>NC_140589.1:1879529493-1879949888 GCF_964204655.1 Triturus cristatus
GAGTACTACTACTACTACATACTATCAGTCTGTCTGTACTGTAGTAGCTAGTCTTGCCCAGTTGGCCAGTGCCACTCTTTGTGAAAGGTTGTAATATAAAACTCATATTCACCAGTAGCTCGAGCCATTGAGTCCAATCCGTTGGGTCGTCATCTTGTACTACTTTTACTCTTATTGATCTTGAGGCTTTGAAAATTCACAGCAACAACAGCCCTACTAAATTTATAACTATTTTGATATGATACCCTATAGGACATACTACTGTTGTAGGGATCTTGCACATACATTTGCACCAGAAAATAGGATGTTGGTGATGGTAGGTTGGACCTTCCTTGCACACCTCAATCAGAAATTCCGCACCCACCACAATTCCACTGCTTGACTATAGTACTGTCTTGTCATAACTATTAGGTCTCGGAACCCTCCCCCCAAGATACCCAACAAGTAGACAACCCAGAACATAACACACCCAACCTCTCAGTCGTGGAAGCAATTCACATGCACACCCTTACTTTAATTTGCTCACTCGTGTAAGTTAGTCCACACCAAAATACCACCAAGTCTATGTAAGTTCAAAATGTTTATTTCAATTTGAGAAGGTCTCTCTGTAAACTGTTTTCTTAGCAGCACCAACCGGAAAATCAATAACATTAAAACAATATACATTGTTGTTACACTTATACAGTTGGGAATTAAATCATGATAACTGAACAGTGGTGGAAGGCAGCACCACCATCCCATAGCATTTTAGTTTATATACATTTATAAAAGAAGATGTGAGTGAAGGGACCCCTCACCTTAGAAGAACCTAGTACTGGTAGTTGTTGCATCATTCAGAAGCTCTGGTTCGTAGAAGGGAATCGTGTGTCTGTGATGCGAAAAAATAAATGGTGTGTGTTAGTATATTGCAACTTGCAAGCATTTCTCAGCCGTGCCAAAAAGTGTAGCATCTATGGATAAGCAATATGGACTAACAGTAACAGTAGTACACCAGTACTTCCTAAAAAAGTGGCTTGTTAATGTTTGTGGACCGCTTGTACGCAGCGCGTAGACTAGACAGTAGCAGTGTGAGGCAGGTCATGTGGGCTCAAAGGTGTCTTAAGAAGCTGCAAGGTAAAGGTAACGTCACATGTGCAAAAATAAAAGCCACAAAGGTAAAATGGTAGCATGGCTAGGGCTAATTAAGCAAAGGCTACAATGATCATATATAACTATTAGTGTCTACTCTACTACTACCTGATTTGTACTAGTGATGTATGTTAGTATTAACTCATTTTTCAACCTTGCTACTGATCAATAGGGGGAGGTGTATATGACGCCTAATAAATGTGTAATGTTTTCTAGGCGCACTACCGACCACCATTGCCGGGGCCAGCGAAGGCGACGCGGAGGGCGAGGATGCGGCAGTTGCTGCAGATAGCAACGGAGCAGTAGAGATTCTCATTTACACATTTCTTGAAACTGGAACGGATTACTCCCACTAGCGCTGTTATTTTAGACTAGAAATTGCACAGTTACCCTGTAGGGTGTTAGAAACGAATTTTAGAGAGAAGCTGAATGAATTCTGGAAAAACGAACAAATTTTAAAAAAAACGTCTTTTTAATTGTGATAACAATGCTTTTAATATTGCACTAACCCTAGCGTGATTTGCACAGTATTTTGGTGCCTACCTGACCTGCCAGAGCGAAGGGAATAGGGCACTTGACCACGAGCACCAGCCGCCATCTTGGGGCAGGGTCGGGACGCGGTCTAGCTCTTCTCCACTTCCGGGAGAGAGCTATTTAGAGCGAGCGAGCCCTCTGCTCTGTTGATTCTCATTTACACATTTCTTGAAACTGGAACGGATTACTCCCACTAGCGCTGTTATTTTAGACTAGAAATTGCACAGTTACCCTGTAGGGTGTTAGAAACGAATTTTAGAGAGAAGCTGAATGAATTCTGGAAAAACGAACAAATTTTTAAAAAAACGTCTTTTTAATTGTGATAACAATGCTTTTAATATTGCACTAACCCTAGCGTGATTTGCACAGTATTTTGGTGCCTACCTGACCTGCCAGAGCGAAGGGAATAGGGCACTTGACCACGAGCACCAGCCGCCATCTTGGGGCAGGGTCGGGACGCGGTCTAGCTCTTCTCCACTTCCGGGAGAGAGCTATTTAGAGCGAGCGAGCCCTCTGCTCTGTTGATTCTCATTTACACATTTCTTGAAACTGGAACGGATTACTCCCACTAGCGCTGTTATTTTAGACTAGAAATTGCACAGTTACCCTGTAGGGTGTTAGAAACGAATTTTAGAGAGAAGCTGAATGAATTCTGGAAAAACGAACAAATTTTAAAAAAAACGTCTTTTTAATTGTGATAACAATGCTTTTAATATTGCACTAACCCTAGCGTGATTTGCACAGTATTTTGGTGCCTACCTGACCTGCCAGAGCGAAGGGAATAGGGCACTTGACCACGAGCACCAGCCGCCATCTTGGGGCAGGGTCGGGACGCGGTCTAGCTCTTCTCCACTTCCGGGAGAGAGCTATTTAGTCCTCGCTCGACTAGGATGCGCAGCGGACGAGCGCAGCGGGCGCGCGCCGAAGACGCGCCTAAGACAAGCCCGTCTGCGCCCGTCCGAGCCAGATCCGGGCCCAGGGCCACTCCCCCTGGTCCTGCTGGTATCCTACATACAGCTTCCACCCTACGCTATACTTCCACACAGCTGCAGGAATGGAACACAGCACTGGGTATGTCTTGTCAAGTACTTCCGTTATTAAAACACTCATTATCTACACCCATATCATGTGCAGGTTGCTCTTATACTCTGCCACCTCCCCTGTCTGTGACAAATACTATAGACCACCCCTTTATAACTGCCAGCGCTCCTCGCTTAGCGACACAGTATACTAGAGCTGCACTCATTAATTCACGCTCTCTCCCCAAACATAGTCTGGACATTAGGGAGAGCATTATTAATCATGAACTGGACATCTTATTCATCACAGAATCATGGGGAGATGATGCATCTGGCCCTGACTTTGTTCAAGCTACTCCTGAAGGTTACAGTGTAGCTAGACAAGATAGAGCCTCGGGGCGAGGCGGAGGCTTAGCCATTATTCATAGGGACACTTATCGCGCTAAATTTGAGCCCATTCTAAGTACCAATTGCGAAGCTCTCGCATTTACTATTAATCTTACACACAAACAGGCGTTTAAAGGAACCCTGGTGTACAGGCCACCTGGAGCTCGAACCAAATTTCTAGCTGCACTCATTGAAATTATGGAATCAGCAATAGAATCCCCGACTTATACAATTCTTGGGGATTTTAATTTTCCTTTGGAAAACTTGGAAAACAAAGATACACTCCAACTTATTACTGATATGCAGGCAATAGGACTGCAGCAGCTGGTGAAGGGCCCCACGCATGAAGCCGGACACACGCTGGATGGCCTGTTTACGAATGACCATGGCATTGAGTTGGTAGCAACACTACCTTTGATCTGGTCTGACCACCAAGCCATTATTTTTAGGATCCGGATGCTACCACTCAAACCCCCTCAGACCAAAGATAGGGCACCAGTGGGGGCGCGGATGTGGAAAAACGCAGACATACCACATCTCTCAAATCTCTTGCTGTCATCTGCTCCAGAAAGCGGAGACAATATTGAAACTATGTCCATTAAATTTCAGGAATGGATCTTAAAAGCAGCGAACGAAGTTGCTCCTGAAAAAACTTATCGCCCCAATAGAACCACTCCATCTGCCCAGTGGTATACAGAAGAGCTGCGACTTCAGCGTCAGTTCTGTAGAAATTTAGAAAGGCGCTGGAGAAAGCACTATAGTCCATTGGCTAAGCAAGAATACAAAAGTGCTCTGGCTATATATAAGAAAGCTATCACCACACAAAAGAATCTTTTCTTCACTGGTCGTATTGAGCACGCCCAGAACTCAGCTAGGATGTTATTTCAGGTGGTGAACTCTCTGTCTAGTCCTCCAGCTGGCTCCACAATAGAGAACTCGCAGGAATTCTGTACCGCCCTAGCCACATTTTTTACTACTAAAGTAATGGATATTTACTCCACTTTTTCTAAAGAGCCGGTAGGAAGAACCACTGATTTAACTATTCAACCAGCACTGAAGCCCCCTTCCTTTACCCAGTTTCAGTCAGCTACCGAAGAACAGGTCAACGCACTTGTTGGCAAAATTAAATCAGGCTCTCCGTTGGACCCATGTCCTCCGACCATAATGAACCAACTACACAATGTGGTTACCCAGCCGCTGACCAACATATGTAACTCCATCTTTAGGACAGGTGTCTATCCACAGACCTGGAAGAAGGCTATTGTTAAACCCCTGATTAAGAAGCCATCTTTAGACCCTACCATCACTTCCAACTACAGGCCAATTGCCTGCCTTCCATTTCCTGCCAAAATAGTGGAGGCAATAATGAATAAACAGCTCTCTGAGTTTATTGAACAACATAAGCTCTTAGATGACACTCAGTTCGGGTTCCGGAAGGGACACGGAACTGAGACAGCATTGATAAAGGCCTCGGATGAAATTCGAGAGATCATGGATTCGGGAGGTGCTGCAGTGCTCATCTTATTGGACCTGTCAGCTGCTTTTGACACGGTCGACCACGTCATCTTGGTCGACCGTGTCGCAGCCCTTGGAATTAGTCATCTGGCTAAAGACCTTATAACCTCCTTCCTTGTTAATCGCAAACAGGCAGTCAATCTGGGCAACTACTACTCGCCCACTTCTGAACTGCCCTGTGGAGTCCCTCAAGGATCCTCGCTAAGTCCCACGCTTTTTAATATCTATGTTGCGGACTTGGCGAGGGTTATTAAATCACATGGGATGCGATTAACTACCTACGCGGATGACACCCAGCTTGTGCTGGCGGTGCATAAGAACGGTCCAGTGGTAGCAGCTAAGTTTCAGGAGGGGTTACTGGATGTACAATCATGGATGCACAGTAACTGCCTGAAACTTAATGCAGAGAAAACCGAAGTTATGACTTTCGGTAAGATCTCCCCCGAATGGTCTCCAACTTGGTGGCCCAGTCAGATGGGCTCCCCCCCGATTCCAGCTGTCAAGGTTAGGAATTTGGGAGTGATTTTTGATAACAGGCTATCTTTTGGTTATCATGTCAACAAGGTGGTCTCTGCTGCATTCTTCGTGCTGAAGAAAATAAAAAAACTCATGCCATACCTACCCGCTTCGGCAGGGAAAACACTGATTACCGCCTTAGTGTTTTCGAAGCTGGACTATGGAAACGCCCTCTTCCTTAGCACTCACAAATACATCCTGAACAAATTGCAGTCCGTGCAAAATGTGGCAGCACGAATTCTGCTTAATATTCCTTGGCGACACTCTACTTCAGCAGCCATACGCCATCTACATTGGCTAAGAGTGGAGAGCAGAATTAAATTCAAGGCTCTCTGCATCGCCTACAAGGCCATTCATCAGACTGGACCAAAGTTCTTAAAGGAAGCTTTTCAGGTGTACATACCTGGAAAGAATCTAAGATCAGCAGCAAGCCACCTATTGCATGTTCCCCGAACAAGAACGGCCACATGGGGAGATAGACGCTTCCTGGTAGCGACCCCCATACTGTGGAACACACTCCCCTTGTATATTAAAACAGCACCAACACTCATTGCCTTCCGTAAGGCTCTGAAAACTTGGCTATTTAATCAATAAGTTCCTGTCCTCAATTTTGTGTATCCTAGAGAATCTCATTGCGCCTAGACACCCTAGGGTATTAGTTGCGCATTAAAAATCCCATAAATAAATAAATAAATAAATAAATAGGGGGAGTGGCAGCACCAGTGGCGGGCGGTGGTAAGTTAGATTCATAATCCTTAACCATTGTTGAACTTGACAGTACACTCACTGCAAGGGTGTACTGTATGTATATATGTATACTGTACAGTTGTGACTTATGGCCCCATTAGGATGGTGGGCGACGCGTATTGCCCCCGCCGGGCCGGCTGGAATTCACTGCCGACACCGCAGGGGCAAAGCTCCCGCCATCCCTGTAGAAAATATTCAGACATGTCGACCAGGCGGAAAAGGGTTCAATATGGCGGTGGTGTCTCTCTCACCACACCGCCAGCCATATAATCTGCATTTTGGAATGCCTTTGCGTGGCGGCGTTGCCGTCCGCCACGGAAAGGCATGCAGACATTGCAGAGTATGCTTGGGGGCCCCCATGGAGGGTACCTACCTATGCTATGGTACCCCCCCCGCCTTTCAAAGCAAAATGTGACAGGCTCCATGCGGGGCCCGTCATGTTGTGCTTGGAAAAGCAGCACAACATTTTAGCATTGCTTTCAGCAAAGCCAACCAGAATGTAAAAAAAAAAAACAGGGTGCGCCCGTCACGGTGCCGGGCGAATCATCCTAAATATTTGTCCTCACGGGACCCCCACCCTTTTTAGCAGTCGGATGGCGGGCGGACAAAGTCCGCCCGCTATCCGATGTTGTAAGTAAGTATGAGTTGTTGGGGACGTTTGAAGAGTGAACTAGAAGACTAGAATTCCATTTAATTGGTATAGGACTAGGAGCCGGAGTATTGAGTAACCAATGGCCTCAACTATCTGATTTCAACTCCGCTTTGAAAGTTTTATGGAGAAGAGCACCTGGTGCACTGTTCAACTAAAAAGTGTAAGACAGGTGGAAGGAAGAAGGACGGGCGACATTTAAAATGTTATGTACTACTGTGCTTTATTTTATAGTGCTACTCTACCATGCCACTATGTGTATAAATAATTACCTTGTCCTACTGTTTTATTAAGACTATATTTTACAATTGTCTTGTTTTTTTCTTTTTGATACACAGCTACTCCGAAACTCAACCGGAAGGAGTTGGCCGCCAAGGCACGGCGCTGGAAGCTGGAGGCAATCCAGCGGGAATACCGGCGGCTGGTGGTCCTAGCCGAGGAGGAGGAGGAGACTGCGGCATCAATTGTTCAAGCTTCCTCCAGTGCCCCGGGCCCCAGCCACCACCCTTCAGCGATACGGCGCCACCGTCTGGCGGCTGCCCGCCGCCACCGTGCCATCTCCGGTGCCCCCCCCACTGTGGCTGCAACTGCCACGGCCTTAGACGCCGCGTCGCCCGTTTAGAGGACGAGATGCGCCAGATGCGTGTCCTCCTCCAGTCCCGCCCCACCAGTTAGTCCCTGTCACTGCCCCTTTTTTAATTCTTGTTCGTTTGGGCGTTACAGACTTGTTTCTACTATGGACAGTGGTTGGGGTTAGGGAGGGGGGTTGGGTCAGCTTTCGTGGGTTTAGTTTATTTTTGTTAGGGTAAATTAAATATATTTTTCTATGTTACATGCAATGTTGTCAATGTTTTGTAGGTGGGGTCACTGTTTTACATCACACTGTTTCCTTGCTGGTGCATGGCCGCCCATAGCCTGTGTTTGATTTGAATAATTTGCTGACTGTATAAGACACAAACAGATAGATGCGACACACCTCACTCATTGACTGGTCCTTCTAGTACTTTCAGTCTGTCCTCTAGTCTATGCATTCTTTGGAGTGTTGTGTGAAAATGAAATCATTGACAACATGTCCATTATTAATTCTGCCTCCCCCAAACTTCTCTCTTACCGGTGCTTGATGTTTATGTCCAACTGTGGCACAGCACTGGCTGCATGGTGAAGATGGTTTCCTTTTTCATACATGCCATGATTGGGGTGGTGGTGGTGGTGGTGGTGGTAGTATAGTAGTAGTAGTAGACACTGGCAGGGCGGCAGCATTTCCAAAAAAAGAAAAGGAGACAGTCAATCGCCTTTGAGAGACTGTTAGAGGAGTAGTTGAATGAAGTACAGTACAGAACTTACCGAGCAACAATAATATGCTCAAATATTTGACAAAAAAACTGAATGGTGGTTAGGAGGATAGCCTACTAGACAGAGTTACAAACTATAGTTGTGTTGAGTCACTTGACTATGCCTACAGTCTAACAGTTAGTGCTGTATATGAGGAATGACAACAAACAAATCCAATCAATGCCGGCAATTCATGCTGAGGTATATGTTCCTTTGTTAAATAAAATTAAATAACCTCTGAAATATCCTACTCATGGGTGGCCAAGCAGAAGAAGATCATCGCTCTGCCTTCAAATTGAAGTAGTGTTGCTTTCACCACATCCACCCCAGCAAGTGTGTGATTAAGTATTGGTGTACATTTAATTTAGTTACACCTCGACAAAAAGTCACACAGCCCGGAGGAATAGGGTTAGAGTTTGTTGAATGGATGGGAAGGGGTTTTTTGGGAAAGGTTTGACATAGAAAAACAGTATGCATACATAGACAAACAAACGACAATCATTGAAGACTACCATATCCATATGTTAAGGGAGAAAAAGGCAATGCATGCATGATGATGAGAGACCCGGATTACATACACTTCTAGTTCTTGTTCTGTTGTTCCGGCCTTAATACTTTAACAGATAGCAAATAGAAATTTTAAATATTGGTAGGGAAGAATCGTAAACACAGAGCAAACATAATGATGATTGATAATAACAACTTCAAGAACACACTGTTGTAAAGATTGTATACAAGATATTAATCAAATTATTTAAAAGAAGTTAAAAGTGGATACTGTTACTGTCTTATCCTGGTCAAAAATGTGGACTGGATTTTTGCATCTCGGCAGTCCTCTTGCTCCTCTCGTCTTGTCCATCAATCTTGGGTGTGTCGCCTCGCCACTCGCCACTGCCCGGCTGGAAAAAAAAAGGCGATTGATTGGTAAGGTAATTAATATGCATTGTAATGTTTTACTAAGTTTTGGGCAAGGCCCGGCCTGTAATTTTAGATGGAAAATCAAAGGGTATATTGAGAAAGAAAGTGAAAACAAATGCACAAGTGATGGTGTAGTGCAACAAGAACACTTTCCAAGGTGGCATGTATGCATATGCATCATCTGTACTCTAGTTTTTTTCCAGCATTGACCTTTAACAGTAACAGGAGAGAGCAGGGCCACAGTGCTTAGCATTAGCACATCCTACGTTAACACTTTTGAGTCCTTTTTTTTTCTCTCAAAGAGTTGGACAAACGCAAAGCACATTATCCATTCCAAACATAGCATTTTACAGTTTAAGTTAGTAAAATCAATGCACTGCAGTCATCCCACATTTACACTCTATTCAACTTCTACACAGACATTTGGGTCTGCTGTGGTTGTTGTTGACGTGTTTACCTTTAGACTTTTCCGTTTTATGCCACTCCTGAAACATCCTCCTGACTTCATCATCATCTCTGATACTTTTACTGACTGTCTGAAGATCGGCCTGCAGTATAAGTATAATTTTTATGACACAACAAGAGTAGAAATATAAATATTACTGACTTGAGTCATTATTTATTGTGTACAGAAAGATATATTACTACTAGTACACTTTGACATCACTTTGTGCACAACAAACAACGCAAACACAAAGACCAATAGCTCAGAGTCAGGTGTCCAATGCATGCCACTAATTGTCATCATTCATTACCTGTTCCTTCTCATCTTAAGTTAATAGGCCATCTCTTTCGCCATCATCATGATGGACGGTGCTGTTGTGTCACAGTCATTTGCATTGCGCAGATTAAGTGAGTCCCCTTCCTGTATTGAATTAAAAGCAATGTATCACCAAGATGCAGGAGAAGTACACATTTCTTATTTGCAAGAAGGGAAAAATTAGTGTGTTCTGTAGAAAGTTGATTAGTGGCAGTGCACAATTACATAAATTCATGCGCAACAAACACAACAAAATCTACATCATGCAGTCTGCGATTCTGCAGCCAATGCATGGCAGCCATCAATCATTACCTGTTCCATCTCATCTTGTTAACGGGCCATCTATTTCGCCATCATCCTCATAGACGGTGCTGTTGTGTCACAGTCATTTGCATTGCGCAGATTGAGTGAGTCCCCTTCCTGTATTGAATTAAAAGCAATGTATCACCAAGATGCAGGAGAAGTCCACATTTCTTAGTTGCAAGAAGGGGAAAATTAGTGTGTTCTGTAGAAAGTTGATTAGTGGCAGTGCACAATTACATAAATTCATGCGCAACAAACACAACAAAATCTACATCATTCAGTCTGCGATTCTGCGGCCAATGCATGGCAGCCATCGATCATTACCTGTTCCATCTCATCTTGTTAACGGGCCGTCTATTTCGCCATCATCATGATGGACGGTGCTGTTGTGTCAAAGTCATTTGCATCGCGCAGATTGAGTGAGTCCCCTTCCTGTATTGAATTAAAAGCAATGTATCACCAAGATGCAGGAGCAGTACACATTTCTTATTTGCAAGAAGGGGAAAATGAGTGTGTTCTGTAGAAAGTTGATTAGTGGCAGTGCACAATTACATAAATTCATGCGCAACAAACACAACAAAATCTAAATCATTCAGTCTGCGACTCTGCGTCCAATGCATGGCATCAATCATTACCTGTTCCATCTTATTTTCAGTTAATGGCCAGTCTCTCTCAGCTCTGAAAGAGGATAGCTATAGTGGTCATCTGATTCACGGTCCACTTGTTTTGGAAGGATGAGGAAAGTTTGAATTTGTTGTTATCATCATCCAATCATCATTCATGAGGGAAATGGAATTGAGCAGGAGATTCAGTATGATCGAGCGGAGGAGCTGGATTCGGAGGACTGTACTGTCAAATGGCAGACACCTGAAACTTGTATATTAAATTAGAAGAGTAGAAGACGGTGATAATGGATTTGTGGCGATTCACAAGTTTATAACCGGAACGACAGACACATAAACAAAGGTGGAAAAAAAGTGAGGAAGACAGTAAGTGCGAGCCTAATTGTCAGGGATGTATAGCTCGTCCTCAAACTCTGGGGGTTCTTCCAGTAGTAGGTAATCATCTGACACAATACTTCCGTCACCTGAGCCGCTGTCCTCATCTTCCTCTGTTGATTCATGCATTGTGTAATTCGGTGGTATGAAGTGCTGATTCATTTTGATCATTGTTAACCTCTCCACGTTTTTTGGAGATAGACTGGTCCTTCTCAATGATAGCTTATCGCCAGCCTGCTGAGCTGTGGCCATTCAGACCTTTTCCTATATCAATACTGCAATGGGTTTTGATCAACGTACACCTCTGTTGGGTCGTCCAGATAGGCCTGAACCATCCACTCAATGTTCAGGGTTGCTGATGGTAAGCTTTTGTGCTGTTTTTTCTGTGCATCAGCACTGTGCTTGCAATAGCCCATCTTTACATATCAATCCTGTAATGATGACGATTGTACTCGGCCTAATGATCCAGTTTTTGTTTCTGTAGTCGATAGTGATGGTGAGTGTTGTGATTGTGAGCCAACCGCACTGCCCTCAGCCGTCGAAGTTGCACTTGATTCTGCATGGCCTGCTTCAGTATCAGTACTTGTTGTGGGTTGATGTGGCGGGCTTTTAATTAGCATCCCTTCGTTTTCAAACTTAATGGCTGCTTCAGCTATACAACTTTTGTAGCGGGCAACATAATTGTCGTAAAAAGCAAGGAATAGTCCTAATTTTGCACTTGGATCCAGAATTGTGGCACAAATGTAATGTTCTTGTGACAAAATTTTATTTTGTCTCCTTACATTTTCTGATAACGCCTGGATAAGCTCTCCACCAAGTCATGGGCTTGCCTTCTGTCCTCTACACCTTTGTAGGATTCAGACACATTATTCAGTTCATGCTCTAGCATTTGCAACAATGGGATAGCTTGGCCCATTGTACAGTCCTCTTTGCTGACTTCACGTGTGAAGACCTCAAAAGGAGACAGCATCTCAGTCAGGCATTTAATTAGGGTCCATTGCTCC
The DNA here is from genome assembly GCF_964204655.1 of Triturus cristatus. Taxonomy (NCBI): domain Eukaryota; kingdom Metazoa; phylum Chordata; class Amphibia; order Caudata; family Salamandridae; genus Triturus; species Triturus cristatus. The sequence continues at coordinate 1,879,541,304 of NC_140589.1, forward strand.
CTCTCAAGGGTCATGCCTTTAACACTAGCATCACTGCTTCTGTACCAGACATATTCATGGAGTGACCTGTGCTGTTCGTACAGGTGATCAAGCACGTAGTACGTTGAGTTTCAACGTGTTGCCACCTCCTGGATGAGTGCCTTGACTGGCATCCTAAATTTACGTTGCATGATCCTCAGCTGCTTCCAAGCTTTAAAAGAATGGCTGAAATGAGTGCATATTCTTCGGCAGATGGCCAGTAAATTGCTGACTATGGGTTCTTTTTTCAGAAAGTCTTGCACTATAATGTTTATGCAGTGTGCCAAACACGGAACCCTGAAATAGGAACCAAGTTCCATGGCCTTAAGTACATTACTGCCATTGTCTGTGGCAACAAAACCAATACCAAGCCCTCTGGGCCGCAGCAATTCCAAAACCTTGGTGCGAAACTCTTCTAAAATGTTTTCAGCCAAATGAGATTTCTCCATGGCGAACATGGCTACAGTTGCATATTTCCGAGTACCTTCAAAAATCGCAGCTGTGTCAACAACACCTCATGCAGATAGTTTATCTCTAACCCCCACAAAAGAGATCCAGTGTGCAGTGATGCACATGTAATCTGTGGCTTGGCAACTGCTCCACATGTCTGTTGTCAGGTGGATATTGTGCACAGCACTCTGCTGCAAACCGTGACCAACCAATTCCAGCACATCATGATGTAGTGCCGGAACAGCAATTCTTGCGAAATAGGACCGTCTGGGAACTTTCCATTTTGGGCAGATGGCAGACACAAATTCAAGGAAACCCACCCCTTCCACAAATGAAAAAGGAAGAAGGTCCAGCGCTAACATTTTAGCCAGCTACGCATTGTACAATCGTGCCGTTGGGTGGTTGCGTTGGAACTGCCCCTCCAACCTAAACATGCTCTCAATGGTAGGCTGGCTTACTTTCCTTAGTGTGTGCGGTTTTCATTAACCCACTAAGGCTCAACGACACAGATTGTCTCATTGAGGTACTCGCCGGTCGCCTTGGTGTCTCACCCACACTCTGAGTATGGCTCTTACTGCGGTGCCACTCTGATGTTACTGAGGAGGATGTGGGCGTTACCACTGCAGTGACTGCACTACTGGAGACAGGGCTAGAAATGCCTCCCTGTTCTTCACCTGCCACCACAATAATATCGCTCCTTGATTCTGAATCCTGACCAGTTTCAACGTGTTGCCACCTCCTGGATGAGTGCCTTGACTGGCATCCTAAATTTACGTTGCATGATCCTCAGCTGCTTCCAAGCTTTAAAAGAATGGCTGAAATGAGTGCATATTCTTCGGCAGATGGCCAGTAAATTGCTGACTATGGGTTCTTTTTTCAGAAAGTCTTGCACTATAATGTTTATGCAGTGTGCCAAACACGGAACCCTGAAATAGGAACCAAGTTCCATGGCCTTAAGTACATTACTGCCATTGTCTGTGGCAACAAAACCAATACCAAGCCCTCTGGGCCGCAGCAATTCCAAAACCTTGGTGCGAAACTCTTCTAAAATGTTTTCAGCCATATGAGATTTCTCCATGGCGAACATGGCTACAGTTGCATATTTCCGAGTACCTTCAAAAATCGCAGCTGTGTCAACAACACCTCATGCAGATAGTTTATCTCTAACCCCCACAAAAGAGATCCAGTGTGCAGTGATGCACATGTAATCTGTGGCTTGGCAACTGCTCCACATGTCTGTTGTCAGGTGGATATTGTGCACAGCACTCTGCTGCAAACCGTGACCAACCAATTCCAGCACATCATGATGTAGTGCCGGAACAGCAATTCTTGCGAAATAGGACCGTCTGGGAACTTTCCATTTTGGGCAGATGGCAGACACAAATTCAAGGAAACCCACCCCTTCCACAAATGAAAAAGGAAGAAGGTCCAGCGCTAACATTTTAGCCAGCTACGCATTGTACAATCGTGCCGTTGGGTGGTTGCGTTGGAACTGCCCCTCCAACCTAAACATGCTCTCAATGGTAGGCTGGCTTACTTTCCTTAGTGTGTGCGGTTTTCATTAACCCACTAAGGCTCAACGACACAGATTGTCTCATTGAGGTACTCGCCGGTCGCCTTGGTGTCTCACCCACACTCTGAGTATGGCTCTTACTGCGGTGCCACTCTGATGTTACTGAGGAGGATGTGGGCGTTACCACTGCAGTGACTGCACTACTGGAGACAGGGCTAGAAATGCCTCCCTGTTCTTCACCTGCCACCACAATAATATCGCTCCTTGATTCTGAATCCTGACCAACTTCAATGTGTTTAGTTTAGTTTTCCTACTTTCTTTTAACTTAAGTAGGTGATCCTCCCACACGATAGTGTGGTGTATTCTGAGATGACTTGCTTGTCCTCCGGTACCATAGTTTGTACCAAGCTGACCACGCCGAACACCTTGTCGACAAATTGAGCATATAGCAATGTTCTCCTCCTTGGCGCTAACAGAAAAGAAGTCCCAAACAGGGGAGGAGAACTTTCTGGCACTGCTGGATGTGCCACTTTCAACACCAGATGAACTTGAGGGGGTGCTTGAAAATATGTGACCCTGTCCACCTACACTGTGACTTTTACTATCACTTCCTACTGAGATGGTTGAGCTGGATGTAGGTCCCTGCCGGGCCTTGGAAAATATGGCAGCTGGAGGTAGTGGTGGTGTAACCTGTGTTGGTGAGATCCGTGCTACATCCCGCTCAGTAGCAGCCTTTCTGGATAGGGTGAGAAATTATTGTCGGTCTCCAATCCCTTTGGGGCGGGAGTAATGTGCGTGATGACTGGCTCGTCTTCATCAACATCATCACCCCCCTCTTCTACATCTACCTCCATAACCCTAAGTTTTTCTGGGACCTTCCTTTTCAGAAGCATTGTCTTGTGGCGTATATCACTCTCAGACCGAGCTGGTGGTACCCAAGTGTCATCACGATCATCAGAAGCGGGGCTTGAAGAAGAAGATGATGGACTAAGCCTCCTTTTCCTTGCTGGTCGTCTGGAAGACAATAGATCTTCTGAAACAGTGGTTTGACTTTGCTCCACTTTGTCTGCAGGAAGCTCGATTTCCTGAAATGCCCCTACGTCAGGAGCAACAACTACTATGGTGGGCTGTTGCGGCGGCTGCTGCTGTTCTTGTTGCGGCAGCTGCTGCTGTTCTTGCTGCTGCGGCTGCTGCTGTTCTTGTTGCGGCGGCTGCTGCTGTTCTTGTTGCGGCGGCTGCTGCTGCTGTTCTTGTTGCGGCGGCTGCTGCTGTTCTTGTTGCGGCGGCTGCTGTTGTTATTGTTGCGGCGGCTGCTGCTGTTCCTGTTGCGGCGGCTGCTGCTGTTCTTGTTGCGGCGGCTGCACACTGATCTGCTGAGTTTGCACCTGCGTTGAACTTGATTGTGTACTACTTTGTGGTAATGAAATTTCTTCAACATCGCTGCTCGTTAGTAGACTGGCTACCTCTGCGACACTAAAGCCCTTGGGCCTAGGTTGGTGGGGTTGGACCGCTGTGCTGCTCCCAGCTTGGTTCCCGGACAACGCTTTGGTGCCAAAAAAACATTGGCCGGCACACCACCAGTCGTGGTTAATGACACTTGCTTTTTCTGTTCCTTCTTCTCACCGGCAACTTTCTTGGTACTGGACCTGGTACCTTTCTTCTGGGCCATCTTCTTCAGATGTCAGGCAGGATGCAGATGCACAACAAGTTCTGATCTCATGTAGATGTGATGCGCAGCAGGACTTCTGTCTGGCTGGCAGTACAACGGGTAGCCGGGTGATGCTGATGACACCTCCTACTCTGTTTTTTGTGAACCGAAAAGCAAATAAGACAGGAGAAGAACATCAGTGAAATGTTGCATTTGTTGTTGTGGTTCAGTTACTTAGTACTGTACTAGTGCAAACAAAAGATAGTCTAGCCATTTATGACTTTTTTTTTAACTAGAGCTATGTTATACTACTAGCACTGTGAACAGCCACACACTACACTCTCAGGAAGGATAGGAAAGTTAATAATAAACAACAAAATAAAAATGTAATGGAAGTGGGGTGGACCATTACATTATTTGAGCATCTCAGCATCCATGGAGCTGCTGCTGGCAAAGGGGGTGGATGGATGGAAGCAGTAAGCCAAAGAGCCAATAGGAAAACCATGCAGGCCTATGGCAAAAGCAGGACACTAATAACTCACAGTCCAAACACCAAAAAGGCCACCACCCACATGGACACACACAAATCACAAACAAGCCGGGGGCCTGGGAACCACCAGGAGCTGACAAAAGGCCTATAAAAGCCAGGTAAAGGATGCCTGCTAAAGCACACTGCTCTGCCTTTTTAATGCAACAAAATGTAAATACGAACATTCACAAGCCCCAAAAAGCTCTGCAGGGTGCATGCATTGCACACCAACACACCAGACACATACAACAAAAGCATGTCTTTAAGACAACCAACATCAGAAAGGCCACCCCAAAAAACACACTTCCCCAACTCAATGCAATGCCTTCCATGCCCTAAATGATGTCTAAATTCAGCAGATCACACAGAAAACACTTGATTATTAAAGCTGTGGCTACCTACTCTGATCCTAGTGGATGAAAAAGCAGGCCTGTTGGCAGACAAGGCCAGGCAAGCTTGCATGCCTAGGCCTCAAAATGGCCACCAGCCACATGGCCAGGCCCAACAACATCACAAAGGCCACCCCCAAAAAACACACTTCCCCAACTCAATGCAATGCCATCCATGCCCTAAATGATGTCTAAATTCAGCAGATCACACAGAAAACACTTGATTAATAAAGCTGTGGCTACCTGCTCTGATCCTAGTGGATGAAAAAGCCGGCCTGTTGGCAGACAAGGCCAGGCAAGCTTGCAGGCCTAGGCCTCAAAATGGCCACCAGCCACATGGCCAGGCCCAACAACATCACAAAGGCCACCCCCAAAAAACACACTTCCCCAACTCAATCCAATGCCATCCATGCCCTAAATGATGTCTAAATTCAGCAGATCACACAGAAAACACTTGATTAATAAAGCTGTGGCTACCTGCTCTGATCCTAGTGGATGAAAAAGCAGGCCTGTTGGCAGACAAGGCCAGGCAAGCTTGCAGGCCTAGGCCTCAAAATGGCCACCAGCCACATGGCCAGGCCCAACAACATCACAAAGGCAATCCCCAAAAACACACTTCCCCAACTCAATCCAATGCCATCCATGCCCTAAATGTTGTCTAAATTCAGCAGATCACACAGAAAACACTTGATTAATAAAGCTGTGGCTACCTGCTCTGATCCTAGTGGATGAAAAAGCAGGCCTGTTGGCAGACAAGGCCAGGCAAGCTTGCATGCCTAGGCCTCAAAATGGCCACCAGCCACATGGCCAGGCCCAACAACATCACAAAGGCCACCCCCAAAAAACACACTTCCCCAACTCAATCCAATGCCATCCATGCCCTAAATGTGCTTGCAAACGAAATACATTCAAAAAACAACAAAAGGAACAGTTGCTTCATCATGCACACACACACCCACGAGGCCTACTACTACTACCCACAAAATACAAAATAAAAAAAAAGGAATGATGATAATTAATTATCAAAAATAAATTGTAGTTACAACAACTGCAATGCCCACAATCAAACAAACACAACAACCACTTACTTGTAAAACATCCTATTCCAAAAATCCTGAAATCGAATTGCAATGATGCAGCAGACAAAAAGAGTGATCTTTCCAGCTCCAAATCCAAAGGCAGAATGAGCAGGAGATGGACAAAGCACTGGGAGGAGCCTGCTGGACAGGAACAGGAAGTTGGAGATTCTGTGTCACTTCCTCCCTCTCTCCACCTTTTAAAAAAATGACTCCTTGCACAAAAAAGGAAAGCCAAATGTCAATGTAAGGAGTTCTTTTCATCCAAAATCAGCATTTGCAGATGGTTTCATGCTGCTAGAGCCGATATTCCTCTCCAAATTGTAAACTTTACGTTGTTGAGTTCTCAAGCATCACATTACTTCCGCCGGCGTGTCGAAAACGACATGATCGCGTTCTCTTCTTTGTCTCTGTTGCGTTGGATATGACGTGTTCGGGGTCTCTTTCTCCTGTTCGCGTTCGATTACACGTGCCCGCGTCCTCATCCTCTGTCTCGCGATGTAGAATGACATGTTCGAGATCTCAATCTTGCGGTGCATGATCGCGAGAAGAAAGACGTGATCGCGCGACAAATGACGTAATCGCGTGACAAATGACGTTAATGCGGCCGCGAACTGTTGCGAGACAGCGCAAAATGGCTACCAAAATCCAACATCTCGTGGAGAACGCGACCGGGTCAAGAAAACTTGTCGGCGAACGCGGGGTTTCAGGTAAGGCGATTTCGCGAACGCGAGAATGTATTTTTTTACAGCGCGAGGAAGAAACTAATTATCGCTAAGCTGCAGAATGCGGAAATTTTGACATTTTCGCGCTTTCCACGGAACGCGAAAATGCCAAAATATCGCAATTTCCGCGAACGGAACGGAATTTTGGCCCAGGCCTAGTGTACGGTCCGTATCACTATTGTAGTGGTGCCGTACGGATACGTGTGAAATGCACCGTACCCACGCATTAATTGAGTGTGTACAGTCCGTATCACTGTTCTACTGGTGCCATACAGGTACGTGTGAAACGCACCGTACACCCGCATTCATTGCGTTTGTACGGTCCGTATCACTATTGTAGTGGTGCCGTATGGGTACATGTGAAACGCACTGTACCCATGCATTAATTGCGTGTGTACGGTCCGTATCACTGTTCTACTGGTGCCGTACGGGTACGTGTGAAACGCACCGTACCCACGCATTCATTGCATGTGTACGGTCCGTATCACTGTTCTACTGCTGCCGTACGGGTACGTGTGAAATGCACCGTACCCACGCATTAATTGCGTGTGTATGGTCCGTATCACTGTTGTAGTGGTGCCGTACGGGTACGTGTCAAACGCACCGTACATGTGTGTGGATTTCAAAATTACATAGGGGACAATTATCAGACCCAAAATGCATGCTGGTTGTCATGGATACAGATTTTTCATTTGCAATGTGTCCATCAGGTGTCCTGGAACAGTCAGATGGCCAAATAATACAATGTTGCAAAGTGGTTGTTGAATTGACATGATGCTCAAAATTTGAACGATGCAAATGCGTGTCATTGGTGTATGTTTAAAGTCATTGGTGTATGTTTGAAGGGATTGGAGTAAACGTATGATGCGTATGAGTCTGACCAATCACTATGTACTCCTCTAAATGAATGCCCCTCCGCAAGACAGATATAAGGCAGCCAGAACCCATGAGAGGGCACTTGCCTGCACAACTTTCCAGTCGACCACACTGCTGCTGTCTCTGCTTCCTCTGGACCATGTTGCGTACTGTGGAGAAGGCCCAGCCATTCACCCTAGAGGAGAATGAGGCGTTGCTGGGTGTCCTCCTCCCACAGTACCCCAAGCTGTATGGGAGACCAGGGGAGCGGGTGAGTGCTGACTCCACTACCTTTCCCTATGCACCTGTTGTGTGATTCTCACTTCTGGCATTGTGTCCAGGTGTGACAGACATGCAGTGTTGTTTAGAGTGGGTCCCGGGGGGGACATGCTTATGTCTCTCATGCAGAGCATGAGGTAGTTCCTGTGTGCTCTTCTCACTTGCATTGTGCTTACTGTGACATTCACTGCATAGTGCATGACACATTCAGCCTGGCAAATCCTTGGTGGCTTTTTTTCCTATTGTCCTGAGGTGATTCAGTGGTCCCCCCCGGTGTGACATGTGACTGTACCCACAGATGTGTATGAGTTGAGTGGACCTGTGGTGAGAGTGTCTAAATGATGTGTACAACCTGATGTGTGTGAATGTTCCTTGTCATGTGGCTGAGTGTCTATGTGAAGTGTTGCACCACAGCGGCATGGAGGAGGAAACAGCTCTACCCATCTGATGTGACAAGTAAGCCGTGCTGTGTGTCTGACTTGCTGAGCTAGCACGACACCTGTGACACCCGACAGGCAAGTGGCACATGTGCAGAGTGAGGGTTGTATCCGCTGTTGTCACTGACAGGCGAGTGATCTGTGCCTGGGTGTGTCTGTCTAGTGTGCTGAGGGTGTATCAGTGGAGTGGGACATGTGACTGCTTGGCACGTGCTGTCCATCTGCCTTCTGTTGCATGTGCTGCACAGTGTGTGCCATGATCAGTGAGTGTGTCACACCCCTTATGCCACCTGTTGACTTTCAATGCCATGTAGTGCATTGGGGCTTGCACACAGGCCAATTTCTTATTGAGAATGATGCCATTCCTGTCAGCATCCTATGCACTGTTCAGCATATCAAAGATGTTCAAATGTGTGTCTCTGGGACATGGAGCAGGTGTAGTGATGTTATCTCACTTTGTCATCCTGACAGGTAACTGCCTACGAGAAGATGGTGATCTGGCAGGACATTGTCAGGGCCGTGAGACCGGCGGGGGATCGCAGTTGGCGCCTACTACAGGTCCAAAAACAGTGGCAGGACATCCGGTGCTGGACCCGGCGGATCGCCCGGGTCCAACTGGGCCTGAACCCTACTCGCCCCCACGGTGGGCGCCGACGCCTGATTTCCCACATGACCCGTGTCCTGGCGGTGGTCTTCCCTGACCTCGATAGGCAGTTACAGGAGAGACTGCAGCAATGAGGGGGTAGGTACATGGCTGTTTATTGTGTTATGTGTCACCAGCTTTTGGAAGTGCTCTGTAGCCTGGATACACGCCCATAGTGTATATGTGCAGTGCATTTTCTGTTCCCCAATGTCACCTGGTGCTCGTTTTCATCCCTTCCCCTCCTTGACATGTAATCACATTTGCACATGGTCATCTAGGGTGCCAGAAAATCAAAGTGCACATTGCTTTCCGCATCATGTGGGAGGGTGGTCTGTGACATGTGTCGGTACCTTGCCTGTGCCATGACCTGTTCACTATGTTGGGGGTCCATATTTATTGGCACTGATGATGAGTCTCAACATAGGAGTGTGAGGTTTCAACTGAACACCCTTGCAGCATGCATGACCAATGTTGTGGCCTCAGACATGATATGAATGAGTGGGAGATATGCTTAGTGCCATGACTGTTGCTCATGGAACAGTCAGCTCATTCCAGGAACACGGAGCAGTGTGCCCACTACAATCCCCTGAGACACCCTGGCCTTCTAATCATGTGTGTCATCCAACACTGTGCACTTTCTCTGTGGGTTCAGCATAGGTCTGCCTATGTGGCATTGTTCCCTGGCCTACTTTGTATATTTCCAATGTGTGCTACATGTGTCCACTGGACAGGGATACACAATTTGGCTTGTGCATACTCACACTGGGCAGTGCCTGTGTGGCTATTCAAAACAATCTGTTGATGGTTGTTTGTCACAAATATGTGTTGGCAGCCCCACAAGTTGATGTTGTGTCAATTTAGCAATTGTTGCAGCACAGTTTTTTAAACCCTGATTAAGAGGTGTCACTTCTTGATCTGTATCAATCACATTGACTCAGGTATGGGGGTTGTGCAGAAGAGGCCTCCATGGGCATCCCAGATTTCTCCTTGCCAGGTCTGACCTGTGTGTGAGAATCGGCTGTACAAAGAATCACCGTGCAGTGCCCCTGTGATGGTGACCAGTGCTTAATGTTCGTGCTTTGCAGCCTGTGTAATTTTTTTAATAACATGAATACTGCTCATTAATTATTGGCACATGTGTGTGGTTCAGATGCAACGCAGTTTGGTCTTTGTATGCTGACATCTGTGTGAACATTCTGGCTTGCCATGAGGGTGTCTCCACAGTACAGCTATGTTTTTTTTACAATCCAATTGCAGGCCCATTAGCTTATGCATTGTCCTGGGTTTGGACATGTGTGCCACTCTACATGACAGGCAGTGGGTCATATGTGTACCCAACTGCGTTTTGGGCCCTTGCCTGTCGCGGGTACTTGGGCCTCCCACACAAGTGATGCACCATTTTTACCGGGAGACCCAGGGGAACGCTGGGAGGTGTGAAATTTGAGTGAGCCCGGTGATGCCACAACTTTCCCACACAAAAAAGTGCGAAAAAGGTGATTTTTTTCAGCTAAAATTGAGGTTTGCAGGGGATTCTGGGTAAGGAAACGTTGGGGGATCCACGCAAGCCATACCTCCCTGGAAGCCCCCGGGTGTCTAGTTTTCAGAAATGTATGGGTTTGGTAGGTTTCCCTAGATGGCCGCCGTGCACCGGGCCAAAAACCCAAGAGACCCCCCTTGCAAAACCAGGTGGTTTAGAGATAGGCAATGTTGATGTCGCATCACTAAGTTTTGGGCCCTTGCCTGTCACGGGTACTTGGGTCTCCCACACAAGTGAGGCACCATTTTTACCGGGAGACCCAGGGGAATGCTGGGAGGTGTGAGATTTGAGTGAGCCCGGTGATGCCACAACTTTCCCGCACAAAAACGTGTGAAAAAAGTGATCTTTTCAGCTAAAATTGAGGTTTGCAGGGTATTCTGGGTAAGGAAACGTTGGGGGATCCATGCAAGCCATACCTCCCTGGAAGCCCCCGGGTGTCTAGTTTTCAGAAATGTATGGGTTTGGTAGGTTTCCCTAGATGGCCGCCGTGCACCGGGCCAAAAACCCAAGAGACCCCCCTTGCAAAACCAGGTGGTTTTGAGATAGGCAATGTTGATGTCGCATCACTACGTTTTGGGCCCTTGCCTGTCGCAGGTACTTGGGCCTCCCACACAAGTGAGGCACCATTTTTACCGGGAGACCCAGGGGAACGCTGGGAGGTGTGAAATTTGAGTGAGACCGGTGATGCCACAAGTTTCCCACACAAAAAAGAGTGAAAAAAGTGTTTTTTTCAGCTAAAATTGAGGTTTGCAGGGGATTCTGGGTAAGGAAACTTTGGGGGATCCACGCAAGCCATACCTCCCTGGAAGCCCCCGGGTGTCTAGTTTTCAGAACTGTATGGGTTTGGTAGGTTTCCCTAGATGGCCGCCGTGCACCGGGCCAAAAACCCAAGAGACCCCCTTTGCAAAACCAGGTGGTTTTAAGATAGGCAAGGTTGATGTCGCATCACTACGTTTTGGGCCCTTGCCTGTCGCGGGTACTTGGGCCTCCCACACAAGTGAGGCACCATTTTTACCGGGAGACCCAGGGGAACGCTGGGAGGTATGAAATTTGAGTGAGCCCGGTGATGCCACAACTTTCCCACACAAAACAGTGTGAAAAAAAGTTTTTTTTCAGCTAAAATTGACGTTTGCGGGGGATTCTGGGTAAGGAAACTTTGGGGGATCCACGCAAGCCATACCTCCCTGGAAGCCCCCGGGAGTCTAGTTTTCAGAAATGTATGGGTTTGGTAGGTTTCCCTAGATGGCCACCGTGCACCGGGCCAAAAACCCAAGAGACCCCCCTTGCAAAACCAGGTGGTTTTGAGAGAGGCAATGTTGATGTCGCATCACTACGTTTTGGGCCCTTGCCTGTCGCGGGTACTTGGGCCTCCCACACAAGTGAGGCACCATTTTTACCGGGAGACCCAGGGGAACGCTGGGAGGTGGGAAATTTGAGTGAGCCCGGTGATGCCACAACTTTCCCACACAAAAAAGCGTGAAAAAAGTGCTTTTTTCAGGTAAATTTGAGGTTTGCGGGGGATTCTGGGTAAGGAAACGTTGGGGGATCCATGCAAGCCATACCTCCCTGGAAGCCCCCGGGTGTCTAGTTTTCAAAAATGTATGGGTTTGGTAGGTTTCCCTAGATGGCCGCCGTGCCCCGGGCCAAAAACACAAGTGACCCCCCTTGCAAAACCAGGTGGTTTTGAGATAGGCAATTTTTATGTCACCTCACTATGTTTTGCGCCGTTTCCTGTCGCGGGCACTAGGCCGACCCACACAAGTGAGGTACCGTTTTTCTTGTAAGACTTTGGGGAACGCGGGGTGGGTGGAAATTTGTGGATCCACGCAGATTCCGGAACTTTCCACAACAGAAATATGGAAAAATGTGTTTTTTTGACAATTTTTTAGGTTTGCAAGGGATTCTGGGTAACAGACCCTGGTGGGAGACAGTCAAGTCACCCCATCCTGGATTGCCCTGGGTGTCTAGTTTTTAAAAATGTATAGGTTTGCTAGGTTTCCCAAGGTGCCCGCAGAGCTAGGGTTCAAAAACTACAGCTAGTCATTTTTCCAAAAAAGCGTCAGTTTTCACTGCGAAATTGAGGTGTGACCAGGTTGCGTTTTGCGCCGTTTCCTGTAGCGGGCATGTTAGAAATGAGGGGGCTCCGGTTGCCGCAGGTGCGAACCCACAACAAGCAGGGACCCCTTACTTCTTGTCAGGGCGAAGGATGACTCCCCAGAATAACCCCTGCTCACCCGCTAGGTGCGTGGCGCGAGCAGTCCAGGCTAAGTCTCAGGCGTACATGGTTAAGCAAATGCAATTACACATACAGTAAACCCCTTGCATGCACCACAAATGGACACCAATCAGGTAGTATATAAAAATAAGCTTTATGTAGTTTCAGCAGAGTTAAATTCAAGGCCCAGTAACGTTGAACTGATGGGGCCACAATTCTCAGGAATACGGTAAAGTTCTCTTTGTACGGAAAGTTCTTTAGGCGGGCACAAGGTGACTGTAGGCCTCAGCACACTCCGGGCTGAAGCGGCGACCGGGAAGCACACGGCAGATGACAGGGAAATCAGAACGTTGCGGACCCTGGATCCGATGCGAGCTCGCGGTCGAGTTCGTAAGTACAGTACCTTGTTTCTTGTCGCGAAGGTGGGTGCGGGATGTCAGCGGCTCTTCAACAGAAGAGCGAGGCGGCGTCCGGGGCTCCCACACTTCACGAGGGGTGTCTGGTCTTCAGGCTCACGGCAAGAGCGGGGCGTTGCAGGTGGCGGGCGAGCAAAGCGGGGCAGTCGGGCACGCAGATGCGTCCGGGCCGTCCGAGGCTTGGAGATGCTCACAATCGCCGATTCCGGCGGGAGGGTGAAGGTGCACAGCGAGCCTCCAGCGAGCGAGGTGACAGGGGCAGCCCAGCACAGCGTAGGGGGAGCGGCTCCGATCGAGCGAGGCTCTTCCCAAGGTGGGGGCGGCTAAGCAGTCCTGGTCACGGCTCAAGGAGGGACTGGGGCACGAGGGTCACAGCTCCGGCGAGGGAAAGGACACCACAGTCCAGCAGCAGGCGAGTGAAGATCAGGTAGAGCCCAATGGTCCTGGGGCTCAGTTCAGGGGGCAAGCTCAGTTCCAAGCCCTTGGAGATCGTTTTGGAAAAGCACAAGTCTTGAAAGTAAAAATAAAGCAAAGTTTTCAGCAACAGTTTCTCTTCTCCCCTTTGGCAGCAAGGTCACCACTGCAGGCCAATCCCCCAGGATAGGGACAGTCTTCCTCCTACAGCTTTCCCGGTGCCTCCTCCTCAGGCAGAGATTCTTCTTGGTCAAAAGCGGATCTAGTTTCTTAGGAGCAGGGCTCCTCCATTTATACCACAAATCTTTTGTTCTCCCAGGCCAGGGGGGCCCTTGCCTAGTTCAGTCCGGTTTCTGAGCACTTTGTTTGCGTGATGCAGGCTTCTTCTTTCAGAGTGCAGGGCAGAGTCATCAGACCCTCCACAGGGGGTGGAGCCGGCATTGAGGTAGCGGAGCACTGTCCTATTCAGAGCCTAGGAGCACTCCTCCCACCCATCTACCTGTCGATCGTCCTATTCATACCAGGCTACCTAGCCCTGCCCATCTGGGTTCCCCCAGCCCTGTCACTCACACCAGCCAGACATCAGATACACATCATGCAGAGGCGGCTGAAATGTTTAGGCAAGCAAAGGCCGACTTTCTAAAAGTGACATTTGCAAACCCGGAATATTAAAATAAACCTTGCGAAAAGATGTACCTTATTATTCCGAGTTCAGGCATACTAAACTCGATCTCCTACCATGTTCCCTGGGTCGGTTAGGATCATAGGGTGTAATAATCCAGGCCGCCCATACTGGCCTATGAGAACAGGGTAGCCTTACAGCAGTGAACGACAAAAATGGCGGTCATTCACTACCAGGACATGCCATGCATCTAGGCTTGTCCTACCTCAGGCTCGCAACGCACCCTGCCCGTGGGCCTACCAGAGGGGTGACTAACATGCAGCTAAGGGAAGGTTTCAGGGACCGGCAAGTGTGGGCACTTGTCGGTCGGCGTGTCAGTACCAGACTGCACGCAGGTTCTGCGATGGCAGACCTTAGACGTATTTTACCGGCCGCTTCTGTGGGTGGCACAACCCGTGCTGCAAGCCCACCAGCGGTGTTTGCCTTTACATGCCCTGGCGCTCCTGGCGCACTTTACTGGGGTCTGATAGTAAATCAAACAATCCAATCATGGAATCCAACCAACATATACAATTTACAAAGGGAGCACTCGCACCGCGACACTGGTTGGCAGTGGCACAGCGCGCTGAGCGGCCAACACCATAAAATCACATGAGGCACAGCGGCAAAAAAGAGGGAGGGAGACTCACGCCAAGGTGCCAGGTCTAACACGTGTCCCCTCCAGCTGAAAAGTGGGGAGAACTACCCTACCCCAGGGAGTTCCTCATCACTAAGGCGGAAAAATCTGGACAGACCGTCAGCATTGGCGTGATCCGTACCAGGGCGATGTTCCACCGTGAAATCCATCCCCTGTAGGGAAATGGACCACCTCAACAGCTTTGGATTCTCACCCCTCATATGCATCAACCATCTGAGGGGCCTGTGGTCCGTCTGAACCCGGAAGTGAGACCCAAACAAGTAGGGTCTTAGCTTCTTCAGCGCCCAGACCACAGCAAATGCCTCACGCTCAATAGCACTCCACCTCTGTTCCCGTGGAAGTAACCTCCTGCTAAGAAAGGCTACGGGTTGATCTAGGCCCTCCTCATTAATCTGTGAAAGGACAGCCCCCACACCATGCTCTGAAGCGTCTGTCTGAACGATAAACTCTTTGGAGAAGTTGGGAGCCAAGAGCACGGGCGCCGTGCACATAGCAGTTTTCAAGGCCTCAAAAGCTCTCTGACAGGTGTCAGTCCAGATCACCTTCCTGGGCTGCTTCTTCGAAGTCAGCGCGGTCAAGGGGGCAACCATGTTGCCATACCCCTTGACAAACCTCCTGTAGTACCCGGTGAGACCTAGGAAGGCTCTCACCTCTGTCTGGGTTTTGGGCGCCTCCCAATTCAGGATGGTCTCTATCTTGGGCTGAAGGGGTGCCACCTGGCCACTCCCAACTTGGTGTCCCAAGTACACCACGGAACCCTGCCCGATCTGGCACTTACTCGCCTTGATCGTGAGGCCTGCCTTCCGCAGCGCCATCAACACTTCCCAGAGGTGACGCAAGTGTTCCTCCCACGTGGAGCTGAACACGGCGATGTCATCCAGGTAGGCTGCACTGAACGAATCCAGCCCAGCCAACACCTGGTTGACCAATCTCTGGAAGGTGGCAGGGGCATTCTTCATCCCAAATGGCATAACCCTGAACTGGTCGTGCCCATCTGGGGTGGAAAATGCTGACCTCTCTTTGGCCCCCTCGGTCAAGGCGATCTGCCAATACCCAGACGTTAGATCAAACGTGCTGAGGTAGTTGGCAGCCCCTAGCCGATCGATGAGCTCATCAGCTCTGGGGATGGGGTGTGCGTCAGTCCTAGTGACTGAATTGAGTCCTCTGTAGTCCACACAGAACCGGAGTTCGGGTGTGGCTCCCGGCGCTGCAGCCTTTGGGACCAAGACCACGGGGCTGGCCCAAGGACTGCTAGAAGACTCAATGACCCCGAGTGCAAACATCTTGGAGACCTCCTCCTTGATGCATGTCCTCACCCTGTCAGTCACCCTGTAGGCCTTGTGCCGCACAGGTGGGCTATCCCCAGTGTCCACATCATGGACGCACCAATCAGTGACACCAGGGACCAGGGAAAACAGATCAGAAAATTGTCCCAGCAACTGGCGACAATCATTCTGTTGCTCAGGGGTCAGGGTGGAAGAGAGGATGACACCATCCACTGACCCATCTTGCTCCTTGGCTGACAGGAGGTCAGGAAGAGGTTCTGTCTCCTCTTCCATCCCCGCATCTGTTGCCAAGAGCATGCCCACTTGGGACCTCTCCAAGTGGGGCTTGAGGCGGTTGACATGTAGGACCCGTAAGGGGTTCCTGGGAGTCTTCAGGTCCACCACGTAGGTAACAGGACTCTTGCGCTCCACCACCTCAAAGGGACCGGTCCACTTATCCTGGAGCGCACATGGCTCCACGGGGTCCAAGACCCATACTTTCTGCCCAGGCTGAAGCAGAGTGGCATTCTGGTCGTACCACCGCTTCATCTCCTCCTGGCTGGCTTCCAGATTTGCCTCAGCAAGTTGCCTGAAACGCCTAGTCTGATTCCTGAAGGCCAGCATGTAGCTATATACATTCTGGGGAGGTTTCCTGGGAGATTGCTCCCAGCCTTCCTTGACCAGACTTAGAGGTCCTCTGACGGGGTGACCATACAGAAGCTCAAAGGGACTGAACCCCAGAGACTTCTGTGGCACCTCACGGTAAGCGAAGAGAAGGCATGGTAAGAGAACGTCCCACTTGCGCCTCATGGGTCCTTCTAGGCCCATTATCATGCCTTTGAGGGTTCGGTTGAATCTCTCAACCAACCCGTTTCCTTGGGGGTGGTAAGGTGTGGTGAACTTGTAGGTTACATCACACTCTTGCCAAAGAGATTTCATGTACTTGGACATGAAATTGGTACCTCGGTCAGACACCACCTCTAGAGGGAATCCCACTCGGGAGAAAATTCCCATCAGTGCACGTCCCACCACGGGGGCCGTCACTGTCCTCAGAGGAATGGCTTCCGGGTACCGGGTGGCATGGTCCACCAGGACCAGGATGAACCTATTGCCCATCGCTGTCCTGGGGTCCAGTGGCCCTACAATGTCAATCCCCACTCGCTGGAATGGAGTACCGACCACAGGGAATGGCTGGAGTGGAGCCTTCTGCTTCCTCACACTCTTTCCACTTGCCTGGCAAGTCTGGCATGTCCTGCAGTGAGTATCCGAACTCCTGCGCATTTGAGGCCAATAAAAGTGGGTGACAAGCCTTTCAAAGGTCTTGTCCTGCCCCAAATGCCCTGCCAATGGCACATCGTGAGCCAGCCCCAGTAGGAAGGCTCTGAAGTCCTGGGGTACCACCAGCGCACGGGCTGACCCAGGCTCAGCAACCTTAGGCTCTGTATATAGGAGGTCGTTCTCCCAGTAAATGAAATGTGATCCTGACTGATCACCTGCGGCCTGGTCTGCAGCCTGCTGCCGCATACCCACGAGAGAAGGGCACTCCTTCTGGGCCTTACAAAAGTCCTCCCTGGTGGGACCCCCTTCCTGCTGCCAATGGGTCAGCTCCGGCAGGTCTCCCAGTTCAGCTATTTGTTCCCCTGTAGGCTCCAGGGCATCCCCCTCAAGGTCTGCTTCCTCCTGGACCGTGGGAACTTCAGGGGCCGGCTTCCCGCGCCCCTTGCTCCTTCTCTCTGAGGCCGGTTCCTGGGCCTCCCTCTCAGGCTCCAGGACCTCTTGAGTACCTCTACTGGCTGCCATGGACCGTGTGGTGACACACGCCCAATCTGGCATACCCAACATCTCCAGGTGAGCACTCCGCTCCACCTGAACCCAAGGTGAGCTCTCCAAATCATTCCCTAACAAACAGTCTACAGGCATGGCGGGCCTCACAGCTACCTGAAGAGTACCAGAGACCCCCCCCACTCGAAGGGAACCTGAGCCACCTTGCAGTGCCTCTCTGTGTTGTCAGCGGCAACAACGGGATAGAATGCATTGGGGACCACCTGCTCCTGAGACACCAGGTGACACCTGACAGCTGTCACACTGGCTCCTGTATCTCTAAGAGCTTCCACCCTATGGCCATTTATGGTCACCCACTGCCGGTACTTCTTAGTGTTCTCAGGCAGCTGGGTTGGAGGGACCACTTCACGGTCTCCTAGCGAGACCAGGGACATCTCTGCGGGACCCCACCCACCTTGGACATCCCTCTCCTCCCCCAAGGCGACACTAGTCACCTGCCGGGGTGGAGCACCAGTGGGTGCTGGTTTACCAAACAACGGACACTTTACATCAGAGGCAAAATGCCCCAAATTGTTACACCTGTAACATCTTACGGGCCCCTTCTGAACAGGAGGACCTGTCGGGCCCCGGTCGGTTTCTGGGGTGTGGGAGGCTGAGAACCCTTCCCTTGGTTCCCTTGGGGATTATTTTGGGGCCCTTTTTGGAACTGCTTCTGTTTACCCCTGTCCCCCCCACTCTTCTGCTGGGGACCCTGCCCACCTTTGGCGGAATCTCCCACGGTACCCTTGTGGACCCTGGTACTGACCCAGCGGTCCGCCTCCTCAGCAAGCTTCCTCGGGTTAGTCAGCTTACTATCTATCAGGTGCTGGCGTAGCTCAGGAAAACAATTACTGGACAAGTGCTCCCATGCCATTAGATCAAGAAGCCCTTGATAATCGTTCACCTTACTACCCTTCACCCAACCATCCAGCGCTCTGCAAAAGAAAGTCACATACTCCACATACGTACTATTGGGAATCTTAGTGCAACCCCTGAACCTCTGTCTATATAACTCAGGGGTCAACCCATACCTAGCCATCAATGCTTCCTTCATATGGGCATAAGAATTACGAACATCAACAGGTAAATCTAACAGTGTGTCCCGCCCTTCACTCAGGAACCTTCCCCACAACCCCGCTCCCCAATCTTTCTCAGGGACCCGGTGGGAAGACATGGCTACCTCGTAGGCTCTGAACCACTGCCCGATGTCGTCATTCCTGAAGAACTCCTTCACTACATCCTTGGGAATATAAACTCTTGGTTCCGCCGGTCCTGGCGGGGTGCTGCCACCAGAGGGATTAAGCTCCAAACTTTTTGCTTTCAGCTCCAGCTCCCTCAGCTTCATGTCATGCTCTAATTGTAGTTTCTTTTCTTCCATGGCTAATCTTTGTTTTTCCATATCCATCTGCCCATGAAGTTTTGCCATTTCCACCTCGTGTTCCCGGGTTGCTGCCCTGTCCGCCAACTCTTCTGGCGACAGGCATCTGCCAAACTCATGGACACTTTCTGGTGGAACCACTTCCACCTGATTCTCTGGTGCCTTTGACTCATACCAGGCCCTCAGCGCCTTCACGAATTGGGCCTTGTTTTTTAATCCAGTTTGGGCAATCCTGAACTTGGAGCACAAACCTTTCAATTCTTCATTGGTACGATTCTGAAGTGCGTCTTCTTCCCAATCTACGTCTTCAAATCCAGAGATTATGGAAGCCGCCCTTCCGGCAGAAAGTGAACCAGGCATGGCTCTAACAACGGAGATTCTTGGCAAAACAAAAACAAATGCTAGCCTTGTGGCTGTGTTACTGGTCTGCTCTCACTACGTGGTGATCAGTGATTCACTATACGCAAACCACAAATGCAAATCCGTAAATCCTCACCGCTGCCACCAATGTTAGAAATGAGGGGGCTCCGGTTGCCGCAGGTGCGAACCCACAACAAGCAGGGACCCCTTACTTCTTGTCAGGGCGAAGGATGACTCCCCAGAATAACCCCTGCTCACCCTCTAGGTGCGTGGCGCGAGCAGTCCAGGCTAAGTCTCAGGCGTACACGGTTAAGCAAATGCAATTACACATACAGTAAACCCCTTGCATGCACCACAAATGGACACCAATCAGGTAGTATATAAAAATAAGCTTTATGTAGTTTCAGCAGAGTTAAATACAAGGCCCAGTAACGTTGAACTGATGGGGCCACAATTCTCAGGAATACGGTAAAGTTCTCTTTGTACGGAAAGTTCTTTAGGCGGGCACAAGGTGACTGTAGGCCTCAGCACACTCCGGGCTGAAGCGGCGACCGGGAAGCACACGGCAGATGACAGGGAAATCAGAACGTTGCGGACCCTGGATCCGATGCGAGCTCGCAGTCGAGTTCGTAAGTACAGTACCTTGTTTCTTGTCGCGAAGGTGGGTGCGGGATGTCAGCGGCTCTTCAACAGAAGAGCGAGGCGGCGTCCGGGGCTCCCACACTTCACGAGGGGTGTCTGGTCTTCAGGCTCACGGCAAGAGCGGGGCGTTGCAGGTGGCGGGCGAGCAAAGCGGGGCAGTCGGGCACGCAGATGCGTCCGGGCCGTCCGAGGCTTGGAGATGCTCACAATCGCCGATTCCGGCGGGAGGGTGAAGGTGCACAGCGAGCCTCCAGCGAGCGAGGTGACAGGGGCAGCCCAGCACAGCGTAGGGGGAGCGGCTCCGATCGAGCGAGGCTCTTCCCAAGGCGGGGGCGGCTAAGCAGTCCTGGTCACGGCTCAAGGAGGGACTGGGGCACGAGGGTCACAGCTCCGGCGAGGGAAAGGACACCACAGTCCAGCAGCAGGCGAGTGAAGATCAGGTAGAGCCCAATGGTCCTGGGGCTCAGTTCAGGGGGCAAGCTCAGTTCCAAGCCCTTGGAGATCGTTTTGGAAAAGCACAAGTCTTGAAAGTAAAAATAAAGCAAAGTTTTCAGCAACAGTTTCTCTTCTCCCCTTTGGCAGCAAGGTCACCACTGCAGGCCAATCCCCCAGGATAGGGACAGTCTTCCTCCTACAGCTTTCCCGGTGCCTCCTCCTCAGGCAGAGATTCTTCTTGGTCAAAAGCGGATCTAGTTTCTTAGGAGCAGGGCTCCTCCATTTATACCACAAATCTTTTGTTCTCCCAGGCCAGGGGGGCCCTTGCCTAGTTCAGTCCGGTTTCTGAGCACTTTGTTTGCGTGATGCAGGCTTCTTCTTTCAGAGTGCAGGGCAGAGTCATCAGACGCTCCACAGGGGGTGGAGCCGGCATTGAGGTAGCGGAGCACTGTCCTATTCAGAGCCTAGGAGCACTCCTCCCACCCATCTACCTGTCGATCGTCCTATTCATACCAGGCTACCTAGCCCTGCCCATCTGGGTTCCCCCAGCCCTGTCACTCACACCAGCCAGACATCAGATACACATCATGCAGAGGCGGCTGAAATGTTTAGGCAAGCAAAGGCCGACTTTCTAAAAGTGACATTTGCAAACCCGGAATATTAAAATAAACCTTGCGAAAAGATGTACCTTATTATTCCGAGTTCAGGCATACTAAACTCGATCTCCTACCATGTTCCCTGGGTCGGTTAGGATCATAGGGTGTAATAATCCAGGCCGCCCATACTGGCCTATGAGAACAGGGTAGCCTTACAGCAGTGAACGACAAAAATGGCGGTCATTCACTACCAGGACATGCCATGCATCTAGGCTTGTCCTACCTCAGGCTCGCAACGCACCCTGCGCGTGGGCCTACCAGAGGGGTGACTAACATGCAGCTAAGGGAAGGTTTCAGGGACCGGCAAGTGTGGGCACTTGTCGGTCGGCGTGTCAGTACCAGACTGCACGCAGGTTCTGCGATGGCAGACCTTAGACGTATTTTACCGGCCGCTTCTGTGGGTGGCACAACCCGTGCTGCAAGCCCACCAGCGGTGTTTGCCTTTACATGCCCTGGCGCTCCTGGCGCACTTTACTGGGGTCTGATAGTAAATCAAACAATCCAATCATGGAATCCAACCAACATATACAATTTACAAAGGGAGCACTCGCACCGCGACACTGGTTGGCAGTGGCACAGCGCGCTGAGCGGCCAACACCATAAAATCACATGAGGCACAGCGGCAAAAAAGAGGGAGGGAGACTCACGCCAAGGTGCCAGGTCTAACAGGGCACTAGGCCGACCCACACAAGTGAGGTACCGTTTTTCTCGTAAGACTTTGGGGAACGCGGGGTGGGTGGAAATTTGTGGATCCACGCAGATTCCGGAACTTTCCACGACAGAAATGTGGGGAAAATGTGTTTTTTTTGACAATTTTTTAGGTTTGCAAGGGATTCTGGGTAACAGACCCTGGTGGAAGGCTGTCAAGTCACCCCATCCTGGATTCCACTGGGTGTCTAGTTTTCAAAAATGTATAGGTTTGCTAGGTTTCCCAAGGTGCCCGCAGAGCTAGGGTTCAAAAACTACAGCTAGTCATTTTTCAAAAAAAGGGTCATTTTTCACTGCGAAATTGAGGTGTGACCAGGTTGCGTTTTGCGCCGTTTCCTGTCGCGGGCACTGGGCCGATCCACACAAGTGAGGTACTGTTTTTCTGGTAAGACTTTGGGGAACGCGGGGTGGGTGGAAATTTGTGGATCCACGCAGATTCCGGAACTTTCCACGACAGAAATGTGGGGAAAACGTGGTTTTTTTGGCAATTTTTTAGGTTTGCAAGGGATTCTGGGTAACAGACCCTGGTGGGAGGCAGTCAAGTCACCCCATCCTGGATTCCCCTGGGTGTCTAGTTTTCAAAAATGTATAGGTTTGCTAGGTTTCCCAAGGTGCCCGCAGAGCTAGGGTTCAAAAACTACAGCTAGTCATTTTTCCAAAAAAGGGTCATTTTTCACTGCGAAATTGAGGTGTGACCAGGTTGCGTTTTGCGCCGTTTCCTGTCGCGGGCACTAGGCCGACCCACACAAGTGAGGTACCGTTTTTCTCGTAAGACTTTGGGGAACGCGGGGTGGGTGGAAATTTGTGGATCCACGCAGATTCCGGAACTTTCCACGACAGAAATGTGGGGAAAATGTGTTTTTTTTGACAATTTTTTAGGTTTGCAAGGGATTCTGGGTAACAGACCCTGGTGGGAGGCAGTCAAGTCACCCCATCCTGGATTCCCCTGGGTGTCTAGTTTTCAAAAATGTATAGGTTTGGTAGGTTTCCCAAGGTGCCCGCAGAGCTAGGGTTCAAAAACTACAGCTAGTCATTTTTCCAAAAAAGGGTAATTTTTCACTGCGAAATTGAGGTGTGACCAGGTTGCGTTTTGCGCCGTTTCCTGTCGCGGGCACTAGGCCGACCCACACAAGTGAGGTACTGTTTTTCTGGTAAGACTTTGGGGAACGCGGGGTGGGTGGAAATTTGTGGATCCACACAGATTCCGGAACTTTCCACGACAGAAATGTGGGGAAAATGTGTTTTTTAAAACTATTTTTTAGGTTTGCAAGGGATTCTGGGTAACAGACCCTGGTGGGAGGCAGTCAAGTCACCCCATCCTGGATTCCCCTGGGTGTCTAGTTTTCAAAAATGTATAGGTTTGCTAGGTTTCCCAAGGTGCCCGCAGAGCTAGGGTTCAAAAACTACAGCTAGTCATTTTTCGAAAAAAGGGTAATTTTTCAATGCGAAATTGAGGTGTGACCAGGTTGTGTTTTGCGCCGTTTCCTGTCGCGGGCACTAGGCCGACCCACACAAGTGAGGTACCATTTTTCTCGTAAGACTTTGGGGAACGCGGGGTGGGTGGAAATTTGTGGATCCACGCAGATTCCGGAACTTTCCACGACAGAAATGTGGGGAAAATGTGTTTTTTTTGACAAATGTTTAGGTTTGCAAGGGATTCTGGGTAACAGACTCTGGTGGGAGGCAGTCAAGTCACCCCATTCTGGATTCCCCTGGGTGTCTAGTGTTCAAAAATGTATAGGTTTGCTAGGTTTCCCAAGGTGCCCGCAGAGCTAGGGTTCAAAAACTAGAGCTAGGCACTTTGCAAAAAAAGGGTAATTTTGCATTGTGAAAATGTGGTGTGACCACGTTGTGTTTTGCGCCGTTTCCTGTCGTGGGCACTATGCCTACCCACACAAGTGAGGTACCATTTTTATCGGGAGACTTAGGGTAATTCAGATTTGTAAAGGAACTGTTATTATCTATTGACTTTCCATGCATTTCTGCTTTCCGAATGAAAGATATTGTGTAAAAAATAAGTCATTCTAAAAAATGACTGATAATTCTCATGCTAGTATGAGTATTCCCAATTTCAGAAATGTGCAAATATCTACTGTTTCTAAACTCTATATTTTGTTCCCATTTCAGAAATACATAGGTGTCTTTCATACCGATTTTTCCATGTACACTTTTTTACAGAATAATTACTATATACCCGGTACATAATAAAAAACCATTGCAAGTTACTACTCAGTTTTTGGCTCTGGGTTCGTTGGGTTCTTGGTGAACCTACAAGTCCTATATATCCCCACAACCAGTAATGTCCAGCAGATGCAACGGTATATTGCTTTCAAAGAGCTGTCATAATTAGAAGAAGTTACAGGTGAAAACGTTGACACAAAAGGCTGTTTTTTTCAACTAAATTTCAATTTATCCTACATTTAACTGTTTGTTTCTATAAAAAAACCTTGATGGATCTACACAAATGACCCCTTGCTGAATTCAGAATGTTGTCTTCTTTTCGAAAATGTATAGCTTTCCAGGATCCACTATTGCTTTTGTACCCATTTCTGCCACTAACTGGAAGGAGGTCAAAAGCACAAAAAATAGCAAAAATAGGCTATGTCCCAGAAAAATGCCAAAACTGTGTAAAAAATGTTGGGTTTCTGACAAAAGTCAAATATCCCCGAAAATCTGGGAAAATGGTGATTTCAACCCCACAAACCCTTTTTTGATAACATTTGCAGGGAAAACCGCAGATGCTTTCATTTGCAGCCCGTTTTTCCAATTTTTCCAAAAACCCCCAACATTTTTCTGTATTTTGGCTCTTTTCTGTGACCCCTCCAAGGGAATCCACAAACCCTGAGTACCTTTAGAATCCCCATGATGTTGGAAGAAAAGGACGCAAATTTGGCGTGGCTACCTAATGCGGTCAAAAAGTTACAGGGGCCTAAGCGCGCACTACCCCAAATAGCCAAAAAAAGGCCTGGCACAGGAGGGGGAAAAGGCCTGGCAGCGAAGGGGTTAATATGGTTGAGTTTTGTTTGCACAACAATATTTTTTTGTTTCAAAACACAATGTACAAACAACAACGCAGAGTAGCTATGGGACCCAGCTTCTCCCCCAGCTATGCTTGCTTGCATATGGACTGGTGGGAGGAGCTGGTACTCTTGAAACAACACACTGCAGTTCAAACTAACATCAAATGCTGGCTATGCTACATTGATTATCTGTTTTTGATTTGGCAAGGCAATGAGCAGGAAGCTGAACATTTTATTACAGAATTGAATGCAAATTACCTCAATCTGCATTTTGCATCTAACATCAGTTCAACCTCCATTAACTTTTTAGATGTAAAAATGTACATTCAGGCTGGCAAATTGGAAACTAGGTTGCACAGAAAGCCCACGGCCGGCAACTCAATATTGCACGCCAGCAGTTTTCACCCGCAACCTCTTATTCAAAGCATCCCCTATGGGGAAATGCTGCGTCTAAGAAGGATTTGCAGTCAAGAGGATGAACTAACGAAGGCACAACAGGTCTGCGCTAGCAGATTTAGAGCCACGGGATATTCCCACAAATGCATTGACCAGGCTATTAATAAAAGTATGGAGCAGGCCAGAGAAGATCTACTAGGAGGGGTTAAAGAAAGGGAAGAACAAGCTTCGAAACCTCCCATATTCAGATTTATCCTTAAAAACAGTAAACAGGACATGCAACTAAAAAAGATCATTAGAAAAAATTGGCCTCTAAGTCTAGACGATCCTGTCATTGGCCACACCTTACCTAAATAGGCGTCCATAACTTACACTAGATCTACCTCAATGAGGGATGTCCTGGTCAAAAATGATCTCTATACACAGCCTAAGAATACCTGGCTGTCACAAAGGAAAGGATTTATCCTTTGTAAAACATGCAAAGCATGTCAACACAGGGTCAATAAATCGTCCTATACTACCCCTTTCTGTTCAGAGGAAAGACCTATAGAGAAAGCCTTAACCTGCAAATCCGATTTTGTGGTATACGTGCTGGAATGTCCCTGTTCCTTTAAATATGTAGGAAGCACATTACTACAGGGACACAAACGTATACTTCAACATATCAGGGCCATCAAAAACAAAGATACAGCTTACCCTGTGGCGAGACATTTTGCAGAGAAACACAATGCAGACCCTAAAGAACTGAAATACTTCTTAATTGATGCCATCCCCCATATAAAAGAGGAGGAGATAGGGAAAGGCACTCAGAAGGTTGGAAACCAGATACATTTTAGACCTAGATAGTAAACAACCTGGAGGCCTGAACGTCACTGAGGAACTAAATACGTGCCTTTAAAATCAAGGTTTTAGCTATTATTTTACCCAATTGCAATACCTAGAAATTTTATTATCAATATTAAACTCAAATTCAAGGTCAAGCATTGGGTGAATTTGAACTGTCAGCCAATAATATATAATATATAATATTTAATAATTTGATATACATTTTTTTTTTAACTAGCTGCATAATTAGCCCTTCTTCAGTCAAATACTAAATGTATTTATTTTATCCTTTTTATTAGGCCTGGGCCAAAATTCCGTTCCGTTCGCGGAAATTGCGATATTTTGGCATTTTCGCGTTCCGCGGAAAGCGCGAAAATGTCAAAATTTCCGCATTCCGCAGCTTAGCGATAATTTTTTTCTTGCTCGCGCTGTAAAACAATACATTCTCGCGCGCGCGCGATCGCCTTACCTGAATCCCTGCGTTCTCCGACAAGTTTTCTTGACCCGGTCGCGTTCTCCACGAGATGTTGAATTTTGGTAGCCATTTTGCGCTGTCTCGCGAGAGTTCGCGGCCGCATTCAAGTCATTTTTCACGCGATCACGTCATTTGTCGCGCGATCACATCTTTCTTCTCGCGATCATGCACCGCGCGAGTATGAGAAGATTGAGATCTCGAACATGTCATTTTACATCGCGAGCCAGAGAATGAGGACGCGGGCACATGAAATCGAACGCGAACAGGAGAAAGAGACCGCGAACACGTCATATCCAACGCGACAGGGACAAAGAAGAGAACGCGATCATATTGTTTTCGACACGCCGGCGGAAGTAATGTGAAGCTGGAGAACTCAACAACGTAAAATTTACAATTTGGAGAGGAATATCGGCTCTAGCAGCATGAAACCATCTGCAAATACTGATTTTGGATGAAAAGAACTCCTTACATTCACATTTGGCTTTCCTTTTTTGTGCAAGGAGTCATTTTTTTTTTACAAGGTGGAGAGAGGGAGGAAGTGACACAGATTCTCCAACTTCCTGTTCCTGTCCAGCAGGCTCCTCCCAGTGCTTTGTCCATCTCCTGCTCATTCTGCCTTTGGATTTGGAGCTGGAAAGATCACTCTTTTTGTCTGCTGCATCATTGCAATTGGATTTCAGGATTTTTGGAATAGGATATTTTACAAGTAAGTGGTTGTTGTGTTTGATTGTGGGCATTGCAGTTGTTGTGTAACTACAATTTATTTTTGATAATTAATTATCATCATTCCTTTTTTTTTTTAATTTTTTTTTAATTTTGTGGGTTGTAGTAGTAGGCCCGAGCTAGCCATGGGCATGGCCTCATGGGTGTGTGTGTGCATGATGAAGCAACTGTTCCTTTTGTTTTTTGAATATATTTCATTTTCAATCACATTTAGGGCATGGATGGCATTGGATTGAGTTGGGAAGTGTGTTTTTTGGGGTGGCCTTGCTGATGTTGTTGGGCCTGGACATGTGGCTGGTGGCCATTTTGAGGCCTAGGCCTGCAAGCTTGCCTGGCCTTGTCTGCCAACAGGCCTGCTTTCATCCACTGCTACCAGAGCAGGTAGCCACAGCTTTAGTAATCTACTGTTTTCTGTTTGCTCTGTTGAATTTAGACATCATTTAGGGCATGGATGGCATTGGATTGAGTTGGGGAAGTGTGTTTTTTGGGGTTGCCTTGCTGATGTTGTTGGGGCTCGCCATGTGGCTGGTGGCCATTTTGAGGCCTAGGCCTGCAAGCTTGCCTGGCCTTGTCTGCCAACAGGCCTGCTTTCATCCACTGCTACCAGAGCAGGTAGCCACAGCTTTAGTAATCTACTGTTTTCTGTGTGCTCTGTTGAATTTAGACATCATTTAGGGCATGGATGGCATTGGATTGAGTTGGGGAAGTGTGTTTTTTGGGGTGGCCTTGCTGATGTTGTTGGGGCTCGCCATGTGGCTGGTGGCCATTTTGAGGCCTAGGCCTGCAAGCTTGCCTGGCCTTGTCTGCCAACAGGCCTGCTTTCATCCACTGCTACCAGAGCAGGTAGCCACAGCTTTAGTAATCTACTGTTTTCTGTGTGCTCTGTTGAATTTAGGCATCATTTTGGGCATGGATGGCATTGGATTGAGTTGGGGAAGTGTGTTTTTTGGGGTGGCCTTGCTGATGTTGTTGGGCCTGGCCATGTGGCTGGTGGCCATTTTGAGGCCTAGGCCTGCAAGCTTGCCTGGCCTTGTCTGCCAACAGGCCTGCTTTCACCCACTGCTACCAGAGCAGGTAGCCACAGCTTTAGTAATCTACTGTTTTCTGTGTGCTCTGTTGAATTTAGGCATCATTTTGGGCATGGATGGCATTGGATTGAGTTGGGGAAGTGTGTTTTTTGGGGTGGCCTTGCTGATGTTGTTGGGCCTGGCCATGTGGCTGGTGGCCATTTTGAGGCCTAGGCCTGCAAGCTTGCCTGGCCTTGTCTGCCAACAGGCCTGCTTTCATCCACTGCTACCAGAGCAGGTAGCCACAGCTTTAGTAATCTACTGTTTTCTGTTTGCTCTGTTGAATTTAGACATCATTTAGGGCATGGATGGCATTGGATTGAGTTGGGGAAGTGTGTTTTTTGGGGTGGCCTTGCTGATGTTGTTGGGCCTGGCCATGTGGCTGGTGGCCATTTTGAGGCCTAGGCCTGCAAGCTTGCCTGGCCTTGTCTGCCAACAGGCCTGCTTTTTAATCCACTAGGATCAGAGCAGGTAGCCACAGCTTTATTAATCAAGTGTTTTCTGTGTGATCTGCTGAATTTAGACATCATTTAGGGCATGGATGGCATTGGATTGAGTTGGGGAAGTGTGTTTTTTGGGGTGGCCTTGCTGATGTTGTTGGGGCTCGCCATGTGGCTGGTGGCCATTTTGAGGCCTAGGCCTGCAAGCTTGCCTGGCCTTGTCTGCCAGCAGGCCTGCTTTCATCCACTGCTACCAGAGCAGGTAGCCACAGCTTTAGTAATCTACTGTTTTCTGTGTGCTCTGTTGAATTTAGACATCATTTAGGGCATGGATGGCATTGGATTGAGTTGGGGAAGTGTGTTTTTTGGGGTGGCCTTGCTGATGTTGTTGGGCCTGGGCATGTGGCTGGTGGCCATTTTGAGGCCTAGGCCTGCAAGCTTGCCTGGCCTTGTCTGCCAACAGGCCTGCTTTCATCCACTGCTACCAGAGCAGGTAGCCACAGCTTTAGTAATCTACTGTTTTCTGTTTGCTCTTGTTGTAAATTAAGGCAGAATGTGATTAAGCATTTACTGAAAACATTAATGCTTTCCCTTGCGATCATGTTTTCTTCGTTATGTTGACCGAAGTCCGGACTCCATTTTGTATTGACATGCTGCCATGTGTTCGTCACGAGGAGAGTCCGACCTCTGTGTTAGTTGCTCTTGTAATCTGCCTAGCAACAGTTTATAAATAGCTCTCTCCTGTCCATCTGGCGCATGCCCAGACTTGACCACATCTGTTATAATTAGCCTTGCTTGACCATGTCCTTTCGCGGGCTCAAGGAGTGTGTTGGCTCCGCCCATGTATTGATTCAGTATCGAGAATGACCATAAATGGTAATGTTCTTCGGCCTCATGTTGTATCCACCCACTTATGAGCCCCTCTGTTGTGTATAAAAGGGGACTGTGTACGAATGTTCTTTGTGCTACTCCATGCAATACTGAAGAGTGTTGTGTGGATTGTAGGACCACCCTTAAGGGTTAATAAACGTTGTTCTTCTACTTTGCAGTTTCCGTGCCAACTTCCTTATAGATTCCGTTACAGGAGAGCGAACCCTTGTGCCTTGCGGGCCTAGCTGGGGCCTGTATTCATCAATTGGCGCCCGTCACGTGGGGCTCATCGGCGACTCGGATGCTCGAAGGACTGGTCGCGACGAAGGTGAGGAGTTTGGCCGGGGACGTGATCACTGCCAGCGGCGTCTTAGCCCTGGCATCCCGAGGTTTTTCTTCCTTCCCTTCCGAGCTGACCGTCTGGGTGGCGCCGGTCATCGACTGAGACCTCTTCTGTCGGTCCTGCCGTGAGAGCCGTTTGGGCGATTGTGGAGCTTGGCAGTTGGAACCTGGACTCTTGATTGGTAAGAACCGTTGTACGGTACTTGCTCCGAGTTTTTGAAGCCTGGGTTGGCTATTTGAGTTTGATTGATGATGACTAGTCATATTTTGAATTTGTCTTTGTGAAAATATATGCGTTGCAACACATATAGGCAGGTAATGTGGAGAGATTTCTCCGGAGCTGTGTAAACCTTGAACGGCGCAACGATTAAGTGCCATTTTCCCTTATAATATTGCATATTTTGCATTATTCCTAGCATGCCTGCTTTTAGCGCACTCCGTAAGTGGTGCTGCTGTTTTGGTAACCGGTTGAACCTCGAGGAATCTGCTCCAGCTCCCCCAGAGGGGACTCCTAATAGGGATATGTATGTGAAGCATGGTCTTTCTTTCATAATGTACAGCACGCTATGGAGGAAATACACGAGGAAGGATCCTGAGTTGCGATGGCCTTTGTATGGATCGTTTGATATACGTAAGATTGAGTATGTGGAACAGTGTATGTGTAAGCGACGTGCTCGTCAGGATATGTTTGAGTGTGTGCGATTATGGGTGAAGGAAGTGCGTGAGCGAGAGAAACGTGAGAAAGCGCTGTTTGATAAAGAGCAACGGAAGAATGACCATGTGCGAGCGCAGGAAGCGAAGCGTCGGGAGGACAAAGAGCACACGGACAGACAAGAGAAAGAGCGTAGGCTACAGGTCTCGGGTCAATATGTTGTTCGCCAGCCACTTTATCCTGTCCTTAATAATCCTGATGATGATTTTTATTTACTAGATCGCTCTCCGCCCCCTTATGTTGGCGCATCTGCTCCGCGGCCGCAAGATTCTGGCCCGGCTCCGGGTAAGGTCGACACACGGTCCATGTTATCGGCCGAGCATATGGCTGAGCTTCGGAAACTTTCCCTCCGTGCACTTAAGGGCAAGATGTCTAAGGAGGAGTTGTTCCATACTTGGGGGTCGTGGCAAGATAGAGAGAGGGTGTATTTTCTGTCTCATTTCGCAGATGAAGTAATTGCTGCTTTCCGAAAATATTCTAGTGTCCTTGAGCCTGACGAAGTGTCTTCGGATGCCGGAGCATTACGTAATGGTGTTTTTTCTCCCCCTAAGGCTCCTGAGGCGGCTCGGCGGCTGTTCGCTTTACGGGACGAGGTGCTGGCCCTTAGAGAGAAAGCACGCCAACAAACGGAGGAGGAGAAGCAGTCGGATTCGTCTGCAGCAGGGGGCCACCCATCCGCCTCCCAGTCAGATAAGGATGACATAGTGCATGCTAAACCAATGCGAGAGGCGGCGCCTTTGTATGTTCCTCCTAAGGGAGCAGGGACTAGCTCGGATATTAACTCCGCCGATGCAAGGGGATATTTTGTATATAATTGGGTTTACACTCCATGGCATAGGGCCGATGTTATGGCATTAAAAAATGCGCTGCCTGACCCCCGCAAGAATCCAGCGGCCTTCTATGAAGAAGTCGAGGGGGCCTTGAATTCTTGCATTATGACCTTAGCGGATATAGACCTGTTCTTTGGCCTTATCCTACCGCCGGATACGTGGCGCTCTGTCCGAAAGGTAGATGATGCGGTCGCCTTCAAGGCCCGGTGGTCTGACCTTGAGGATGAGGATAGGGAACGGAAGCCTGCACAGAAACCACCCCAGAATATTTTAGATCTCCCCGCTGCTATTGTGACTAAGTTGAAGACGATTATCCCCCCTAAAAAGATTGACTGGAATATGTTAGCTGCATGTAAGCAGAAAGTTGACGAGTCAGTTGCGGACTTCTTTACGCGCTTTGAGGAGACGTTTCATGATTTTAGTGGCCAGTCGCTTACTGACGACACGGGCCGCCACCTTTTCGCGGACAAATATGTGGCTAATCTGCTACCGGCAGTTGCAGCCCGGTTAAAAGCGAGCGAGAGTTCCTGGTCCTCCGCGACGCCGACGGCCCTTCTGACTATCGCTCAGTATTATGAGCGTCAGGAGCACGAGGCGAAGGGCCAGGAGGAGAAGAAATCGAAAGATCTCAAAACCAAGGTGATGTTAGCACAAGTATATGGCCCGCCCCGACGGGGTAATAATAATAGAGGAAGGGGCGGATCTTATGGTCCCCCTCCGGGCCGATCTGATTTGAATAGGAACCAGTGTGCATATTGCAAGCAATTGGGCCATTGGGCCAGGGATTGCCCAGTGTTGCGTGCTTCACGTCAGGGGCATACTCCGGGTGGCCCGAGAGGTAGAGGGGGTTCCTCGAACGTTAGAGGGAATTCTAATGACAATGCCCGTTTCGATACTGCCGGGCGGCACCGAGATGGCTCAAATGTTTTTGATCGCCAGCACCAGTATCATGTATCGGACATCGATCAATCGGGATATCATGATTCTCAGCATGCATAGGAATGCGTTGGATGGGGGTCCGAGTCAGTTGAGGTGCCGGTCGATCAGACGGGTCCTTATGTATCGGCTGAGGTTTTAGGTTCTACTGATCAGTTCCTAGTGGATACAGGAGCGACACGTAGTGCATTGTCTAGGTACTTGGTTCCGGGGGCTCCCCCATCCGGCTCAATAGTTACATCGGTAGGGTTTGACGGTACACTCTCCCGAAGCCCTCTTTCACAGCCCCTTGCATTTAAAGTTGATTGTTTTTCTGCGCCCTGTCCGTTTCTGCTTGCTCCGTATACACCGGATAACATTATGGGCCTTGATATGTTAAAGTACTTTAGGGCTACAATCCGCTGCTCCCCTGAGGGTGTGAGGGTGATCTTAAATGACAACTATCCCAGGTCTGGGCGGATGTGTACGATATCAGAGGATGCGTTGTTGGCTACCCTCCCCCGAGCTTTATGGGCGACTTCGGACACAGATGTGGGACAAATGGTGATTCCTCCGGTCCACATTAGTGTCCAGGAGGGGGCGGTGTTACCACGCCTCCCGCAGTATCGTATTTCCCAGGAGGGCGAGGAAGCTCTCATACAGATTGTGCAAGATTTGATCGCAGTAGGGGTAGTGGAAGAAGTTCCCTATAATATCTGTAACAGTCCGATTCTCCCAATTTTGAAAAAGGACACGGATGCAAAGGTCTATCGGTTCATAATTGATTTGAGGGAGGTAAACAAGATCGTGATACCTCAGTACCCGGTGGTTTCCGATATCACGACGTTGCTTACCTTGGTCCCGCCTACGGCGACCATGTTTTCAGTGATTGATTTGAAGAATGCCTTCTTTTCCATTCCCATTCACCCTGATAGCCGATTTCTTTTTGGGTTCACATTAAACAATAGATCTTATCGTTTTTGTAGAATTCCCCAAGGCTATACAGAAAGCCCTAGTATTTACAGTCAGGCTTTGAAACGACAGTTGGATTCCTTTGTTTTACTCGAGGGGGTCGCCCTCATTCAATATGTCGACGACATCTTGTTGGCGGCTGACACCCTGGAGTTGTGTGAAAAGAGCACGTTATCCCTACTTTCCTTTTTAGCATCCCACAATCATAAAGTGTCTAGGAAGAAATTGCAATTCTGTAGACCAAAGGTGACTTATTTGGGTCACCTTTTGTCTAAGGAGGGGCGTGCACTCACACCAGATCGTATCCAAGTAATTTTGGACACACCGAGACCATCCACGCAGAAGGATGTGCGTGCATTTTTGGGCCTTGTTTCTTTTTGTAGACAGTGGATATTGGGGTTTTCGCACATAGCTAAGCCATTACTAGCTCTTTTGACAAAAGACACGCCTATCCCAATCCCTTGGTCAGATGAGTGTGATGCTGCTTTTCAGCAACTGCGACAGGCCCTTTGTTCAGCACCAGTGTTAGGGACCCCTGATTATACAAAACCCTTTTCGTTGTATGTGCATGAGAAAGATGGATGTGCATTGTCAGTCTTAGTACAGATGCACGGCGACAAGCAGCGCCCTTGTGCATACTTTTCGGCTGTGCTTGATCCTGTCGCCCGAGCATTACCAGGGTGTTTTCGCTCGGTAGCGGCGACAGCTGTGTCAATACGCCAAAGTGAAGGAATTGTGTTGTCCCATAAATT
Source organism: Triturus cristatus (assembly GCF_964204655.1). Taxonomy (NCBI): domain Eukaryota; kingdom Metazoa; phylum Chordata; class Amphibia; order Caudata; family Salamandridae; genus Triturus; species Triturus cristatus. The sequence continues at coordinate 1,879,575,371 of NC_140589.1, forward strand.
GTTGGTGTTAGTTCCCCATGCTGTGGATGCCCTGCTTAATCAAACAAAGACGCAGCATTTGACCAGTGCCCGTTTAACGGGATATGAGCTGACGCTTTTGGCTCCTCATATTACGTTGAAAAGGTGCGTGACATTAAACCCGGCCACATTGTTGCCATACCCCGAGACCCAGCCTGAGGCGCAGAAAGCGCATGATTGTATTCTTGTGACTGAGGAACAAACAAAGGGTCGTATTGATCTCCAGGATACGCCCTTTTCAGATGTAGATGGAGAGTTGTGGGTAGACGGATCATGCCTGAAGCTACCAGATGGTACGACTTCAGCAGCGTATGCAATTACCACATTACACACGATAGTGGAGACAGCACGCATACCACAGAAATCAGCTCAAGCAGCGGAACTGATAGCATTAACACGAGCATGTGAGCTCAGTACAGGATTATGTGTGAATGTTTATACAGATAGCCGCTATGCCTTCGGAGTAGCGCATGACTTCGGCCTACTCTGGAAGGAGAGAGGGTTTTTAACGTCACATGGAGTACAGATAATGCATGGAGAGTTAGTTCATAATCTTTTAACTGCATTGACATACCCAAAGAAAATTGCTATCGTTAAGTGTAGCGCCCATAGGAAAGTGGTTGATAAAGTTGGAGAAGGGAATGCGTTAGCGGACCGGGTAGCACGGGAGACTGCGATGCAGCCCGGCGCTACTGCCATGTATGTAGTAAAGTCACAGGTAGAAAGATGGCGTGATGCGAAGGAGGAAGTGCGAGAAATGCAAAGGACCGCTTCTGATAAAGAGCGGGAGCAATGGGCTAGCGAGGGAGAGTTGGATGATGAGGGCTGTTGGAGAAATAAGCAGATGGATAGATGGAAGTTACCCACGGCTTTTGTACAACCTATGGTTCAAATGGCACATGGGCTAGCACATGTTGGAGCTTCCGCAATTGTGAAATTGCTTACCCAAGTCTGGGAGCATCCAGAGATTGCTAGCACAGCAAAGAGGGTGGTGCAGACCTGTATGATCTGTCTGAAGTATAACCCAGGGAAAGGCACTCGAACTCCAGCAGGAGGATTTGCGATGCCCACTGCACCCTTTGAGGTTCTGCAGATGGACTACATCCAGCTTGAGCGCTGTAACAATTTGAAGTATGTTCTAGTAGTGGTTTGCGCTTTCAGCAAATGGGTTGAGGCGTACCCTACGAAAGACAATACTGCAATGACCACGGCGAAGCTACTGCTAAAAGAGTTTTTCCCTCGATACGGTGTTTGTAGACTTCTGTGGAGTGATAATGGCCCTCACTTTGTAGCGGATGTTATAAAGTATGTCTTGAAGGGCCTAGGCATCACTCAGAAGTTCCATGCCATGTTCCACCCTCAGTCTGCAGGACTAGTCGAGAAGTATAATGGTACACTGAAGCTTAAGATCACCAAAATCCAAGCTTCAACGTCTTTGACTTGGCCAGACGCCCTGCCACTGGCGTTATTGTCAATTAGGTCAGTGCCACACTCTCGAACCGGCCTTACGCCATACGAAATAGTATTCGGACGCCCAATGAACATTTGGGGTCCACCAAGGCCTAAGGCTGTGTATGATGTACCTTGTGTAATGATGAGCGATTATCTGGCACAGTTAACGGATAACTTGGTTTCTATTCATCAACAGGTCCGAGAGGCGCTCCCTGATCGGTCTACCGGCGAAGGACATGGTCTCCGGCCTGGAGATCATGTTATGGTGAAGGTCTTCGACAGAACGAACAGTTTGGAGCCGAGATGGGTAGGACCTGAACAAGTCCTCCTTGCAACGAGGACGGCTGTGCGAGTCTCGAACCGAAAGAATTGGATCCATTCCTTGCACTGTCGAAAGGTACCGCCCGGATTGGTGGAGTCTGCCGTGCTGACCGATCAACGAGAAATCCTAGCAGCAGAGACAGGCCGTGCCGCTGAGCCACGAGACACTGAGGAGCTCTTTCCGGACCACACGACTTCTGGAGGAAGGCGATATCATCTGCGACCAAGGAAGTGAGGTTTCCAGTACCGGGACATACTGTCAGAACGGCCCTTGGGTTAGTGAAACGGAGAGCCGATGTGGCAAGGGGGGGGGATCAGCCCTGCATTAGTGTAGCGACACCCGTCTTGGCCCGCTGGTGAAGAAATCAACCGCTGCCCAAGGGGAAGAGTTCTGACAGACTTTTTAGTTTCAGGAAGATATCAGGGTATTGTTTCTTTTGACATGGAGAAGAAGAAAATCCTTTATGCGTTGGGGTTCATGCTAACAGTAGCTGTTGTTGGGATAACCACATGGTTTGTGGAGGAGGTAACTCCTGCTCGGAAAACACTTGTGTTGACAACTCCGGTGCCCGAGGAGCACTACTTTTATACATTGCCATATCAAGAGTTGAAGCATCGACAATCCTATTTGAATAACACTTTCATTCAGATGCTGCATCACACCCACGTTGCTACGAACGCTACGAACTGTTGGATATGTGGGATGATGCCAGCCCATCAGAAGAAAGGAGGTACGCCATTCATACCACTTCCTTTCTCTCATAATGGCTCTTGTAGAGCATGGTACACTTTGCTTTTTGCCACTCGGAAACCGACAGTGGGACGATTGCTTTTTAGACTTAATAAAGAATGCCATCAGGACAAGAATGGGTATCCACAAGCGAATGGGACAATTTGGGAATGGGAAGAGTACCGACCGGACAATGAATCCATTCCCTATATCTTCACGAACACCAGAGACACTGTGGGGAAGGACAAATTCGTAATCCAAGTAGCACAAGCTCAAGCGGACCTGTGTGTCCAGAGTGTGGGTTTTATCCCTGTTGGTGTCAGTGATTGTATAACCGTATTGAACATTGACGGTTGAATAACAGTACCTTCCTGGCGTCCCATAATACCTACTTTGTGTGTGGAAATAAAGGTTATTACCGTTTGCCGGCTGGGTGGTCTGGGGTATGCTATGTATCATTCCTATTACCCCCTGTATTCCTAGCACCCGCGTCATATCATAAGGATTTGAAACTTTTGAATAATGTGACTGTAAATAGATATAAACGTACTCTGTCGATTGATGATGTGGATCAGACCGATACCAGCCTGCAACAGTATATTGATTTTAACTTAGGACTGTTTTTCTTTGTTGGAGCCGCTTTGAATAGTAGGAAGATCCGAAGATTAACAAGAGTGGTAGAAGCCGTGACCAATCAGACTGCCGCTGCTCTTGGGAATCTTACGGAAGAGTTACAAATAACCAGGATTGTTGCGTTGCAGAATCGTATGGTATTAGATGTAATGCTAGCTGATCGAGGAGGAGCCTGTAAAATTATTGGAAGTAGCTGCTGTGTGTTCATTCCTGATCATACGCCATCCGTTTATAACGCCATTAACAAGCTGCATAAAATAGCAGCTGAAATCCACACAGAAAACGGCACTTGGTCCTTTTCTGGATGGTTTTGGGCGTTGGTTACTGTCTGGGGATGGAAGGTCTTAACTGGTCTCTGCATTATTATAGCAGTTCTGTTCCTTTTCTGTATGTGTATTCAATGTGGACCATTGTGCTGTTCCGTATGCATTTCATTCTGCATTCCAGATAAGAAAGCTATTGCCGATGTTGCTCGCCAGAAGGGTCTAGCTAAAGAGGTTAAGGGAATGATGATAATTGATATATATGATGATTATTCTTGGAAACCGGATGTCTTCAGTAAATGCTGAAAGGGTCGTCTGTTGTAAATTAAGGCAGAATGTGATTAAGCATTTACTGAAAACATTAATGCTTTCCCTTGCGATCATGTTTTCTTCGTTATGTTGACCGAAGTCCGGACTCCATTTTGTATTGACATGCTGCCATGTGTTCGTCACGAGGAGAGTCCGACCTCTGTGTTAGTTGCTCTTGTAATCTGCCTAGCAACAGTTTATAAATAGCTCTCTCCTGTCCATCTGGCGCATGCCCAGACTTGACCACATCTGTTATAATTAGCCTTGCTTGACCATGTCCTTTCGCGGGCTCAAGGAGTGTGTTGGCTCCGCCCATGTATTGATTCAGTATCGAGAATGACCATAAATGGTAATGTTCTTCGGCCTCATGTTGTATCCACCCACTTATGAGCCCCTCTGTTGTGTATAAAAGGGGACTGTGTACGAATGTTCTTTGTGCTACTCCATGCAATACTGAAGAGTGTTGTGTGGATTGTAGGACCACCCTTAAGGGTTAATAAACGTTGTTTTTGTACTTTGCAGTTTCCATGCCAACTTCCTTATAGATTCCGTTACAGGAGAGCGAACCCTTGTGCCTTGCGGGCCTAGCTGGGGCCTGTATTCATCACTCTGTTGAATTTAGACATCATTTAGGGCATGGATGGCATTGGATTGAGTTGGGGAAGTGTGTTTTTTGCGGTGGCCTTGCTGATGTTGTTGGGCCTGGCCATGTGGCTGGTGGCCATTTTGAGGCCTAGGCCTGCAAGCTTGCCTGGCCTTGTCTGCCAACAGGCCTGCTTTCATCCACTGCTACCAGAGCGGGTAGCCACAGCTTTAGTAATCTACTGTTTTCTGTGTGCTCTGTTGAATTTAGGCATCATTTTGGGCATGGATGGCATTGGATTGAGTTGGGGAAGTGTGTTTTTTGGGGTTGCCTTGCTGATGTTGTTGGGCCTGGCCATGTGGCTGGTGGCCATTTTGAGGCCTAGGCCTGCAAGCTTGCCTGGCCTTGTCTGCCAGCAGGCCTGCTTTCATCCACTGCTACCAGAGCAGGTAGCCACAGCTTTAGTAATCTACTGTTTTCTGTTTGCTCTGTTGAATTTAGACATCATTTAGGGCATGGATGGCATTGGATTGAGTTGGGGAAGTGTGTTTTTTGGGGTGGCCTTGCTGATGTTGTTGGGCCTGGCCATGTGGCTGGTGGCCATTTTGAGGCCTAGGCCTGCAAGCTTGCCTGGCCTTGTCTGCCAACAGGCCTGCTTTCATCCACTGCTACCAGAGCAGGTAGCCACAGCTTTAGTAATCTACTGTTTTCTGTTTGCTCTGTTGAATTTAGACATCATTTAGGGCATGGATGGCATTGGATTGAGTTGGGGAAGTGTGTTTTTTGGGGTGGCCTTGCTGATGTTGTTGGGCCTGGCCATGTGGCTGGTGGCCATTTTGAGGCCTAGGCCTGCAAGCTTGCCTGGCCTTGTCTGCCAGCAGGCCTGCTTTCATCCACTGCTACCAGAGCAGGTAGCCACAGCTTTAGTAATCTACTGTTTTCTGTGTGCTCTGTTGAATTTAGACATCATTTAGGGCATGGATGGCATTGGATTGAGTTGGGGAAGTGTGTTTTTTGGGGTGGCCTTGCTGATGTTGTTGGGCCTGGGCATGTGGCTGGTGGCCATTTTGAGGCCTAGGCCTGCAAGCTTGCCTGGCCTTGTCTGCCAACAGGCCTGCTTTCATCCACTGCTACCAGAGCAGGTAGCCACAGCTTTAGTAATCTACTGTTTTCTGTTTGCTCTGTTGAATTTAGACATCATTTAGGGCATGGATGGCATTGGATTGAGTTGGGGAAGTGTGTTTTTTGGGGTGGCCTTGCTGATGTTGTTGGGCCTGGCCATGTGGCTGGTGGCCATTTTGAGGCCTAGGCCTGCAAGCTTGCCTGGCCTTGTCTGCCAACAGGCCTGCTTTCATCCACTGCTACCAGAGCAGGTAGCCACAGCTTTAGTAATCTACTGTTTTCTGTGTGCTCTGTTGAATTTAGGCATCATTTTGGGCATGGATGGCATTGGATTGAGTTGGGAAAGTGTGTTTTTTGGGGTGGCCTTGCTGATGTTGTTGGGCCTGGCCATGTGGCTGGTGGCCATTTTGAGGCCTAGGCCTGCAAGCTTGCCTGGCCTTGTCTGCCAGCAGGCCTGCTTTCATCCACTGCTACCAGAGCAGGTAGCCACAGCTTTATTGATCAAGTGTTTTCTATGTGATCTGTTGAATTTTTAGACATCACCTTCCTGAGAGTGTAGTGTGGCTGTACACAGTACTAGTAGTATAACATAGCTCTAGTTAAAAAAAATTCATAAATGGCTAGACTATCTTTTGTTTGCACTAGTACAGTACTAAGTAACTGAACCACAAAAACAAATGCAACATTTCACTGATGTTCTTCTCCTGTCTTCTTTGCTTTTAGGTGCACAAAAGACAGAGTAGGAGGTGTCATCGGCATCACCTGGCTACCCGTTGTACTGCCAGCCAGACAGAAGTCCTGCTGCGCATCACGCCCACGTGTGACCAGAACTTGTTGTGCATCTGCCTCCTGCCTGACATCGGAATAAGATGGCCCCAAAGAAAGGTACCAGGTCCAGTACCAAGAAAGTTGCTGGTGAGAAGAAGGAACAGAAAAAGGAAGTGCCATTAACCACGACTGGTGGTGTGCCGGCCAAGGTTTTTTTTGGCACCAAAGCGTTGTCCGGGAACCAAGCTGGGAGCAGCACAGCGGTCCAGCAACCCCACCAACCTAGGCCCAAGGGCTTTACTGTCGCAGAGGTAGCCAGTCTACTAACGGGCAGCGATGTTGAAGAAATGTCATTACCGCAAAGTAGTACACAATCAAGTTCAACGCAGGCGCAAACTCAGCAGATCAGTGTGCAGCCGCCGCAACAAGAACAGCAGCAGCAGCCGCCGCAACAAGAACAGCAGCAGCAGCCGCCGCAACAAGAACAGCAGCAGCAGCCGCCGCAACAAGAACAGCAGCAGCAGCCGCCGCAACAAGAACAGCAGCAGCAGCCGCCGCAACCAGAACAGCAGCAGCAGCCGCCGCAGCAAGAACAGCAGCAGCCGCCGCAACCAGAACAGCAGCAGCCGCCGCAACCAGAACAGCAGCAGCCGCCACAACAGCCCACCATAGTAGTTGTTGCTCCTGACGTAGGGGCATTTCAGGAAATCGAGCTTCCTGCAGACAAAGCGGAGCGAAGTCAAACCACTGTTTCAGAACATCTATTGTCTTCCAGACCACCAGCAAGGAAAAGGAGGCTTAGTCCATCATCTTCTTCTTCAAGCCCCGCTTCTGATGATCATGATGACACTTGGGTCCCACCAGCTCGGTCTGAGAGTGAAGTACGCCACAAGACATTGCTTCTGAAAAGGAAGGTCCCAGAAAAACTTAGAGTTATGGAGGTAGATGTAGAAGAGGGGGGTGATGATGTTGATGAAGACGAGCCAGTCATCACGCACATTACTCCCGCCCCAAAGGGATTGGAGACCGACATTCTAACCCTATCCAGAAAGGCTGCTACTGAGCGGGATGTAGCACGGATCTCACCAACACAGGTTACACCACCACTACCTCCAGCTGCCATATTTTCCAAGGCCCGGCAGGGACCTACATCCAGCTCAACCACCTCAGTAGGAAGTGGTAGTAAAAGTCACAGTGTAGGTGGACAGGGTCACATATTTTCAAGCACCCCCTCAAGTTCATCTGGTGTTGAAAGTGGCACATCCAGCAGTGCCAGAAAGTTCTCCTCCCCAGTTTGGGACTTCTTTTCTGTTAGCGCCAAGGAGGAGAACGTTGCTATATGCGCAATTTGTCGGCAAGGTGTTCGGCGTGGTAAGCTTGGTACAAACTATGGTACCGGAGGACAAGCAAGTCATCTCAGAATACACCACACTATTGTGTGGGAGGATCACCTACTTAAGTTAAAAGAAAGTAGGAAAACTAAACCCTTTGAAGTTGGTCAGGAATCAGGGAGCGATATTATTGTGGTGGCAGGTGAAGAACAGGGAGGCATTTCTAGCCCTGTCTCCAGTAGTGCAGTCACTGCAGTGGTAACGCCCACATCCTCCTCAGTAACATCAGAGTGGCACCGCAGTAAGAGCCATACTCAGAGTGTGGGTGAGACACCAAGGCGACCGGTGAGTACCTCAATGAGACAATCTGTGTCGTTGAGCCTTAGTGGGTTAATGGCACCACTAAGGAAAGTAAGCCAGCCTACCATTGACAGCATGTTTAGGTTGGAGGGGCAGTTCCAATGCAACCACCCAACGGCACGATTGTACAATGCGAAGCTGGCTAAAATGTTAGCGCTGGACCTTCTTCCTTTTTCATTTGTGGAAGGGGTGGGTTTCCTTGAATTTGTGTCTGCCATCTGCCCGAAATGGAAAGTTCCAAGCCGGTCCTATTTCGCAAGAATTGCTGTTCCGGCACTACATCATGATGTGCTGGAATTGGTTGGACAAGCTTTGCAGAAGAGTGCTGTGCACAATATCCACCTGACAACAGACATGTGGACCAGTTGCCAAGCCACAGATTACATGTGTATCACTGCACACTGGATCTCTTTTGTGGGGGTTAAAGATCAACTATCTGCACGAGGTGTTGTTGACACAGCTGCGATTTTTGAAGGTACTCGGAAACATGCAACTGTAGCCATGTTCGCCATGGAGAAATCTCATACGGCTGAAAACATTTTAGAAGAGTTTCGCACCAAGGTTTTGGAATGGCTGCAGCCCAGAGGGCTTGGTATTGGTTTTGTTGCCACAGACAATGGCAGTAATGTACTTAAGGCCATGGAACTTGGTTCCTATTTCAGGGTTCCGTGTTTGGCACACTGCATAAACATTATAGTGCAAGACTTTCTGAAAAAAGAACCCATAGTAAGCAATTTACTGTCCATCTGCCGAAGAATATGCACTCATTTCAGCCATTCTTTTAAAGCTCGGAAGCAGCTGAGGATCCTCCAACGTGAGCGTAGGGTGCCAGTCAAGGCACTCATCCAGGAGGTGGCAACACGTTGGAACTCAACGTATTACATGCTTGATCGTCTGTACGAACAGCACAGGTCACTCAATGATTATGTCTGGTACAGAAGCAGTGATGCTAGTGTTAAAGGCATGACCCTTCAGAGGGAGCAATGGACCCTAATTCAATGCCTGACTGAGATGCTGTCTCCTTTTGAGGTCTTCACACGTGAAGTCAGCAAGGAGGACTGTACAATGGGCCAAGCTATCCCATTGTTGCAAATGCTAGAGCATGAGCTGAATAATGTGTCTGAATCCTACAAAGGTGTAGAGGACAGAAGGCAAGCCCATGACTTGGTGGAGAGCTTATCCAGGCGCTTATCAGAAAATGTAAGGATACAAAATAAAATTTTGTCACAAGAACATTACATTTGTGCCACAATTCTGGATCCACGTGCAAAATTAGGACTATTCCGTTCTTTTTCCGACACTGATGTTGCCCGCTACAAAAGTTGTATAGCTGAAGCAGCCATCAAGTTTGAAAACGAAGGGCTGCTAATTAAAAGCCCGCCACATCAACCCACAACAAGTACTGATACTGAAGCAGGCCATGCAGAATCAAGTGCAACTTCGTCGGCTGAGGGCAGTGCGGTTGGCTCACAATCGCAACACTCACCATCACCATCGACTACAAAAACAATAACTGGATCATTCGGCCGAGTACAATCATTATCAGATTGGTATGTAAAGATGGGCCTTAAGCACAGTGCTGATGCACAGAAAAAACAGCACAAAAGCTTACCAGCAGCAACCCTGAACATTGAGCGGATGGTCCAGGCCTATCTGGACGACCCAACAGAGGTGTACGTTGATCAAAACCCAGTGCAGTATTGGCATAGGAAAAGGTCTGAATGGCCACAGCTCAGCAGGCTGGCGATAAGCTATCTGGCTTGCCCTGTCGCAAGTGTCTCTTCTGAACGTGTTTTCAGTGCTGCAGGTTCCATTGTAACCTTGAGAAGGACCAGTCTATCTCCCAAAAACGTGGAGAGGTTAACAATGATCAAAATGAATCAGCACTTCATACCACCGAATTACACAATGCATGAATCAACAGAGGAAGATGAGGACAGCGGCTCAGGTGACGGAAGTATTGTGTCAGATGATTACCTACTACTGGAAGATCCCCCAGAGTTTGAGGACGAGCTATACTTCCCTGACAATTAGGCTCGCACTTACTGTCTTCCTCCCTTTTTTCCCCCTTTGTTGGTGTCTGTTGTTCCGGTTATAAACTTGTGAATCGCAACCAATGCATTATCACCGTCTTCTAATCTTCTAATTTAAGATACAAGTTTCAGGTGTCTGCCATTTGACACTACAGTCCTCAGAATCCAGCTCCTCCGCTCAATCATACTGCATCTCCTGGTCTATTCCATTTCCCTCATGAATGATGATTGGATGATGGTAACAACAAATTCAAACTTTCCTCGTCCTTCCAAAACAAGTGGACCATGAATCTGATGACTTCTATAGCTATCCTCCTTCAGAGCCGAGAGAGACTGGCCATTAACTGAAAATAAGATGCAACAGGTAATGATTGATGCCATGCATTGTCCGCAGAAAAGCAGACTGAGTGATGTAGATTTTGTTGTGTGTGTTGCGCATGAATGAATTGATGTAATTGTGCACTGCCACTAATCAACATTCTACAGAACACACTAATTTTCCTCTTCTGGCAAACAAGAAATGTGTACTTCTCCTGCATCTTGGTGATACATTGCTTTTAATTCAAGACAGGAAGGGGACTCACTCAATCTGCGCAATGCAAATGACTGTGACTTAACAGCACCGTCCATCATGATGATGGCGAAAGAGACGGCCTGCAGCGTTAACGAGATGAGATGCAACAGGTAATGATTGATGCCATGCATTGGCCGCAGAATAGCAGACTGAATGATGTAGATTTTGTGGTGTGTTGCGCATGAATTGATGTAATTGTGCACTTCCACTAATCAACTTTCTACAGAACACACTAGTAATTACTAATTTTCCCCTTCTGGCAAACAAGAAATGTGTACTTCTCTCCTGCATCTTGGTGATACATTGCTTTTAATTCAATACAGGAAGGGGACTCACTCAATCTGCGCAATGCAAATGACTGTGACTTAACAGCACCGTCCATCATGATGATGGCGAAAGAGACGGCCTGCAGCGTTAACGAGATGAGATGCAACAGGTAATGATTGATGCCATGCATTGGCCGCAGAATAGCAGACTGAATGATGTAGATTTTGTGGTGTGTTGCGCATGAATTGATGTAATTGTGCACTGCCACTAATCAACTTTCTACAGAACACACTAGTAATTACTAATTTTCCCCTTCTGGCAAACAAGAAATGTGTACTTCTCTCCTGCATCTTGGTGATACATTGCTTTTAATTCAATACAGGAAGGGGACTCACTCAATCTGCGCAATGCAAATGACTGTGACTTAACAGCACCGTCCATCATGATGATGGCGAAAGAGACGGCCTGCAGCGTTAACGAGATGAGATGCAACAGGTAATGATTGATGCAATGCATTGGCCGCAGAATAGCACACTGAATGATGTAGATTTTGTGGTGTGTTGCGCATGAATTGATGTAATTGTGCACTGCCACTAATCAACTTTTTACAGAACACACTAGTAATTACTAATTTTCCTCTTCTGGCAAACAAGAAATGTGTACTTCTCCTGCATCTTGGTGATACATTGCTTTTAATTCAATACAGGGAGGGGACTCACTCAATCTGCGCAATGCAAATGACTGTGACTTAACAGCACCGTCCGTCATGATGATGGCGAAAGAGACGGCCCGTTAACTTAAGATGAGAAGGAACAGGTAATATATGATGATAATTAATGGCATGCATTGGACACCTGACTCTGAGCTATTGGTCTTTGTGTTTGCGTTGTTTGTTGTGCACAAAGTGATGTCAAAGTGTACTAGTGGTAATCTATCTTTCTGTACACCATAAAGAATGACTCAAGTCAGTAATATTTATATTTCTACTCTTGTTGTGTTATAAAAATTACACTTGTACTGCAGGCCGATCTTCAGTCAGTAGAAGTATCAGAGCTGATGATGAAGTCAGGAGGATGTTTCATGAGTGGCATAAAACGGAAAAGCCTAAAGGTAAACACGTGAACAACAACCACAGCACACCCAAATGTCTGTGTAGAAGTTGAATAGAGTGTAGCGGTGGGATGACTGCAGTGCATTGATTTTACTAACTTTAACTGTAAAATGCTATGTCTGGAATGGATAATGTGCTTTGCGTTTGTCCAACTCTTTGAGAGAAAAAAAAAAGGACTCTAAAGTGTTAACGTAGGATGTGCTAATGGTAAGCACTGTGGGCCTGATCTCTCCTGTTACTGTTGAAGGTCTATGCTGGAAACAGACTACAGTAGAGATGATGCATATGCATACATGCCACCTCGGAAAGTGTTCTTGTTGCACTACACCATCACTTGTGCATTTGTTTTCACTTTCTTTCTGAATATCCCCTTTGGTTTTCAATCTAAAATTACAGGCCGGGCCTTGTCCAAAACTTTGTAAAACATTACAATGCATATTAATTACCTTACCAATCAATCACCTTTTTATTCCAGCCGGGCAGTGGCGAGTGGTGAGGCGACACACCCAAGATTGATGGACGAGAGGAGCAAGAGGAATGCCGAGATGCAAAAAACCAGTCCACACATTTGACCAGGATAAGACAGTAACAGTATCCACTTTTCACTTCTTTTAAATAATTTGATTAATATCTTGTATACATTCTTTACAACAGTGTGTTCTTGGAGTTGTTATTATCAATCATCATTACGTTTGCTCTGTGTTTACGATTCTTCACTACCAATATTTAAAATTTCTATTTGCTATCTGTTAAAGTATTAAGGCCGGAACAGAACAAGAAATAGAAGTGTATGTAATCCGGGTATCATCATGCATGCATTTCCTTTTTTATACCTTAACATATGGAATGGATATGGTATGGTAGTCTTCAATGATTGTCGTTTGTTTGTCTATGTATGCATACTGTTTTTCTATGTCAAACCTTTCCCAAAATCCCCCTTCCCATCCAATCAACGGACCCTAACCCTCTTCCCCCGGGCTGTGTGACTTATTGTCGAGGTGTAACTAAATTAAATGTACACCAATACTTAATCACACACTTGCTGGGGCGGATGTGGTGAAAGCAACACTACTTCAATTTCAATGCAGAGCGATGATCTTCTTCTGCTTGCCCACCCATGAGTAGGATATTTCACAGGTTATTTTATTTAACAAAGGAACATATACCTCAGAATGAATTGCCGGCATTGATTGGATTTGTTTGTTGTCATTCCTCATATACAGCACTAACTGTTAGACTGTAGGCATAGCCAAGTCGACAAAACTATAGTTTGTAACTCTGTCTAGTAGGCTATCCTCATAATAACCAGCATTCAGTTTTTTTGTCAAATATTTGAGCATATAATTGTTGCTCGGTAAATTCTGTGATGTACTTCATTCAACTACTCCTCTAACAGTCTCTCAAAGGCGATTGACTATCTCCTTTTCTTTTTTTGGAAATGCTGCCACCCTGCCAGTGTATACTACTACTACTACTATACTACCACCACCACCCCAATCATGGCATGTATGAAAAAGGAAACCATCTTCACCATGCAGCCAGTGCTGTGCCACAGTTGGACATAAACATCAAGCACCGGTAAGAGAGAAGTTTGGGGGAGGCAGAATCAATAATGGACATGTTGTCAATGATGTCAGTTTCAAACACCACTCCAAGGAATGCATAGTAGGACCAGTCAATGAGTGAGGTGTGTCGCATCTATCTGTTTGTGTCTTATACAGTCAGCAAATTATTGAAATCAAACACACGCTATGGGCGGCCATGCACCAGCAATGAAACAGTGTGATGTAAAACAGTTACCCCACCTACAAAACATTAACAACATTGCATGTAACATAGAAAAATATATTTAATTGACCCTAACAAATAAACTAAACCCACAAAAGCTAACCCACCCACCTCCCTAACCCCAACGACTGTCCATAGAAATAGAGAACGCCCAAACGAGTGAAGAACGAACAGGAATTAAAAAAGGGGCAGTGACAGGGACTAACTGGTGGGGCGGGACTGAAGGAGGACACGAATCTGGTCCTCTAAATGGGCGACGCGGCGTCTAAGGCCGCGGCAGTTGCAGCCACAGTGGGGGGGGGCACCGGAGATGGCACGGTGGCGGCGGGCAGCCGCCCGGCGGTGGCGCCGTACCGCTGGAGGGCGGTGGCTGGGGCCCGGGGCAATGGAGGAGCCTTCAGTAGCTGCAGCAGCCTCCTCCTCCTCCTCGGCTAGGACCACCAGCCGCCGGTATTCCTGCTGGATTGCCTCCAGCTTCCGGCGCCGTGCCTTGGCGGCCAACTCCTTACGGTTGACTTTCGGAGTTGCTGTGTATCAAAAAGAAAAAAACAAGACAATTGTAAAATATAGTCTTAATAAAACAGTAGGACAAGGTAATTATTTATACACATAGTGGCATGGTAGAGTAGCACTATAAAATAAAGCACAGTAGTACATAACATTTTAAATGTCGCCCGTCCTTCTTCCTTCCACCTGTCTTACACTTTTTAGTTGAACAGTGCACCAGGTGCTCTTCTCCATAAAACTTTCAAAGCGGAGTTGAAATCAGATAGATGAGGACATTGGTTACTCAATACTCCGGCTCCTAGTCCTATACCAATTAAAGGGAATTCTAGTCTTCTAGTTCACTCTTCAAACGTCCCCAAGAACTCATACTTACTTACAACATCGGATAGCGGGCGGACTCTGTCCGCCCGCCATCCGACTGCTAAAAAGGGTGGGGGTCCCGTGGGGACAATTAATTAGGATGATGCGCCCGGCACAGTGGCGGGCGCACCCTGTTATTTTAAATTTAAATTCTGGTTGGCTTTGCTGAAAGCAATGCTAAAATGTTGTGCTGCTTTTCCAAGCACAACATGACGGGCCTCGCACGGAGCCTGTCACGTTTTGCTTTGAAAGTCGGGGGGGTACCATAGCATCGGTAGGTACCCTCCATGGGGGCCCCCAAGCATACTCTGCAATGTGTGCATGCCTTTCCGTGGCGGACGGTAATGCCGCCACGCAAAGGCATTCCAAAATGCAGATTATATGGCTGCCGGTGTGGTGAGAGAGACACCACCGCCATATTGAACCCTTTTACGCCTAGACATGTCTGAATATTTTCTACAGGGATGGCGGGAGGTTTGCCCCTGCTGTGACGGCAGTGAATTCCAGCCAGCCCGGCTGGGGCAATACGCCCACCATCCTAATGGGGCCCTAATTCACAACTGTACAGTATACATATACATACAGTACACCTTTGCAGTGAGTGTGCTGTCAAGTTCAACAATAGTTAAAGATTATGAATCTAACTTACCACCGCCTGCCACTGGTGCTGCCACTCCCCCTCCATTGCTATCTGCAACTGCCGCATCCTCGCCCTCTGCGTCGCCTTCGCTGGCCCCAGCAATGGTGGTCGGTAGTGCGCCTAGAAAACATTACACATTTATTAGGCAACATATACACCTCCCCCCTATTGATCAGTAGCAAGGTTGAAAAATGAGTTAATACTAACATAAATCACTAGTACAAATCAGGTAGTAGTAGAGTAGACACTAAGTTATATGATCATTGTAGCATTTGCTTGATTAGCCCTAGCCATGCACATGTGACGTTACCTTTACCTTGCAGCTTCTTAAGACACCTTTGAGCCCACATGACCTGCCTCACACTGCTACTGTCTAGTCTACGCGCTGCGTACAGGCGGTCAACAAACATTAACAAGCCACTTTTTTAGGAAGAACTGGTGTACTACTGTTACTGTTAGTCCATATTGCTTATCCATAGATGCTACACTTTTTGGCACGGCTGAGAAATGCTTGCAAGTTGCAATATACTAACGCACACCATTTCTTTTTTCGCATTACAGACACAAGATTCGCTTCTACGAACCAGAGCTTCTGAACGATGCACCAACTACCAGTACTAGGTTCTTCTGAGGTGAGGGGTCCCTTCACTCACATCTTCATTTATAAATGTATATAAACTAAATTGCTATGGGATGGTGGTGCTGCCTTCCACCACTTCAGTTATCATGATTTAATTCCCAACTGTATAAGTGTAACAATGTATATTGTTTTAATGTTATTGATTTGCCGGTTGGTGCTGCTAAGAAAACAGTGTACAGACCTTCTCAAATTGAAATAAACATTTTAAACTTACATAGACTTTGTGGTATTTGATGTGGAGTGGACTAACTTACACGAGTGAGCAAATTAAAGTAAGGGTGTGCATGTGAATTGCTTCCACGACAGAGGTTGGGTGTGTTAATGTTCTGGGTTGTCTACTTGTTGGTTATCTTGGGGGGAGGGTTCCGAGACCTAATAGGTATGACAAGACAGTACTATAGTCAAGCAGTGGAATTGTGGTGGGTGCGGAATTTCTGATTGAGGTGTGCAAGGAAGGTCCAACCTACCATCACCAACATCCTATTTTCTGGTGCAAATGTATGTGCAAGATCCCTACAACAGTTGTATGTCCTATAGGGTATCATATCAAAATATTAAGAAATCTGGTAGGGCTGTTGCTGTGAATTTTCAAAGCCTAAACATCAACAAGAGTAAAAAGTAGTACAAGACAACGACCCAACGGATTGTACGAGCTACTGGTGAATATGAGTTTTATATTACAACCTTTCACAAAGAGTGGCACTGGCCAACTGGGCAAGACTAGCTACTACAGTACAGACAGACAGACTGATAGTATGTAGTAGTACTCAGTCATCATAGCGGAGGCAGGGATAAGCTTTTTGAAACCGTACAGATCGAAGGATAATTGGTGGTAAAAAAATAGCATTTGGAAACACACTATAGTTCGGGAGAAATGGGGCAGTAAAAGTTATGGAATAAGAAATATTATTAAAAACAAGAAGACTTACTGGGGCCAGCAGAGGAGCCCTCAGCGGTGTCCTCCTGGTGGTGTTCCTGTCCCGCCGACTGCCCAGTCCCTGCCCGTCTGCCCCTGGGTGCTGATGAACAGGAAAGATATAAGAAAGAGACAAACATTGATGGATGGTGTCAACTTAAGCAAATACAATATTTTTCAACAACGGTCAAAAAACACTTATGTAAACAATTGCAATAACTACATTGACCGATCTCATCTGGTCAACATGTAATATCGGGGGATTCGCAGTTCGACTACTTAAGTTACTATTTATCAACAGTAATACATTCTTCCATTCTGATTCCAGAAAACTAAGTTACAAGTAAGCCTAAGTATTAGTACAACGTACCACCCAACCTAGCCCACCTATTCCAGGCATGCCAATTGTACATTAAGTATGCATTTCCACTGTATTCCTCAACAATGTATATGATCCAATCATGGAGGACACATGAACATGACTACATTTTTTGTATACACCAAATTTTGGTTTGATTGATGCTGATCTGCTACTGCTAAGTAACTGCAAAGCCTACCTCCACTCATTGAACAAACTAGAAAGGTTCTAAAGACTGGCGTACTAGCAGCACGTCACGTAACTGAGTGAGGGGGGCATCACGCATACCACTAACCAATTAGAAGCTCATACAAAGTACCTAAACCTATGTATCAATCCGCCCCTATCTATTAGTGACAGGACAAAGTAAGGAGTGGACGTGAGTCACTGTAGCATTACGTAACTTAATTTCTCTAAAATAAACTCGTAAAGAATCACGCTAAGCAAGCGCAAACGCAAAGCTGCAAACAAGTAAGATTAGTAGTAGCGCAGAAGAGCACCTGTGTCATAATCACAGAAGACTTTTAAACGTTATTAACCTGGAATGTATTGCAAGCAGCAACATTCTAGCTGGTTGGAAGGAAAAAAAGATATTCGCAATATATAACATAGAGCAGAAGAACAGCCACAAAGTTGTAATAATTAAATAGGTACTCACCAAGCCCCGGGACCTCCACTCCTAGCAGGTCCAGCAGGTCCTGCTCACGGTCCAGGATGTCGGACCACCGGTGCGTCAGCTGTGCCTGGGTGCGCCGGACCCCAGATATGCGCGACACTGCCCGGCGCACCTTCCCCCACCGCTGCCGACGCTCCCGGAGGCCGTACCCGGACCCAGGCCTGCCACCTGCTGCCAGGGTTGAGGGGAGGTGGCGCTGCACAAAGAAAATTAGTGCAGCCAACTCCGCCTCCCCAAATAAGGCCCGTGCATGCACCCCTTGTGGGCGCCGCCTTCCGCAAGGAAGGCGGTCGCGGCTCTGGCTGCGCCGGCGAACAGCCCTGCCCTTGGACATGGTTCTGGGGACGGGGCGGGAAAGAAAAGGTAAAATAAATAAAGGAGTAAAGGAAATAAATAGCGGGCAATACAAAGAGAAAAAGTAGCTAAAAAACAAAAAAAAAGTACACAAAAACCAAAAATATAGAGGCAGGAAAATAGTTAGAGAAATAATAAGTAATAAAGATCCAAAAAAAGTGGCTATAAACAAAGGATTGAAAAGATTTAGGGAGGATTGAAAATCAGGCCCCAGAACCATGCAATAGAGTGGAAAACAAGATGGCCGCGCCCGTTGCGACCACGTGCGCAAGTTCGCGCGATATTTTCTCCCTGAGCAAGCAAAAAGCAACGCGATCAAGTAAAAGCGATCGCGAACAGGAAATATCGACCGCGAACATGCATTGCGCGACCCGGAACAGGAAGTAAACAACGCCAGAGGGCGGGACAAGTGAAAACAAGATGGCCGCGCCCGTGAGCGACCGCATGGGTAAGTTGGCGACCCGCGAACACGCAAAAAATACCGCGAACAGGCGGCAAAAAAACTTCCGCATCTTCGCGATATTTCCGGCGTGTTTGCGGATATTTTCTGCATTCTCGCGATAATTTGCGGAAGTTAATTCCGCAAATTCCGCCCACCCCTACTTTTTATACACTTTTCTATACACTTTTCATACACTTTTTTTAGGTATTTTACAGGATTTTAGTATGGTATTTTTATACAAGGTTATTTAATATTTTAGCACAGGTTTTAGAATAAATAATGTTCGGCGGGAAATAAATGTAAACTTATATGATTGGGAGTTTTCTATCCAAGTACTGTCATTTTTAAACCATTGATGTATACATGAAATTATGTATGTGGTTTTTAATTACAGGGTATTCAAACCCGGATGCAATAAGGAGTCTTTTAACATATAGGTGCCGATTCCGATCCGGTAAAACCCGGGTACGATTCGTCGTACGGAGCGTATTCTCCATACAATTCGTATCCATGAAATCCACCGTACAATCCAGCAAGTACGATTCGTACAGAAATACCATTTCCGTACAAATCATACAAAACACTGTACGGCTAAAAAATACCTGCGAGTCTGATCCTGGACAGCGCGTATGCGACGTCCGTACGGAGTCAGGCAGCGTTTTACGGACCAGCAAGTACGATTCATCCCGACGTCACTCCGCACAGCAATTTTTTTACGGGAGCCAAAAAAAGCCAGAAAACTGAGTCCGACACGAAAACGGAGCCCCGGTACGTGACGGACAGCCATGGACCCCATCCTACGTATCATCCCGGCCCTCTTAGCCTACGACCTGGTGCACCGAACCCGACGCACACACCGCAGAAGGTGAGAACAACACCCAGGGGCCAAGGGGGGGTTAGGGGCAGGAAACATACCCCATACCCAAATTAAAACCTACAATATTGAGGACATACATTACCTCAAGGATCTGGTCACCAATCACTGTATCACGCAACAACGGAAGTGGACATGTACGCGTACTCCTACGGCAACACTACAATAGTGATACGCACCGTACTCACACATACATAGCGTGGGTACGGTCCGTAGCACTATATTAGTGGTGCCGTGGGGGTACGCGTGGTACGGACCGTACACACGCCCTCAGAGTGTGTGTACGGTCCGTATCACCATTGTAGTGGTGCCGTAGGGGTACGCGTGTTACGGACCGTACACACACCCGCAGAGCATGTGTACTGTCCGTAACACCATGGTAGTGGTGCTGTAGGGGTACACATGGTACGAACCGTACACACGCCCTCAGAGTGTGTGCACGGTCCATATCACCATTGCAGTAGTGACGTAGGGGTACGTGTGGTACGGACCATACACACGCCCTCAGAGCGTGTGTACGGTCCGTAACACCATTGTAGTGGTGTCATAGGGGTACGCGTGGTATGGACCGTACACACGCCCCTTAGAGCGTGTGTACGGTCCGTATCACCATTGTAGTGGTGACGTAGGGGTACGCGTGGTATGGACCGTACACACACACCTCAGAGCGTGTGTACGGCCTGTATCACCATTGTAGTGGTGCCGTAGGGGTACCGCATGGTACGGACCGTACACACGCCCTCAGAGCGTGTGTACGGTCCGTACCACCATTGTAGTGGTGCCGTAGGGGTACGCCCTCAGAGCGTGTGTACGGTCCGTACCACCATTGTAGTGGTGCCGTAGGGGTACGCGTGGAACGGACTGTACACACGCCCCAGGGCGTGTGTACGGGCCGTACCATGCGTACTCCTACGGCACCCCTACAATAGTGATACGGACCGCACCCACACATACATAGCGTGGGTACAGGCCGTATCACCATTGTATTTGGGCCGTAGGGGTACACGTGGTACGGACCGTACACACCCCATGATGAATGCGGGGGTACGGTCCGTATCACACGTACCCCTACGGCACCAATACACAAGGCATACACACGCCACGAATGTTGGCCTACGGCCTAGTGCAGCATATTACCTCTATATTGGTGTGTGTGTAGGCCCAGGACAGCAGTGTACTGCACCAAGGGGGTGGGTGGGTGGCTGCATAGGATTTCCAGCAGTGGACAGACATGTGAGGGGTGGGTGCAGAGAACTCCCAGCAGTGGTCTGCAATATGAGGGGTGGGTGCATATCACTCCCAGCAGTGGACAGACATGTGAGGGGTGGGTGCAGAGGACTCCCAGCAGTGGCCTACAATATGTGGGGTGGGTACATATCACCTCCAGCAGTGGACAGACATGTGAGGCGTGGGTGCAGAGTACTGCCAGCAGTGGACAGACATTTGAGGGGTGGGTGCATATCACTCCCAGCAGTGGACAGACATGTGAGGGGTGGGTGCAGAGGACTCCCAGCAGTGGACAGAGACATGGGGGTGGGTGCACAGGACTCCCAGCAGTGGCCTGCAATATGAGGGGTGGGTGCATATCACTCCCAGCAGTGGACAGACATGTGAGGGGTGGGTGCAGAGGACTGCCAGCAGTGGACAGACATATGAGGGGTGGGTGCATACCATATGTGGGTGTGAGGACAAATAACACATGCATACCCACCCCTGGAGGATGCAGCACAACACACACACTGAGATCATGGAAGGAATAGGGTGGAGTTCCCACAGATACAATGCCCACAATTGTGAGTCAGGTGCCCAAATACCCTGCAGAAAAAGTACCATATGTGTGCTAGGCCGGGAGTACACACATGCATAGTGCTGAAAAGGGAGATTTTCTCCATGAAGGCATTTCGACATACTCAATACACAAGTACAGTGACTAGCAAGGATGGCACAGACGATGCAGCCGGAGACATTGCTGAGCAGGCATGGCCATAGTTGAAGGGTTCCGTCACCAACAAAGGAAATGTAGACACAGGTCAGCACAACAATTGTGCAACTCTTTGCAGGGAAGTTGTCAGGTGCCACAGATGAAGGAACACTCCTAGGGACAATGTCTCAAAACCAAAATAACACACACTACCAATGATTATTTGCAGAGACCTTGTGAAGGCACGCAGATACCATGGTCCACCTCATGACCATCAGAGTAGAACATTTCTCAGAACCATAACACATTACCAAAACACCAACTCCAGGAGAGTCAGCACCAACATCAATACCTGAAATGCAATAGTGTGCAAAGTAAAAATAAAATGCATTATTCAGCATAAAAAACAAATAATGAAATGACAGTGCGTACAAGTACGGGGCTGGGGTACGGTGCGTCCAAGTTCGGGGCTGGGGTACGGTGCTGGGGTACGGTGCTTCCAAGTACGGTGCTGGGGTACGGTGCGTCCAAGTAGGCGGCTGGGGTACGGTGCTGGGGTATGGTGCGTCCAAGTATGGGGCTGGGGTATGGTGCTGGGGTACGGTGCATCCAAGTATGGGAGCTGGGGTATGGTGCATCCAAGTACGGTGCTGGGGTACGGTGCTGGGGTACAGTGCGTACAAGTACGGGGCTGGGGTATGGTACGTCCAAGTACGGGGCTGGGATATGGTGCTGGGGTACGGTGCGTACAAGTACGGGGCTGGGGTACGGTGCAGACATGGGGAGGGGTACGGTGCTGACATACGGGGGTATGGTGCTGACATATGGGGGACATGCGGACATATGTTGGGGGAGGGGGAGTCTGTACGACTCGTATCGCGGGCACAAGTTTACCCGGGATACAAGTGGTACAGAGTTCGCTCCGTACAGGACATTTTACATACGCTCGTATATTCGGAAGGGCGGTACGGATCGTACTTGTGCGCTCGGACTTCAGTTTTACGATTTGTATGTAAAACTGTCCGGGTACGTCTCGTAGACCTTTTCCCGAAGCGATTCGTATGTATTTTCACGTATGAATTGAACTTCGCCGGTGGGACGGGACTTGTACGATTCGTACATAAAAATATACGGATATGAGTCGTACGGAAAGTTTTTTTACCGGATCGGAATCGGCACCATAATGTCAATTGTCATGTATGGAAGTTTTAGGTATTCATACAGATATTATTTAAACATTATCATGAGAAAAGATATTTTACTCATTTACAACAACATCCAAAGTATTTTATCTATGTCTATGCTGAACTTTGCACTTCATAAGCACCTGTCCCTTTAAGGGTCAACAACACTAAAAAAGTAAAAAAAAATAAAAAAACTATTCAAATGTGAAAGAAAGAAAAAAATGGTGGTGTGTAAAACAGGTTGTAACCAATATATGAGCATCATGTGATCAAGGCACTCTCAGTGCCGAAAAGCGTAATGCTGCTAACGCAAATGATTGACTTTTCCAAATAAAGAAATCTGCACTTTATCTGTGGTCCGTGCTCCGTGCTTGATCCGAGAGACAGTTGGAGTTATCTGGATATATATATATATATATATTATCTACTGGCGGTCACCAGTAGATAGTTATAGTTAGGACCGAGTTCCCATAGGAAATCTGAAAATTCTATTTTGAATAACTTTGGGCCGGTTGACGAATCCTCGCGAAATTTTTAAAACTAATGGGGCGCTCCGCTCAGCTCCTACCCTGAAAGTCTCGGGGTGATTCGTCAAGCTGGAGCTGAGAAAAAAGGGGGGTCCCAAAACGCGTTTTCCCCATGCATTTTCCCATAGGACATTTAGTCGAAGGTACAGCCCGAACGGCTGAACAGAATTACTTGAAATTTGGCAAAGAGGTAGTCCTCAAGTCAGGCATGTGCCTTTTGCATATATGGTGTCAATCTGTTCAGTAGTTCCTGAGAAAATTGCAGTTAAATGTACATAAATATCTATATGCACGCACGGTGCGCGCACCCAATGTGCGCGAGCGCAATTCTGATTAGTGGTTAGATGTCAGTCAACATTCGAATCGGTCGAAATCAGGAAGTGTCGGACGCCATTTTCTGTGTCGCAGTGAAAAAGAAAGGTGGAGAACGTGAAAAGGGGGCAGGATAGAGAGTTCCTGACCCCCTAGCCTTTGTCAGGGGGTCCCTGAAGGACCCCGAAGGGTGAAAAAAAATTTGGGGGAAAAATCGCAGGGTGCGCGCACCGTGCGCGCATGGTGAAAAACCCTTAAAAAAAAAACATGTTAAACTGTTTATAAGTTTATAGAAAATATTAACTATGCTGTTCAACTTTATCTAAATTAAGAAAAAAAGAGCTGATCCATTCCATATTACAGGATACAGTCAATCTATAACTATATAGATAGGTAGTTTATTGTATAATAAATATGTAAAAAATATAATAATACATACATAAATTAGCATTTAAAAAACCTTACAAATTCACTAAAAAAACATAGGTTTCACACATGTTATAGTTAGCTGGACATTTCACTCGTAAAAAACCATTGAAATTCCCCCGTTATAGTTAGTTCAGCTAACTATAACTCGCGCAACCGCAATCCACTGCTGATGACGTCACATATTAATTCACTCATGACATGGTCAGTGACATCACTCATGACATCACTAAAGGCATCTCAAATGACATCACTGATGACATCACTGATGACATCATCCAGTAAATATGTGTCTTTTTGAAAAATAAATATTTTTTATATATGTATATCTAAAGGTTAATGGAAGAATAAATGGGTAAATAAGTGTCTAAATGGATGTTTTTTTTTGTAAAATTAATTGTATAACTGACTTATTACCAGTATCTTAGTGAATACAGTGATGTAATATGTGATGTCATCAGCAGTGGATTGCGGTCGCGTGATTTATAGTTAGCTGAACTAACTATAACAGGGGAATTTCAATGGTTTTTTACGAGTGAAATGTCCAGCTAACTATAACATGTGTGAAACCTATGGTTTTTTCAGTGAATATATATACATATATACATATATATACATATATATATATATTCACTGAACGAAGGGGCAGAATAAGACCAATACCACCTTGGTCACGTGCAAGATTTGCAAAAGAGTCCTGTCGCGAGGGGATCCTAACAAGAAATACTTGTGCGGCACGGCAAGTATGATGAAGCACATGAGGAACCTTCATCCAAAAAATCGTGCACGAGAAGAGTGCCGACGGATGAGAAACACTCCTGCTCCTGCGCCATCCACCTCATCGCAGCCGAGCACCTCAAGAGTGCATCCATCAGCCCAAACCTTGGACATCCGTCCTCAAATTCAATTTTGAGCAGTCAATCGATCTGATCAGCCGCCGGCAAGAAAGTCACATTTGCTAGGTTTTTTTTGTTTTTTATTTTTTATTGTTGCCTGATGTTTTTTTGTTTTTTTTTGCAGAAAAATGAAAAAAAAAATGTAAATGGTTCAGAAAACTCAAAAAAAATTATAAAAGAAGAAAGAAGAAAAAAACGTTCATGTCATGAGTGGTGTCACTGACCATGTCATCAGTGATGTAATATGTGACGTCATAAGCAGTGCATTGCGGGCGCGCGAGTTATAGTTAGCTGAACTAACTATAACGGGGGAATTTCAATGGTTTTGTACAAGTGAAAAGTCCAGCTAACTATAACCCCCCTGAAACCTATGGTTTTTTCAGTGAATTTCTGAGGTTTTTTAAATGCTAATTCCTAACTATAACGTGCCTGAAACCTATGGTTTTTTCGGTGAATTTCAAAGGTTTTTTAAATGCTAATTTCTAATTATGCCTACAGAGATAGGACATGTGAAGAAAGAAGAAAAATGCACACAAAGAAAAAAAAGAAGTGCAGAAAGAAGCAACAGAAGTCCTCAAAGACGACGAAAAGTGCAGGAAGAAGGATAACGTGCAGAAAGAACAAAAAGAAGAGCAGAAAGAATCCTTGTTGCAAAATCATCCTGTACCCTCAACTTTTTCAGACGGATACTGGTGGTAACGGAGTCTGACTAACCAGTCCTAGAGCCAGTGCTATGTTAAAAGACACTTAGAATACATTGAAAACACATATATACACTAGGGAACATTATGCGTTGGGGTCCCCCTGTGATTAGCATGACCTCCTCTGTAAGCCCCTAGTATATAATAGGGCAGGGGGATTAAAACTACCTCTTAAAACAGGCCACAGGGCGTTTTTGCACACGTTAACTCAGGCCCCGTCCCCTCCCTTCACCACTGTGTAAACACGCCCTGTGTCCGTTTTTAGTTGGGAGATTAAGTTCATTTGAATCCTGAGGGTCCCTAGGGTCCAACTAGCCCACTAGGTACCTCCAGTAAGCGCCACAGAGCTGCGTTGCAGAGAGGTTTAAAAAGGGGCTTGGCCTCAGAACACCTGTCTGCAGCGCAGCTCTCTGGCACATACTGGAGATGCCTGTTGGGCTAGTTGGCCCTCAGGGACCCTCAGTTTTGAAGAGGAATTAATTCCCCAACTTACAACTCGCCAGGGGGCGCGTTTGCAGAGTGCTGCAAGGAGGGGGCGTGGGCTCCGGCACGATGCCAGTCTTTTATTTATTTTAATTTTTTAAGAAGGGGGGCTGTGTGGTTCCCCTTCTTATTCTAATGTATTGGCCCTGATGACCCCATCCCCCAGGGCCTGTCTCCTAATTATATTTTTTTGACCCCAATCCCCAGGGCCGGCCACTGTTTTTTATTATTTTTAAAAAATATATATTTATAGACACACCTAGGACATGCTGGACAAACCGTACGTACCTATCACCATGACGATTTGAGTGATATTCATTAAAAGGCGACTATGCATACAATGAATCCACATGGAATGTATTTACACCACTAGTGAAGCTCCGACATGTCTGATGCCCTACCGTGCCTAATCCCGCTAGACACCCTTGTCGTTTATTTATACAAACATGGGTAGCTATTGACGGGCACATTTAATACACATGCACACCAAGCCATTCAAAGGGGATTCGACAAAAATTTGACCAAAACTATGTAAGAAACCCCCCTCACGGTTAATAAAACACACATCCACTGCCGGATGTGTAATACTTTTTATTTTACTCTCTGGAAAGGGGACGAACATCACTTGAGAGTCACAGCGCGTTCCTGGCAGAGCCTAATGCTGTGTTACACCCACCATTGCCTGCCGAGTGCCACACACCTCTGTGTTGTATTCCACCAGCCAGTGCATATGCTATGACACTCTCTAGCCCATGTGCACTGTAACACCACCCCGTGAATATGTCATGCCACACTTGTCTTCGCACGGGTTATATTGCCCCATCTAACGCGCCTTTCTCGATGCCTATGTTATAACGCACAGTGCTATGCCATACATATTACAATCTGGGATCCGTATCTTTGTCACAGTGCATATGCAATGTTACACTCCCCAGCACATATTTTATATTCCAACTTTAGAGACTAGTTAGGTTACACAACACTGCCCTGTGCATATTACACTCCAAGGCGCACATCGCATAGCACGCGCTAGTGCCTGTGCTATCTCGCGCTCTCCAATGAATCTGTCATTGCGCACAATGTATTGCATATTATATTTCATGCCCGGTTCATCTTATATCACACTTTTTGGTGCATAGTTTATACCATACACTATATCTAGTTTTCATTTTCAATTGTGCTCTCAGGACTATGTTCTATATA
This sequence comes from Triturus cristatus, assembly GCF_964204655.1. Lineage (NCBI taxonomy): Eukaryota > Metazoa > Chordata > Amphibia > Caudata > Salamandridae > Triturus > Triturus cristatus. The sequence continues at coordinate 1,879,602,454 of NC_140589.1, forward strand.
ACACTGTGTTCACCTACCCTTTTCACGGGCATTACATTTTGCGATAGGGGGTGGAGGGTCAGTGGGTGTTTCTGCCAAGTGAGCCTGGAGTCACAGTCACAAACGTCCTCTTCTTCCTGAATAAAAGTGAGATTATGCTGCATACTTGTTCATATTTTAAGTAGTTCCCACAGACACACGTTTTAAAAACAATAAAGTTCCTAATACCTGTCTTCTCTGAACAGTTAGCTTGCTGCCCCATCCCCCTCCTCCCTATCCTATGTTTTATGAATCCATGGACTAGCCTCCTCCCTCCTGCCATGCATGGTCTGATGTGCTGCCACTCCCCTCAATTTAGTATGATGTACCAGTCCCCTCCTCCTGCCCTCCATTGCCCAATTCTATGCCCCATCAATGACCTCCTGCTTAAACTCTGTGCTTAGCTTGCTGCCCCTATTCTCCTTCCCCTTGCCCTCCGATGTCTTTGTGCATGCCCCTGCTCCATCCTTTTTGCCCACCATGTTCCATGGACCTGCCACTCCTATCTACTCTGAGTGTTCTATTGAGCTGCCACTCTCCTCCCACCTTCCTAGCATTGTCAGATGACTGTAACCTGCCCCTGCCACCTCTACCCTGCCTGTCCACATGCCATGCCCGTATCCTCTTCCTCCTGTCCTACATGGTCCATTGTACTGCCACACCCTTCTGCCCTCCCTGGTCTGTTGTGCTGCAACTGCTCCTCCTGCCTGCCCCGTGCGGTCTGTTGTGAGGCCCCTTCCCCTGAACTTTCTTGTCTGTGCACAGGTCCTGACCCTACCTTCTATCCTCCATCGTCCTTTGTGCATGCCCCTGCACCCTCCTTCTTGCCCATCATAGCCATTCTGCTGCCACTAACCCTCCTACTTGCCATGCATGGTCTTCTGTGCTGCCATGGCCCCTCCCACCTTCCCTGTGTGGTCATTTAGCTGCACCTGACCCCATCCCACCTTCCCTCCATGGTCTGTGTGTATGCCATCACAGTCTCACTGTTGCTCTTCATGGTGTGTCTTGCTTCTAGTGCCCATCCTGCCTGACCTCCATGGCTATCTTGCTGCTCCTGCCCTGCCCCCTTGCCCCCAGCCCTCTGTTTACATGTGCAGACCCCTACTCCCTCCCTCCTGGCTTGTCTGTTCCATTGTAATGCCCCTGATCCGTCCCTCCTGCCCTTTATGGTCTGTTATGCTGCAGCTTTCTCTCCTGTCTGTCCATTATGGTCAACTAGCTACCATTGCCTCTTGCCCCTCTGTTCTCTGTTGTCCATGTGCATGGTCCTGTCCCCTCCCTCTTGCTTTCTATGGATTGTTGTGCTGTACTCCCGTCCCGCATGCCCTGTGTGGTGTATTGTGCTGCTGCAAACCCTGATGCCTGCCCTGCAGGGTCAGTTTGGTGCACCTCTCCATGTCCCTCCTGTCCTCTGTTATCCAAGTCCATGTCCCTACCCCATTTCCTTCAATGATCCAATGTACCATACTTGCGAACATTTTGAACTTGGTAAGAGGGAGATTTTGAAAAAAACTGGGGTATTGATTTTCCCCTTTGAGTTACATTGAAAAAGAGGAGATTGTAGACAGGAGACAGAACAAATAAAGCCCATTTGGACGTTTCCTGGCTGAATCGGGTCTGTTGGCATGTATGGTTGTACTACCATTGCCTCTTCCTTCTGCCCACAATGGTCTATTACATTGCCACAGCCTCTCTTGCTAGTCCTGTATTGTTGGTTTGTTGCCCCTGCCCCCTTTCCACTGCCCTCCATAGTCAGTTGTGCTGCCACGGCCCTTCCTGCCTACTCAGTGTGGTTAAATTTCTGCCTTTGCACCCTCCTACCCACCTTCAATTTTCAGAGTCTGTGCCCCTGGCCTCTGCCTCTCAACAGTATCCTAATGAACAACTAGAATGCTAACATTCTATATTTATTACAAAAGTGTGGAACGCCTGACATCATCTTGATGTAATCAAAACTGTAATACCTAGAGCATTTCCTTTAGAAATTACATATATGAGAGGGTCTTATTGGCATCAAAATTATGGTTAGTGCTCTAAAAGACTAAAATAAGGACATATTTTCTGAGTTTTCAAATAGAGACAAAGCACTTTTAAATTATTTGTTATCTTTATTTTTTTTATCCAGTTGACCACTTGATTAAATGTTGCACTTAGGGGAGAGGATGTGGTGTTACTTCCAGAACTGCAGACTTTGCAACTGGGGAACCAGCTTGGAGTTTCTGCTTCAGCTCGACATTCTGTGATTCTGGTCAAATCACTTAGTCTCCCCATGTCTACAACCAAAATGAATTTGTTCTTGTGTGATGTAACCAATGCTCATGTAAAGAACTCCAATACCTGACAAGTCTGCACTATATAAAACTGCAAAAACACAAAATAATAAGTGTTTTGCACACTTCTGTCATTGGGCTATATTTGGGCTACATCAGGGTGATTTTGGGCTACATTTGGGCTCTTTTGTCTCCGGTGGCCATCTTGGGAGATTTATTTGTTATGAAGTTTCCTAATTTCCTCATGTACTGCAGTCTCCTCAGTAGGAAATGCTTTCAGTTTTTTACTTTGATTCCATCATGAAGGTATTCAGATATGTCACACATTTGCCATAAATTCTGAAAGTTAGCACTCTAGTTGCTCATTAGATCACTGTAGTAAAACTACTGTTAACCATGGAAGTCTGCTCCTGGTATTAAAAGTGCATGTTTCAGTCTGCATGTCAGAATTTTTTAATGAAATAGAAGAGGATTTGAGGAGTCACTCAAAACGTGCCCTCATTTTCTTTCTTCAGCATTAATCATAATTTCTATGGCAAAATGAACCCCCTCATTGTGTTCCTTTTTAAATTAAATGTTTTAAGTGTTACCAGTTTATTCCAATCAAGATGGCTTCAGGTGTGCCATACTTTTGTCATAATGAAGACAGTAAGCGCTCTAATTGTTTTTAAGAACACTCTGGGACATTCTGTCATTGGGCTATACTTGGGCTACATCTGGGTGATATTTGGGCTATATTTGGGCTCTTTTGTCTCTGGTGGCCATCTTGGGAGACTTATTTGTTATGAAGTTTCCTAATTTCCTCATTTACTGCAGTCTCCTCAGTAGGAAATACTTTCAGTTTTTTACTTTGATTCCATCAAGAAGGCATTCAGATGTGTCACACATGTGCCATAAATTCAGAATGTTAGCACTCTTTTTGCTCATTAGATCACTGTAGTAAAGCTACTGCTCACCAGGGAAAACTGCTGCTGGTATTGAAAGTGCATGTTTAAGTCTGCATGTCAGAATTCTTTAATGAATTAAAAGAGGATTTCAGAAGTCAAAATGTGCCCTAGTTTTTCTTTCTGCAGCACTAATCATACTTGTTATGGAAAAATGATCCCCCTCATTTTGTTCCTTTTTAAATGAAATGTTTTAAGATTTACCACTTTAATCCAAGCAAGATGGCTTCAGGTGTGCCATACGTTTATCATAAGTAGGAATGTTAGCGCTCTAGTTGTTCTTTGGAACACTCTGGGAAGCTGCAGTAGAACACAAAGGATTCAACTGACAGTCTCTGCCCTTGTTGGATGTACATGTTTTACTGAGAATGTCAGACTTCATTCTCACATGACTGAGAAAGATAATGTGAATTTACAGAAAATTAGCTCTTAGTTTAGCTTATAGATCACCTTCCAAACCTCTGTGGGACCCCCCTTTTTTCTCAACCCCCGCTTGACAAATGTCCCCGAGACTTTCAGGGTAGGAGCGGAGCGGAGCGCCCCACCTATTTTGAAAATTTCGCGAGGATTCGTCTACCGGCGCCAAAGTTATTCCAAATAGAATGTTGCGGATTTCCCATGGAAACACGGTCCTAACTATAACTATCTACTGGCGACCGCCAGTAGATAATATATATATATATATATATATATATTTAGTATACTATGTATACATGTGAAAATGTGTCGGTCCACCTGTTTACCTCGGTGGCACGGAAAAATGGGTGTAACTGACGTCAGCATGCCAACGAGGTTCTCTTATGGATCCTATGACATCATACGGTGTCGCGAGCGGAGCCGTGCTATTATGACATCGTCGTCGACATGGGAGAGCCAGGAAAGAATTTCCTCTGAATTCTGGCGCAGGGGATATTCACCTAAGTATTCAGGCTAGTCCGCCACTCCAGAAACCAAAACCAGTGATCCGAGGGCAGAGACCCTGCAGATGGCACACGAGGTGGGGAGCCCAGTCGTGTGCAACAGCGTGGCAGCGAAGTGACAAGCACCACTACCCACAGAAAAGGTAACGAGGGCACTGAATAACACAGGATCTTCTCTTTGTATCCGGCAGGAACAACAAGGTTAAAATGCCCTAGTTCCAAAATGTAGAATTAGTGCTACAACGTTCTTCAAGAGGACCTGCGATGGATGTTGCACATGGGTCACGCGGTACGGTCATACTGCGGCATGACACACACTCTTTGCCGACTTAGGGCACTGCTCCACACTTCGGGGACAACGCTTTCCATTAGCTGTGTTTTCTGATAACGTGTCGCACCGGCCCGGTCCAACAGCAGAACCCCTATAGATCCAAACACACTCTTCCACACTCTCACCGGAAGTGAAACCAGGCCACGCGGACACTTTCACAATACAACAGCCAGGAATGCACTTTTCGCGAGAAAAAAAAAATCCTTCTTCCTAATTAATATCAAATAAATGACTCACTGAAGAAAAGGGGCCAGCTTCGATTGGTAAACAGCCGTTACAACGACTTTTTTACTTTGCGATACCATTACAACGCATGCATTACCACGCATGTGTTGTACATCGCAAAGTCATTACTACGCATTTTTTTTAGAACGCATGGTCATTTACCACGAATGCCTTTACAACAAATTTTGTTGTAAAGGTATGTATGGTAAATGACCATGCGTTCTAAAAAAAATGTAGACGATCCACGTCGTTGTAAGGAAACAGAGGCTGTTCTGTTTCCTCACAACGATGTGCACCACCCCTCAGAGACAACATGAAGCAGGAACCATGAGGAGAGAGGAACCACGATGAGTGAGAGGTAAGGGGGATTGGGCATGGGGTGGTGGTTACTTTTCTAGGCCTTAGGGTAGTGTAGTGGTGTTTGGGTAGTGTAGAGGGATGTGTTGGGGTAGTGTTTTAGGGTTTAGGTTACTGCAGTGGTGTTGGTGTAGTGTAGGGGTCATGCTGGGGGTAGTGTTTTAGGCTCTAGGGTAGTGCAGTGGTGTTGGTGCAGTGTAGGGGATCGTACTGAGGGTAGATTTAGGGTTTAGGGCAGTACAGTGGTGTTTGGGTAGTCTAGGGGGTCGTGCTGGGGGTAAATTTAGGGTTTAACCCCTTCAGTGCCACGCCCTTTCCCCGCCCTGTGCCGGCCGTTACATTAGCGGGCGGGGTTTATGACGAGCTGGACTCGTCATGGGCACAGCGCAACCGCGGCCCATGACGAGTCCAGCTCGTCATGGGCACTGAAGAGGTTAAGGTAGTGCAGTGGTGTTTGGGTAGTGTAGAGCGTCGTGCAGGGGGACTGTTGTAGGGTTTATGGTAGTGCAGTGGTGTTTAGGTAGTTTAAGGTGTTGTGTTGGGGTAGTGTTTTAGGGTAGTGCAGTGGTATTTGTGTAGTGTAGGGGGTCATGCTGGGGGGTAGTGTTTTAAGGTTTAAGGTAGTGCAGCCGTGTTTGTGTAGTGTAGGGGATCGTTTTTTAGGGTTTAGGGTAGTGCAGTGGTCATTGGGTAGTGGAGGGGGTTGTGCTGGAGTAGTGTTTTAGGGTAGTGCAGTGCTATTTGTGTAGTGTATGGGGTAGTGTTTTGGGGTTAAGTGTAGTGCAGTGCTGTTTGTGTAGTGTAGGGGGTCATGCTGGGGGGTAGTGTTTTCGGGTTTAGGGTAGTGCAGCAGTGTTTGTGTAGTGTAGGGGATCATTTTTTAGGGTTTAGGGTAGTGCAGTGGTCTTTGGGTAGTGTAGGGGGTTGTGCTGGGGTAGTGTTTTAGAGTTTAGGGTGGTGCAGTGGTCTTTGGGTAGTGTAATGGGCCATGCAGGGGTAGTGTTTTAGGGTAGTGCAGTGGTCGTTGGGTAGTGTAGGGGGTCGTGTGGGGGCTAGTGTTTTAGGGTTTAGGGTAGTGCAGTGGTCTTTGGGTAGTGTAGGGGGTCGTGCTGGGGTAGTGATTTAGGGTTTAGGGAGGTGCAGTGGTCTTTGGGTAGTGTAGGGGGTCGTGCTGGGGTACTGTTTTAGGGTTTAGGGTAGTGCAGTGGTGTTTGGGTAGTGTAGGGGGTAGTACTGGGGTAGTGTGTTAGGGTTTAGGGTAGTGAAGTGGTGTTGGTTTAGTGTAGGGGTCATGCTGTGTGCAGTGTTTTAGGCTTTAGGGTAGTGCAGTGGTGTTGGTGTAGTGTAGGGGGTCATGCTGATGGTAGTTTTAGGGTTTAGGGTAGTGCAGTGGTGTTTGTGTAGTGTAGGGGATAATGTTTTAGGATTAAGGGTAGTGCTGTGGTGTTTGTGTAGTGTAGGGGGTTGTGCTGGGGGTAGTGTTTTAGGGTTTAGGGTAGTGCAGCGCTGTTTGTGTAGTGTAGCGGATCATGTGTTATGGTTTAGGGTAGTGCAGTGGTCTTTGGGTAGTGTAGGGGGTTGGGCTGGGGGTAGTGTTTTAGGGATAAGGGTAGTGCAGTGGTCTTTGGGAAGTGTAGGGGGTCGTGCGGGGCTAGTGTTTTAGGGTTTAGGGTAGTGCAGTCATCTTTGGGTAGTGTAGGGGGTCGTGCTGGGGTGTGTTTTAGGGTTTAAGTTAGTGCAGTGGTGTTCGGATAGTGTAGGGAGTCGTGCTGGGGTAGTGTTTTAGGGTTTAGAGCAGTGCAGTGGTGTTCAGGCATTGTAGGGGGCCATGCTGGGGGTGGGGTTTCAGGGTTTAGGGCAGTGCAGTGGTGTTCAGGCAGTGTAGGGATCGTGTGGGAGGAGTGTTTTAGAGTTTAGGTAGTGCAGTGTTGTTTGGATAGTGTAGGGGTCGTGCTGGGGGTAGTGGTTCAGGTTTTAGAATAGTACAGTGGTATTTGTGTAGTATAGGGGTAGTGTTTTGGGGTTTAGTGTAGTGCAGTGGTTTTTGTGTAGTGTAGGGGGTCATGTTGGGGGTAGTTTTTTAGGAATTAGGGTAGTGCAGCGGTGTTTGTGTAGTGTAGGGGATCGTGCTTTAGGGTTTAGGGTAGTGCAGTTGTCTTCGGGTAATGTAGCGGGTTGTGCTGGGGGTAGTGGTTTAGGGTTTAGGGAGGTGTAGTGGTCTTTGGGTAGTGTAGGGGGTCATGCTGGGGTAGCATTTTAGGGTTTAGGGTAGTGCAGTGGTGTTTGGGTAGTTTAGGGGTAGTGCTGTGGGTAGTGTTTTATGGTATAGGGTAGTGCAGTGTTGTTGGTGTAGTGTAGGGGATCATGCTGGGGGTAGTGTTGTAGGCTTTAGGGTAGTGCAGTGGTGTTGGTGTAGTGTAGGGGGTCATGCTGAAGATAGATTTAGGGTTTAGGGTAGTTCAGTGGTGTTTGTGTAGTGTAGGGGGTAGTGTTTTAGGGTTTAGGGTAGTGCAGTGGTGTTTGTGTAGTGTACGGTGTCATGTTTTAGGGTTTAGGGAAGTGCAGTGGTCTTTGAGTAGTATAGGGGGATGTGCTGGGTTATTGGTGTTTTGGTAGTGTAGGGGTTTGTGCTGGGGTTGGTGTTTCCTGGTTTAGGGCAGTGAAATGGTGTTCAGGCAGTGTTAGGGTCGTGCTAGGGGCAGTGTTTTAGAGTTTATGGTAGTGCAGTGTTGTTTGGGTAGTGTAGGGGTCGTGCTGGGGGTAGTGGTTTAGGTTTTAGAGTAGTGCAGTGGCATTTGTGTAGTGTAGGGAGTAGTGTTTTTGGGTTTAGTGTAGTGCAGTGGTGTTTGTGTAGTGTAGCGGGTCATGCGGGGATAGTGTTTTAGGGTTTAGGGTAGTGCAGCGGTGTTTGTTTAGTGTAGCGGGTCATGCGGGGGTAGTGTTTTAGGGTAGTGCAGTGGTCTTTGGGTAGAGTAGGGGGTTGTGTGGGGGTAGTGTTTTAGGGTTTAGGGTTGTGCAGTGGTCTTTGGGTAGTGTAGGGGGTCGTGCTGGGGTAGTGTTTTAGGGTTTAGGGTAGTGCAATGGTGTTTGGGTAGTGCAGGGGTAGTGCTGGGGGCAGTGTTTTAGGGTTTAGGGTAGTGCAGTGGTGTTGGTGTGGTGTGGGGGTTGTATAGGGGGTAGTGTTGTAGGCTTTAGGGTAGTGAAGTGGTGTTGGTATAGTGTAGGCGGTCATGCTGAGGGTAGTTTTAGGGTTTAGGGTAGTGCAGTGGTGTTTGTGTAGTGTAGGGTGTCGTGCTGGGGGTAGTGTTTTAGGGTTTACGGTAGTGCAGTGGTGTTTGTGTAGTGTAGGGGGTCATGTTTTAGGGTTTAAGGTAGTGCAGTGGGCTTTGGGTAGTGTAGGGGTTCGTGCTGGGGTATTTTTGTTTTTTTAGTCTAGGGGTCGTGCTGGGTCGGTGTTTCAGGGTTTAGGGCAGTGCAGTGGTATTCGGGTAGTGTAGGTGGTCGTGTGGGTAATGGTTTTTCAGGGTTTAGGGCAGTGCAGTGGTGTTCGGGAAGTGTAGGGGGTTGTCCTGGGGCTGGTGTTTCAGGTTTTAGGGCAGTGCAGTGGTGTTCGAGCAGTGTAGTGGGTGATGCTGGGGCTAGTGTTTCAGGGTTTTGGCAGGACAGTGGTATTCAGGCAGTGTAGGGGGTCGTGCTGTGACTGGTGTTTCAGGGTTTTAGGCAGAGCAGTGTTGTTCGGGCAGTGTAGGGGGACGTGCTGGGGCTGATGTTTCAGGGTTTTGGGCAGAGCAGTGGTGATTGGGCAGTGTATGGGGTTGTGCTGGGTCTGGTGTTTTAGGGTTTTGGGCAGAGCAATGGTGTTTGGGCAGTGTAGGGGGTCGTGCTGGGGCTGGTGTGTCAGGGTTTTGGACAGTGCTGTGTTGTTTGGGCAGTATAGGGGTTGTGCTGGGGGTGATCTTTTAGGGTTTACGTCAGTGCAGTGGTGTTCGGTCAGTGTAGGGGTTGTGCTGAGGTTGGTGTTTCAGGGTTTAGGGTAGTGCATTGGTGTTCGGGTAGTGTAGGGAGTGGTGCTTGGGGGAGTGTTTTAGGGTTTAGTGAAGTGCAGTGGTGTTCGGGTAGTGTAGGCAGTCGCGCTGGGGGTAGTGTTTTAGGGTTTAGGATAGTGCAGCGATGTTTGTGTAGTGCAGGGGGTCGTGTTTTAGGGTTTAGTTTAGTGCAGCGGTCTTTGGATAGTGTAGGGGTCATGCTGGGGGTATTGGTGTTTTGGTAGTGTAGGGAGTCTTGCTGGAGTTGATGTTTTAGGGTTTAGGGCAGTGCAGTGGTGTTCGGCTAGTGTAGGGGATAATGTGGGGGGTGGTGTTTCAGGGATTAGGGCAGTGCAGTTGTGTTCGGGCAGTGTAGGGGGTCATGCTGGGGCTGGTGTTTTATGGTTTAGGGCAGTGCAGTGGTGTTTGGGCAGTGTAGGGGGTGGTACTGGGGCAGGTGTTTCAGGGTTTAGGGCAGTACAGTGGTGTTCGGGCAGTGTAGGTAGTCATGCTGGGGCTGGTGTTTCAGGGTTTTAGGCAGAGTACTGGTGTTCGGGCAGAGTAGGGGGTTGTGCTGGGGTTGGTGATTCAGGGTTTTGGATAGAGAAGTGGTGTTCGGAGAGTGTAGGGGGATGTGCTGGGGCTGGTGTTTCAGGGTTTGGGGGAGAGCAGTGGTGTTCGGACAGTGTAGGAGGTCGTGCTTGGGCGGGTGTTTCAAGGTTTTGGGCAGTGCAGTGGTGTTCGGGCAGTGTAGAGGGTCATGCTGGGGATGGTGTTTTAGAGTTTAGGGTAGTGCAGTGGTTTTCGGGTAGTGTAGGGACTCGTGCTTAGTTTAGTGTTTTAGGGTTAAGGGCAGTGCAGTGGTGTTTGGGCATTGTAGGGGGTCGTGCTGGGGTGGTGTTGTAGGCTTTAGGGAAGTGAGTGGTTTTGGTGTAGTGTAGGGGGTCATGCTGAGGGTAGTTTTAGGGTTTAGGGTATTGCAGTGGTGTTTGTGTAGTGTAGGGGGTAGTGTTTTAGGGTTTAGGGTAGTGCTGTGGTGTTCAGGCAGTGTAGGGATCGTGCGGGCAGATTTTTAGAGTTTAGGGTAGTGCAGTGTTGTTTGGGTAATGTAGGGGTCGTGACGGCGGTAGTGGTTTAGGGTTTAGAGTAGTGCAGTGGTATTTGTGTAGTATAGGGGTAGTATTTTTGGGTTTAGTGTAGGGCAGTGGTGTTTGTGTAGCGTAGGGGGTCATGTTGGGGGTAGTGTTTTAGGGTTTAGGGTAGTGCAGCAGTGTTTGTGTAGTGTAGGGGTTCGTGTTTTAGGGTTTAGGGTAGTGCAGTGGTCTTCGGGTAGTGTAGGGTGTCGTGCTGGGTGTAGTGTTTTAGGTTTAGGGTAGTTTAGTGGTCTTTGGGTAGTGTAACAGGTCATGCGGGGGTAGTGTTTAGGGTAGTGCATTGGTCTTTGGGTAGTGTAGGGGGTCGTGATGGGGTAGTGTTTTAGGGTTTAAGGTAGTGCAGTGGTCTTTGGGTAGTGTAGGGGGTCGTGCTGGGGGTAGTGGTTTAGGGTTTAGGGAGGTGCATTGGTCTTTGGGTAGTGTAGGGGGTCGTGCTGGAGTAGTGTTTTAGGGTTTAGGGTAGTGCAGTGGTGTTTGGGTAGTTTAGGGGGTAGTGCTGGGGGTAGTGATTTAGGGCTTAGGGTAGTGCAGTGTTGTTGGTGTAGTGTAGGGGGTCATGCTGGGGGTAGTGTTGTAGGCTTTATGGTAGTGCAGTGGTGTTGGTGTAGTGTAGGGGGGTCATGGTGAGGGTAGTTTTAGGGTTTAGGGTAGTGCAGTGGTGTTTGTGTAGTGTAGGGGTAGTGTTCTAAGGTAGTGCAGTGGTGTTTGTGTAGTGTACGGTGTCGTGCTGGGGTAGTGATTTAGGGTTTAGGGTAGTGCAGTGGTGTTTGTGTAGTGTAGGGGGTCATGTTTTAGGGTTTAGGGTAGTGCAGTGGTCTTTGGGTAGTGTAGGGGGATGTGCTGGGTTATTGGTGTTTTGGTAGTGTAGGGGTTCTTGCTGGGGTTGGTTTTTCAGGGTTTAGGGCGGTGAAGTGGTGTTCAGGCAGTGTAGGGGTTGTGCGGGTGACAGTGTTTTAGAGTTTAGGGTAGTGCAGTGTTGTTTGGGTAGTGTAGGGGTTGTGCTGGGGGTAGAGGTTTAGGTTTTAGAGTAGTGCAGTGATATTTGTGTAGTGTAGGGGGTAGTTTTATTTGGGTTTAGTGCGGTTCAGTGGTGTTTGTGTAGTGTAGGGGGTCATTCTGGGGGTAGTGTTTTAGGGTTTAGGGTAGTGCAGCAGTGTTTGTGTAGTGTAGGGGATTGTGTTTTAGTGTTTAGGGCAGTGCAGTGGTCTTTGTGTAGTGTAACGGGTCATGCGGGGGTAGTGTTTTAGGGTAGTGCAGTGGTCTTTGGGTAGTGTAGGGGGTTGTGCGGGGGTAGTGTTTTAGGGTTTAGGGTAGGGCAGTGGTCTTTGGGTAGTGTAGGGAGTCATGCTGGGGTAGTGTTTTAGGGTGTAGGGAGGTGCAGTGGTCTTTGGGTAGTGTAGGGGGTCATGCTGGGGTAGTGTTTTAGGGTTTAGGGTAGTGCAGTGACGTTTGGGTAGTGTAGGGGGTAGTGCTGGGGGTAGTGTTTAGGGTCATGCAGTGATGTTGGTGTAGTATAGGGGGTCATGTAGGGGGTAGTGTTGTAAGCTTTAGGGTAGTGCAGTGGTGTTGGTATAGTGTAGGGGGTCATGCTGAGGGTAGTTTTAGGGTTTAGGGTAGTGCAGTAGTGTTTGTGTAGTGTAGGGGTAGTGTTTTAGGGTTTAGGGTAGTGCATTGGTGTTTGTGTTGTGTAGGGTGTCGTGCAGCGGGTAGTGTTTTAGGGTTTAGGGTAGTGCAGTGGTGTTTTTGTAGTGTAGGGGGTCATGTTTTTAGGGTTTAGGGTAGTGCAGTGGTCTTTGGGTTGTGTAGGGGGTTTTGCTGGGGTATTGGTGTTTCAGGGTTTAGGGAAGTGCAGTGGTGTTCGAGTAGTGTAGGGGGTCGTGCTGGGGCTGGTGTTTCAGCGTTTAGGGCAGTGCAGGGGTGTTCGGGCAGTGTAGGGGGTCTTGCTGGGGCTAGTGTTTTATGGTTTAGGGCAGAACAGTGGTGTTCAGGCAGTGTAGGGGGTCGTGCTGTGGCTGGTGTTTAAGGGTTTTGGGCAGAGCAGTGGTGTTCGGGCAGTGTAGGGGGACATGCTGGGGCTGATGTTTCAGGGTTTTGGGCAGAGCAGTGGTGTTCGGGAAGTGTAGGGGGTTGTGCTGGCTCTGGTGTTTCAGGGTTTTGGGCAGAGCAGTGGTGTTTGGGCAGTGTAGGGGCTCATGCTGGGGCTGGTGTTTCAGGGTTTTGGGCAGTGAAGTGATGTTTGGGCAGTATAGGGGTTATGCTGGGGTAATCGTTCAGGGTTTACATCAGTGCAGTGGTGTTCAGACAATGTAGGTGGTTGTGCTGGGCTTGGTGTTTTTCATTGTTTGGCGTAGTGCAGTGGTGTTCGGGTAGTGTAGGGAGTGGTGCTTGGGGGAGTGTTTTAGGGTTTAGGGAAGTGCAGTGGTGTTCGGGTAGTGTAGGCAGTCGCGCTGGGGGTAGAGTTTTAGGGCTTAGTTTAGTGCAGCGGTGTTTGTGTAGTGCAGGGGGTTGTGTTTTAGGGTTTACGGTAGAGCAGTGGTCTTTGGGTAGTGTAGGGGGTCGTGCTGGGGGTATTGGTGTTTTGGTAGTGTAGGGAGTCTTGCTGGGGTTGGTGTTTTAGGGTTTAGGGCAGTGCAGTGGTGTTTGGGTAGTGTAGGGGGTTGTGTGGGGGGTGGTGTTTCAGTTTTTAGGGCAGTGCAGTAGTGTTCGGGCAGTGTAGGGGTTCATGCTGGGGCTGGTGTTTCATGGTTTAGGGCAGAGCAGTGGTGTTCGGGCAGTGTAGGGGGTCATGCTGGGGCAGGTGTTTCATGGTTTTAGGCAGGGTAGTGGTGTTCGGGCAGTGTAGGGGGTTGTGCTGGGGTTGGTGTTTCAGGGTTTTGGACAAAGCAGTGGTGTTCAGGGAGTGTAGGGGGTCGTGCTGGGGGTGGTGTTTTAAGGTTAGGGTAGTGCAGTGGTGTTCTGATAGTATAGGGAATGGAGCTTGGGGGAGTGTTTTAGGGTTTAGGTTAGTGCAGTGGTTTTCGGGTAGTGTAGGGAGTCATGCTGGGGTAGTGTTTTAGGGTTAAGGTCAGTGCTTTGGTGTTTGGGCATTGTAGGGGGCATGCTGGGGGTGTAGTTTCAGGGTTTAGGGCAGTGCAGTGGCGTTCAGGCAGTGTAGGGGTCGTGCGGGGGGAGTGTTTTAGAGTTTAGGGTAGTGCAGTGATGTTCGGGTTTTTGTAGGGGTCGTGCTGGGGGTAGTGTTGTAGGCTTTAGGGTAGTGCAGTGGTGTTGGTGTAGTGTAGGGGGTCATGCTGAAGATAGATTTAGGGTTTAGGGTAGTTCAGTGGTGTTTGTGTAGTGTAGGGGGTAGTGTTTTAGGGTTTAGGGTAGTGCAGTGGTGTTTGTGTAGTGTACGGGGTCATGTTTTAGGGTTTAGGGAAGTGCAGTGGTCTTTGAGTAGTATAGGGGGATGTGCTGGATTATTGGTGTTTTGGTAGTGTAGGGGTTTGTGCTGGGGTTGGTGTTTCCTGGTTTAGGGCAGTGAAATGGTGTTCAGGCAGTGTTAGGGTTGTGCTAGGGGCAGTGTTTTAGAGTTTATGGTAGTGCAGTGTTGTTTGGGTAGTGTAGGGGTCGTGCTGGGGGTAGTGGTTTAGGTTTTAGAGTAGTGCAGTGGCATTTGTGTAGTGTAGGGAGTAGTGTTTTGGGGTTTAGTGTAGTGCAGTGGTGTTTGAGTAGTGTAGCGGGTCATGCGGGGATAGTGCTTTAGGGTTTAGGGTAGTGCAGCGGTGTTTGTTTAGTGTAGCGGGTCATGCGGGGGTAGTGTTTTAGGGTAGTGCAGTGGTCTTTGGGTAGAGTAGGGGGTTGTGCGGGGGTAGTGTTTTAGGGTTTAGGGTTGTGCAGTGGTCTTTGGGTAGTGTAGGGGGTCGTGCTGGGGTAGTGTTTTAGGGTTTAGGGAGGTGCAGTGGTCTTTGGGTAGTGTATGGGGTCGTGCTGGGGTAGTGTTTTAGGGTTTAGGGTAGTGCAATGGTGTTTGGGTAGTGCAGGGGGTAGTGCTGGGGGCAGTGTTTTAGGGTTTAGGGTAGTGCAGTGGTGTTGGTGTGGTGTGGAGGTTGTATAGGGGGTAGTGTTGTAGGCTTTAGGGTAGTGAAGTGGTGTTGGTATAGTGTAGGCGGTCATGCTGAGGGTAGTTTTAGGGTTTAGGGTAGTGCAGTAGTGTTTGTGTAGTGTAGGGGTAGTGTTTCAGGGTTTAGGGTAGTGCAGTGGTGTTTGTGTAGTGTAGGGTGTCGTGCTGGGGGTAGTGTTTTAGGGTTTACGGTAGTGCAGTGGTGTTTGTGTAGTGTAGGGGGTCATGTTTTAGGGTTTAAGGTAGTGCAGTGGGCTTTGGGTAGTGTAGGGGTTCGTGCTGGGGTATTTTTGTTTTTTTAGTCTAGGGGTCGTGCTGGGTCGGTGTTTCAGGGTTTAGGGCAGTGCAGTGGTATTCGGGTAGTGTAGGTGGTCGTGTGGGTAATGGTTTTTCAGGGTTTAGGGCAGTGCAGTGGTGTTCGGGAAGTGTAGGGGGTTGTCCTGGGGCTGGTGTTTCAGGGTTTAGGGCAGTGCAGTGGTGTTCGAGCAGTGTAGGGGGTGATGCTGGGGCTAGTGTTTCAGGGTTTTGGCAGGACAGTGGTATTCAGGCAGTGTAGGGGGTCGTGCTGTGACTGGTGTTTCAGGGTTTTAGGCAGAGCAGTGTTGTTCGGGCAGTGTAGGGGGACGTGCTGGGGCTGATGTTTCAGGGTTTTGGGCAGAGCAGTGGTGATTGGGCAGTGTATGGGGTTGTGCTGGGTCTGGTGTTTTAGGGTTTTGGGCAGAGCAATGGTGTTTGGGCAGTGTAGGGGGTCGTGCTGGGACTGGTGTGTCAGGGTTTTGGACAGTGCAGTGTTGTTTGGGCAGTATAGGGGTTGTGCTGGGGGTGATCTTTTAGGGTTTACGTCAGTGCAGTGGTGTTCGGTTTGTGTAGGGGTTGCGCTGAGGTTGGTGTTTCAGGGTTTAGGGTAGTGCATTGGTGTTCGGGTAGTGTAGGGAGTGGTGCTTGGGGGAGTGTTTTAGGGTTTAGTGAAGTGCAGTGGTGTTCGGGTAGTGTAGGCAGTCGCGCTGGGGGTAGTGTTTTAGGGTTTAGGATAGTGCAGCGATGTTTGTGTAGTGCAGGGGGTCGTGTTTTAGGGTTTAGTTTAGTGCAGCTGTCTTTGGATAGTGTAGGGGTCATGCTGGGGGTATTGGTGTTTTGGTAGTGTAGGGAGTCTTGCTGGAGTTGATGTTTTAGGGTTTAGGGCAGTGCAGTGGTGTTCGGCTAGTGTAGGGGATAATGTGGGGGGTGGTGTTTCAGGGATTAGGGCAGTGCAGTTGTGTTCGGGCAGTGTAGGGGGTCATGCTGGGGCTGGTGTTTTATGGTTTAGGACAGTGCAGTGGTGTTTGGGCAGTGTAGGGGGTGGTACTGGGGCAGGTGTTTCAGGGTTTAGGGCAGTACAGTGGTGTTCGGGCAGTGTAGGTAGTCATGCTGGGGCTGGTGTTTCAGGGTTTTAGGCAGAGTACTGGTGTTCGGGCAGAGTAGGGGGTTGTGCTGGGGTTGGTGATTCAGGGTTTTGGATAGAGAAGTGGTGTTCGGAGAGTGTAGGGGGATGTGCTGGGGCTGGTGTTTCAGGGTTTGGGGGAGAGCAGTGGTGTTCGGGCAGTGTAGGAGGTCGTGCTTGGGCTGGTGTTTCAAGGTTTTGGGCAGTGCAGTGGTGTTCGGGCAGTGTAGAGGGTCATGCTGGGGTTGGTGTTTTAGAGTTTAGGGTAGTGCAGTGGTTTTCGGGTAGTGTAGGGACTCGTGCTTAGTTTAGTGTTTTAGGGTTAAGGGCAGTGCAGTGGTGTTTGGGCATTGTAGGGGGTTGTGCTGGGGTGGTGTTGTAGGCTTTAGGGAAGTGAGTGGTTTTGGTGTAGTGTAGGGGGTCATGCTGAGGGTAATTTTAGGGTTTAGGGTATTGCAGTGGTGTTTGTGTAGTGTAGGGGGTATTGTTTTAGGGTTTAGGGTAGTGCTGTGGTGTTCAGGCAGTGTAGGGATCATGCGGGGCAGATTTTTAGAGTTTAGGGTAGCGCAGTGTTGTTTGGGTAATGTAGGGGTCGTGATGGCGGTAGTGGTTTAGGGTTTAGAGTAGTGCAGTGGTATTTGTGTAGTATAGGGGTAGTATTTTTGGGTTTAGTGTAGGGCAGTGGTGTTTGTGTAGCGTAGGGGGTCATGTTGGGGGTAGTGTTTTAGGGTTTAGGGTAGTGCAGCAGTGTTTGTGTAGTGTAGGGGTTCGTGTTTTAGGGTTTAGGGTAGTGCAGTGGTCTTCAGGTAGTGTAGGGTGTCGTGCTGGGGGTAGTGTTTTAGGTTTAGGGTAGTTCAGTGGTCTTTGGGTAGTGTAACAGGTCATGCGGGGGTAGTGTTTAGGGTAGTGCATTGGTCTTTGGGTAGTGTAGGGGGTCGTGATGGGGTAGTGTTTTAGGGTTTAAGGTAGTGCAGTGGTCTTTGGGTAGTATAGGGGGTCGTGCTGGGGGTAGTGGTTTAGGGTTTAGGGAGGTGCATTGGTCTTTGGGTAGTGTAGGGGGTCGTGCTGGAGTAGTGTTTTAGGGTTTAGGGTAGTGCAGTGGTGTTTGGGTAGTTTAGGGGGTAGTGCTGGGGGTAGTGATTTAGGGCTTAGGGTAGTGCAGTGTTGTTGGTGTAGTGTAGGGGGTCATGCTGGGGGTAGTGTTGTAGGCTTTAGGGTAGTGCAGTGGTGTTGGTGTAGTGTAGGGGGGTCATGGTGAGGGTAGTTTTAGGGTTTAGGGTAGTGCAGTGGTGTTTGTGTAGTGTAGGGGTAGTGTTCTAAGGTAGTGCAGTGGTGTTTGTGTAGTGTACGGTGTCGTGCTGGGGTAGTGATTTAGGGTTTAGGGTAGTGCAGGGGTGTTTGTGTAGTGTAGGGGGTCATGTTTAAGGTTTAGGGTAGTGCAGTGGTCTTTGGGTAGTGTAGGGGGATGTGCTGGGTTATTGGTGTTTTGGTAGTGTAGGGGTTCTTGCTGGGGTTGGTTTTTCAGGGTTTAGGGCGGTGAAGTGGTGTTCAGGCAGTGTAGGGGTTGTGCGGGTGACAGTGTTTTAGAGTTTAGGGTGGTGCAGTGTTGTTTAGGTAGTGTAGGGGTTGTGCTGGGGGTAGTGGTTTAGGTTTTAGAGTAGTGCAGTGGTATTTGTGTAGTGTAGGGGGTAGTTTTATTTGGGTTTAGTGCGGTGCAGTGGTGTTTGTGTAGTGTAGGGGGTCATTCTGGGGGTAGTGTTTTAGGGTTTAGGGTAGTGCAGCAGTGTTTGTGTAGTGTAGGGGATTGTGTTTTAGTGTTTAGGGTAGTGCAGTGGTCTTTGTGTAGTGTAACGGGTCATGCGGGGGTAGTGTTTTAGGGTAGTGCAATGGTCTTTGGGTAGTGTAGGGGGTTGTGCGGGGGTAGTGTTTTAGGGTTTAGGGTAGGGCAGTGGTCTTTGGGTAGTGTAGGGAGTCATGCTGGGGTAGTGTTTGAGGGTGTAGGGAGGTGCAGTGGTCTTTGGGTAGTGTAGGGGGTCATGCTGGGGTAGTGTTTTAGGGTTTAGGGTAGTGCAGTGACGTTTGGGTAGTGTAGGGGGTAGTGCTGGGGGTAGTGTTTAGGGTCATGCAGTGATGTTGGTGTAGTATGGGGGGTCATGTAGGGGGTAGTGTTGTAAGCTTTAGGGTAGTGCAGTGGTGTTGGTATAGTGTAGGGGGTCATGCTGAGGGTAGTTTTAGGGTTTAGGGTAGTGCAGTAGTGTTTGTGTAGTGTAGGGGTAGTGTTTTAGGGTTTAGGGTAGTGCATTGGTGTTTGTGTTGTGTAGGGTGTCGTGCAGCGGGTAGTGTTTTAGGGTTTAGGGTAGTGCAGTGGTGTTTGTGTAGTGTAGGGGGTCATGTTTTTAGGGTTTAGGGTAGTGCAGTGGTCTTTGGGTTGTGTAGGGGGTTTTGCTGGGGTATTGGTGTTTCAGGGTTTAGGGAAGTGCAGTGGTGTTCGAGTAGTGTAGGGGGTCGTGCTGGGGCTGGTGTTTCAGCGTTTAGGGCAGTGCAGGGGTGTTCGGGCAGTGTAGGGGGTCTTGCTGGGGCTAGTGTTTTATG
Organism: Triturus cristatus; assembly: GCF_964204655.1. Taxonomy (NCBI): domain Eukaryota; kingdom Metazoa; phylum Chordata; class Amphibia; order Caudata; family Salamandridae; genus Triturus; species Triturus cristatus. Next base: position 1,879,620,812 of record NC_140589.1, read on the forward strand.
GTTTAGGGCAGAACAGTGGTGTTCAGGCAGTGTAGGGGGTCGTGCTGTGGCTGGTGTTTAAGGGTTTTGGGCAGAGCAGTGGTGTTCGGGCAGTGTAGGGGGACATGCTGGGGCTGATGTTTCAGGGTTTTGGGCAGAGCAGTGGTGTTCGGGAAGTGTAGGGGGTTGTGCTGGCTCTGGTGTTTCAGGGTTTTGGGCAGAGCAGTGGTGTTTGGGCAGTGTAGGGGCTCGTGCTGGGGCTGGTGTTTCAGGGTGTTGGGCAGTGAAGTGATGTTTGGGCAGTATAGGGGTTATGCTGGGGTAATCGTTCAGGGTTTACGTCAGTGCAGTGGTGTTCGGACAGTGTAGGTGGTTGTGCTGGGCTTGGTGTTTTTCATTGTTTGGCGTAGTGCAGTGGTGTTCGGGTAGTGTGGGAATGTGGTGCTTGGGGGAGTGTAGGCAGTCGCGCTGGGGGTAGAGTTTTAGGGCTTAGTTTAGTGCAGCGGTGTTTGTGTAGTGCAGGGGGTCGTGTTTTAGGGTTTACGGTAGAGCAGTGGTCTTTGGGTAGTGTAGGGGGTCGTGCTGGGGGTATTGGTGTTTTGGTAGTGTAGGGAGTCTTGCTGGGGTTGGTGTTTTAGGGTTTAGGGCAGTGCAGTGGTGTTTGGGTAGTGTAGGGGGTTGTGTGGGGGGTGGTGTTTCAGTTTTTAGGGCAGTGCAGTAGTGTTCGGGCAGTGTAGGGGTTCATGCTGGGGCTGGTGTTTCATGGTTTAGGGCAGAGCAGTGGTGTTCGGGCAGTGTAGGGGGTCATGCTGGGGCAGGTGTTTCATGGTTTTAGGCAGGGTAGTGGTGTTCGGGCAGTGTAGGGGGTTGTGCTGGGGTTGGTGTTTCAGGGTTTTGGACAAAGCAGTGGTGTTCAGGGAGTGTAGGGGGTCGTGCTGGGGGTGGTGTTTTAAGGTTTAGGGTAGTGCAGTGGTGTTCTGATAGTATAGGGAATGGAGCTTGGGGGAGTGTTTTAGGGTTTAGGTTAGTGCAGTGGTTTTCGGGTAGTGTAGGGAGTCGTGCTGTTGTAGTGTTTTAGGGTTAAGGTCAGTGCTTTGGTGTTTGGGCATTGTAGGGGGTCATGCTGGGGGTGTAGTTTCAGGGTTTAGGGCAGTGCAGTGGCGTTCAGGCAGTGTAGGGGTCGTGCGGTGGGAGTGTTTTAGAGTTTAGGGTAGTGCAGTGTTGTTCGGGTTTTTGTAGGGGTCGTGCTGGGGGTAGTGGTTTAGGGTTTAGAGTAGTGCAGTGGTGTTTGTGTAGTATAGGGGGTCATGCTGGTGGTAGTGGTTTAGGGTTTAAGGCAGTGCAGTGGTGTTCGGGCAGTGTAGGGGGTTGTGCTGGAGGTGGTGTTTCAGGGTTTAGGGCAGTGCAGTGGTGTTCCAGCATAGTAGGGGGTCTTGCTGGAGGTGGTGTTTCAGGGTTTAGGGCAGTGCAGTGATGTTCGGGTAATGTAGGGGGTCATGCTGGGGGTGGTGTTTCAGGGTTTAGGGCTGTGCAGTGGTGTGTAGTCAGTGTAGGGGGTCGTGCTGGGGTTGGTGTTTCAGGGTTTAGGGATGTGCAGTGGTGTTTGGGTAGTGTAGTGGGTCGTGCGGGGGATTGTGTTTCAGGGTTTAGGGCAATGCAGTGGTGTTTTGGGAGTGTAGGGGGTTGTTCTGGGGCTGGTGTTTCAGGGTATTGGGAAGAGCAGTGGTGTTCGGGCATTGTAGGGGGTCATGCTGGGGGTAGTGTTTTAGGGTTAAGGGGAGTGCAGTGGTGTTTGGGCATTGTAGGGGGTCGTGCTGGGGGTGGTGTTTCAGGGTTTTGGGCAGTGGTGTTCAGACAGTGTAGGACTTGTGCGGGGGAATGTTTTTGAATTTAGGGTAGTGCAGTGTTGTTTGGGTTTTTGTAGGGGTCGTGCTGGAGGTCGTGGTTTATGGTATAGAGTAGTGCAGTGGTATTTGTGTAGTGTAGGGTGTCGCGCTGGGGTACTGTTTTAGGGTTTAGGGTAGTGCAGTGGTGTTTGGGTAGTGTAGGGGTAGTGCTGGGGGTAGTATTTTAGGGTTTAGGGTGATGCAGTGGTGTTGGTGTATTGTAGGAGGTCATGCTGGGGTACTGTTTTAGGCTTTAGGGTAGTGCAGTGGTGTTGGTGTAGTGTAGGGGGTCATGCTGAGGGTAGTTTTAGGGTTTAGGGTAGTGCAGTGGTGTTTTTGTAGTGTAGGGGTAGTGTTTTAGGGTTTAGGGTTGTGCAGTGGTATTTGTGTAGTGTAGGGGGTTGTGCTGGGGTAGTGTTTTAGGGTTTAGGGTAGTGCAGTGGTTTTAGTGTAGTGTAGGGGATCATGTTTTATCATTTAGGGTGGTGCATTGGTCTTTGGGTAGTGTAGGGGGATGTGCTGGGGGTAGTGTTTTAGGGTTTAGGGTAGTGCAGTTGTCTTTGGGTAGTGTAATGGGTCATGCTGGGTTAGTGTTTCAGGGTAGTGCAGTGGTCTTTGGGTAGTGTAGGGGGTCGTGTAGGGGTGGTGTTTTAGGGTTTAGGGTAGTGCAGTGGTGTTCAGACAGTATAGGACTCGTGCGGGGGAATGTTTTAGGGTTTAGGGAGGTGCAGTGGTCTTTGGGTAGGGTAGGGGGTCGTGCTGGGGTACTGTGTTAGGGTTTAGGGTAGTGCAGTGGTGTTTGGGTAGTGTAGGGGGTAGTGCTGGGGGTAGTATTTTAGGGTTTAGGGTAGTACAGTGGTATTGGTGTAGTGTAGGAGGTCATGCTGGGGTACTGTTGTAGGCTTTAGGGTAGTGCAGTGGTGTTGGTGTAGTGTAGGGGGTCATGCTGAGGGTAGTTTTAGGGTTTAGGGTAGTGCAGTTGTGTTTGTGCAGTGTAGGGGTAGTGTTTCAGGGTTTAGGGTTGTGCAGTGGTATTTGTGTAGTGTAGGGGGTTGTGCTGGGGGTAGTGTTTTAGGGTTTAGGGTAGTGCTGTGGTGTTAGTGTAGTGTAGGGCATCATGTTTTATGGTTTTGGGTAGTGTAGGGGATTGTGCTGGGGGTAGTGTTTTAGGGTTTAGGATAGTGCAGTGGTCTTTGGGTAGTGTAACAGGTCATGCTGGAGTAGTGTTTTAGGGTAGTGCAGTGGTCTTTGGGTAGTGTAGGGGGTCGTGGGGGGGTAGTGTTTTAGGGTTTAGGATAGTGCAGTGGTCTTTGGGTAGTGTAGGGGGTCATGCTGGGGGTGGTGTTTTAGGGTTTAGCATTGTGCAGTGGTGTTCGGGTAGTGTAGGGAGTGGTGCTTGGGGGAGTGTTTTAGGGTTTAGGGTAGTGCAGTGGTCTTTGGGTAGTGTAACGGGTCATGCTGGGGTAGTGTTTTAGGGTAGTGCAGTGGTCTTTGGGTAGTGTAGGGGGTCGTGCTGGGGGTGGTGTTTTAGGGTTTAGCGTTGTGCAGTGGTGTTCAGGTAGTGTAGGGAGTGGTGCTTGGGGGAGTGTTTTAGGGTTTAGGGTAGTGCAGTGTTGTTCGGGCATTGTATGGGGTCATGCTGGGGGTGGTGTTTCAGGGTTTTGGGCATGCAGTGGGGTTCAGACAGTATAGGCCTCGTGCGGGGGAATGTTTTAGGGTTTAGGGAGGTGCAGTTGTCTTTGGGTAGTGTAGGGGGTCGTGCTGGGGTACTCTTTTAGGGTTTAGGGTAGTGCAGTGGTGTTTGGGTAGTGTAGGGGGTAGTGCTGGGGGTAGTATTTTAGGGTTTAGGGTAGTACAGTGGTATTGGAGTAGTGTAGGAGGTCATGCTGGGGTACTGTTGTAGGCTTTAGGGTAGTGCAGTGGTGTTGGTGTAGTGTAGAGGGTCATGCTGAGGGTAGTTTTAGGGTTTAGGGTAGTGCAGTTGTGTTTGTGCAGTGTAGGGGTAGTGTTTCAGGGTTTAGGGTTGTGCAGTGGTATTTGTGTAGTGTAGGGGGTTGTGCTGGGGGTAGTGTTTTAGGGTTTAGGGTAGTGCTGTTGTGTTAGTGTAGTGTAGGGCATCATGTTTTATGGTTTTGGGTAGTGTAGGGGATTGTGCTGGGGGTAGTGTTTTAGGGTTTAGGGTAGTGCAGTGGTCTTTGGGTAGTGTAACAGGTCATGCTGGGGTAGTGTTTTAGGGTAGTGCAGTGGTCTTTGGGTAGTGTAGGGGGTCGTGGGGGGTAGTGTTTTAGGGTTTAGGATAGTGCAGTGGTCTTTGGGTAGTGTAGGGGGTCATGCTGGGGGTGGTGTTTTAGGGTTTAGCGTTGTGCATTGGTGTTCGGGTAGTGTAGGGAGTGGTGCTTGGGGGAGTGTTTTAGGGTTTAGGGTAGTGCAGTGGTCTTTGGGTAGTGTAACGGGTCATGCTGGGGTAGTGTTTTAGGGTAGTGCAGTGGTCTTTGGGTAGTGTAGGGGGTCGTGCTGGGGGTGGTTTTTTAGGGTTTAGCATTGTGCAGTGGTGTTTGGGTAGTGTAGGGAGTGGTGCTTGGGGGAGTGTTTTAGGGTTTAGGGTAGTGCAGTGTTGTTCGGGCATTGTATGGGGTCGTGCTGGGGGTGGTGTTTCAGGGTTTTGGGCATGCAGTGGTGTTCAGACAGTATAGGACTCGTGCGGGGGAATGTTTTAGGGTTTAGGGAGGTGCAGTTGTCTTTGGGTAGTGTAGGGGGTCGTGCTGGGGTACTCTTTTAGGGTTTAGGGTAGTGCAGTGGTGTTTGGGTAGTGTAGGGGGTAGTGCTGGGGGTAGTATTTTAGGGTTTAGGGTAGTACAGTGGTATTGGAGTAGTGTAGGAGGTCATGCTGGGGTACTGTTGTAGGCTTTAGGGTAGTGCAGTGGTGTTAGTGTAGTGTAGGGGGTCATGCTGAGGGTAGTTTTAGGGTTTAGGGTAGTGCAGTTGTGTTTGTGCAGTGTAGTGGTAGTGTTTCAGGGTTTAGGGTTGTGCAGTGGTATTTGTGTAGTGTAGGGGGTTGTGCTGGGGGTAGTGTTTTAGGGTTTAGGGTAGTGCTGTTGTGTTAGTGTAGTGTAGGGCATCATGTTTTATGGTTTTGGGTAGTGTAGAGGATTGTGCTGGGGGTAGTGTTTTAGGGTTTAGGGTAGTGCAGTGGTCTTTGGGTAGTGTAACAGGTCATGCTGGGGTAGTGTTTTAGGGTAGTGCAGTGGTCTTTGGGTAGTGTAGGGGGTCGTGGGGGGTAGTGTTTTAGGGTTTAGGATAGTGCAGTGGTCTTTGGGTAGTGTAGGGGGTCATGCTGGGGGTGGTGTTTTAGGGTTTAGCGTTGTGCAGTGGTGTTCGGGTAGTGTAGGGAGTGGTGCTTGGGGGAGTGTTTTAGGGTTTAGGGTAGTGCAGTGGTCTTTGGGTAGTGTAACGGGTCATGCTGGGGAAGTGTTTTAGGGTAGTGCAGTGGTCTTTGGGTAGTGTAGGGGGTCGTGCTGGGGGTGGTGTTTTAGGGTTTAGCGTTGTGCAGTGGTGTTCGGGTAGTGTAGGGAGTGGTGCTTGGGGGAGTGTTTTAGGGTTTAGGGTAGTGCAGTGTTGTTCGGGCATTGTATGGGGTCGTGCTGGGGGTGGTGTTTCAGGGTTTTGGGCATGCAGTGGTGTTCAGACAGTATAGGACTCGTGCGGGGGAATGTTTTAGGGTTTAGGGAGGTGCAGTGGTCTTTGGGTAGTGTAGGGGGTCGTGCTGGGGTACTGTTTTAGGGTTTAGGGTAGTGCAGTGGTGTTTGGGTAGTGTAGGGGGTAGTGCTGGGGGTAGTACTTTAGGGTTTAGGGTAGTACAGTGGTATTGGTGTAGTGTAGGAGGTCATGCTGGGGTACTGTTGTCGGCTTTAGGGTAGTGCAGTGGTGTTGGTGTAGTGTAGGGGGTCATGCTGAGGTAGTGTTTTAGGGTAGTGCAGTGGTCTTTGGGTAGTGTAGGGGGTCGTGCTGGGGGTGGTGTTTTAGGGTTTAGCGTTGTGCAGTAGTGTTCGGGTAGTGTAGGGAGTGGTGCTTGGGGGAGTGTTTTAGGGTTTAGGGTAGTGCAGTGGTGTTCGGGCATTGTAGGGGTCGTGATGGGGGTGGTGTTTCAGGGTTTTGGGCATGCAGTGGTGTTCAGACAATGTAGGACTCATGCGGGGGAATGTTTTAGAGTTTAGGGTAGTGCAGTGTTGTTTGGGTTTTGTAGGGGTCGTGCTGGGGGTCGTGGTTTAGGGTTTAGAGTAGTGCAGTGGTATTTGTGTAGTGTAGGGGGTTGTGCTGGGGGTAGTGTTTTAGGGTTTAGGGTAGTGCTGTGGTGTTAGTGTAGTGTAGGGCATCATGTTTTATGGTTTTGGGTAGTGTAGGGGATTGTGCTGGGGTAGTGTTTTAGGGTTTAGGGTAGTGCAGTGGTCTTTGGGTAGTGTAACAGGTCATGCTGGGGTAGTGTTTTAGGGTAGTGCAGTGGTCTTTGGGTAGTGTAGGGGGTCGTGGGGGGGTAGTGTTTTAGGGTTTAGGATAGTGCAGTGGTCTTTGGGTAGTGTAGGGGGTCATGCTGGGGGTGGTGTTTTAGGGTTTAGCGTTGTGCAGTGGTGTTCGGGTAGTGTAGGGTGTGGTGCTTGGGGGAGTGTTTTAGGGTTTAGGGTAGTGCAGTGGTCTTTGGGTAGTGTAACGGTCATGCTGGGGTAGTGTTTTAGGGTAGTGCAGTGGTCTTTGGGTATTGTAGGGGGTCGTGCTGGGGGTGGTGTTTTAGGGTTTAGCGTTGTGCAGTGGTGTTCGGGTAGTGTAGGGAGTGGTGCTTGGGGGAGTGTTTTAGGGTTTAGGGTAGTGCAGTGGTGTTCGGGCATTGTAGGGGGTCGTGCTGGGGGTGGTGTTTCAGGGGTTTGGGCATGCAGTGGTGTTCAGACAATGTAGGACTCATGCGGGGGAATGTTTTAGAGTTTAGGGTAGTGCAGTGTTGTTTGGGTTTTGTAGGGGTCATGCTGGGGGTCGTGGTTTAGGGTTTAGAGTAGTGCAGTGGTATTTGTGTAGTGTAGGGGGTCATGCTGGGGGTAGTGGTTTAGGGTTAAAAGCAGTGCAGTGGTGTTCGGGTAATGTAGGGGGTTGTACTGGACGTGGTGTTTCAGGGTTTAGGGCAGTGAAGTGGTGTTCGGGCAGTGTAGGGGGTCGTGCTGGGGGTAGTGTTTTAGGGTTTAGGGAGGTGCAGTTGCCTTTGGGTAGTGTAGGGGGTCGTGCTGGGGTACTGTTTTAGGGTTTAGGGTAGTGCAGTGGTGTTTGGGTAGTGTAGGGCATAGTGCTGGGGTAGTATTTTAGGGTTTAGGGTAGTACAGTGGTATTGGTGTAGTGTAGGAGGTCATGTGGGGTACTGTTGTAGGCTTTAGGGTAGTGCAGTGGTGTTGGTGTAGTGTAGGGGGTCATGCTGAGGGTAGTTTTAGGGTTTAGGGTAGTGCAGTTGTGTTTGTGCAGTGTAGGGGTAGTGTTTCAGGGTTTAGGGTTGTGCAGTTGTATTTGTGTAGTGTAGGGGGTTGTGCTGGGGGTAGTGTTTTAGGGTTTAGGGTAGTGCTGTGGTGTTAATGTAGTGTAGGGCATCATGTTTTATGGTTTTGGGTAGTGCAGTGGTATTTGGGTAGTGTAGGGGATTGTGCTGGGGGTAATAATTTAGGGTTTAGGGTAGTGCAGTGGTCTTTGGGTAGTGTAACAGGTCATTCTGGGGTAGTGTTTTAGGGTAGTGCAGTGGTCTTTGGGAAGTGTAGGGGGTCGTGGGGGGGTAGTGTTTTAGGGTTTAGGATAGTGCAGTGGTCTTTGGGTAGTGTAGGGGGTCGTGCTGGGGGTGGTATTTTAGGGTTTAGCGTTGTGCAGTGGTGTTCGGGTAGTGTAGGGAGTGGTGCTTAGGGGAGTGTTTTAGGGTTTAGGGTAGTGAATTATTGTTTGGGCAATGTAGGGGTCGTGCTGGGAGTAGTTGTTTAGGGTTTAGAGAAGTGCAGTGGTTTTTGTGTAGTGTAGGGGGTCATGTTGGGGCTGGTGTTTCAGGGTTTAGGGCAGTGAAGTGGTGTTCGAGCAGTGTAGGTGGTTTTGCTGTGTCTGGTGTTTCAGGGTTTAGGGCAGAACAGTGGTGTTCGGGCAGTGTAGGGGATCGTGCTGATGCTGGTTTTTCACGGTTTTGGGCAGAGTAGTAGTGTTCGGACAGTGTAGAGGGTCGAGCTGGGGTGGTGTTTCAGGGTTTAGGGCAGTGCAGTGGTGTTCGGGTGGTGTAGGGGGTTGTGCTGGGGGTGGTGTTTCACAGATTAGGGCAGTGGTGTTCGGGCAGTTCAGGGGTCGTGCTGGGGGTGGTGTTTCAGGGTTTAGGGCAGTGCAGTGGTGTTCAGGTGGTGTAGGGGGTCGTGCTGGGGGTGGTGTTTCATGGTTTAGGGCAGTGGTGTTCGGGCAGTGTAGGGGGTCTTGCTGGGGGTTATGTTTCAGGGTGTGGGGCAGTGCAGTGGTGTTCGGGTAGTATATGGGATCTTGCTGGGGGTGTTGCTTCAGGGTTTATGGCAGTGCAGTGGTGTTCGGGCAGTGTAGAGATCATCATCATCTCAATCTTATTTCGACACATAGTCATAAAAGTACAAGCAATTTAGCAAAAGCACAAGAAATAAACAAACATACATATACATCACGATAGGGGAATTGATAACATAGACTGGGTACCAAGGACTTCAGGGAGTAATTACACAAGATCTTCTCTTCCTCCACATGGACGCAAGAAATGAAGATACAGCAAAGACTATTGGAGTAGATAGATCTGTTTTGAGGACCCGATAAGCAGGCATACATAGTGTAAACCCCAGATTCCTACAAACAGGCACAATCCAACATTTCCTGATTTTTTTATAAGCCGGACAAAAGAATAGTACATGTAAGTCAGTTTCCTGTTCTGCTTCTCAGCCAGGACAATTTTTAGGGGAAGCGACATCCATTTGCTAGTAAAAGCTCTTATGGGAAGTGTGCCATATCTCCACTGCATATAGAGTTTTCTTGCAAGGTGGGGTCTAATCTCACTCAAAGCCTCCTCAAAATAATAAAAATCTTTAAAATTTAAGAAAGCATATGTTAAAGTGGAAGATTGAGATTTGCGAATAAAAGCTGCTAACTTAGATTCATAATAAAAGTTAATGAGAAGCTTTCGGGAGACAGTAGGACATGTCAGCGGGTCTGACCATAATTGTGAGAGGCCTAGTGATCCTAGTTCCTTCTTCACATAGCTCAGCCAAGGGTGTCTCGCTGCATTTGGTAAGCTCAGAATTTCCATGAGTTTGTTTTTATACACCTGGAGCTCTGGAGAAGTCCAGATTCTCCGCCAAAATATTAGAGGTTTGAGACCAAGAACTTCATCAATTGGTCGCAAGCACAGGTCTAGTCTCAGTGGAAGTAGGGGAGTACTAGAGGGGAGGGCAAGCAATTGCCTGAGGAACTTAGTTTCTGTGGATGGAATCTCTGGGGAACATTTAGTCCCCCAGAGTTCACCTCCATAGACCGCTCGACCTCTTTCCTGAGCTTTATATATTTCGAGGGGAGGGGCAATCGGTTTTACACTTGATGTAATAAAAAGTTTCATGATCCCCCCAATTGCTTGGACTAATTTTAGTTGGGCCTTAATTTGGTGTGGAGCCCACGTCATTGTTTCGTTTAAAGTAAGCCCCAAATACTCATAAGTATGGACCCTTTCCAGAGCAATTCCCCCTATACACGGATTTGAGCGTGTCGTAGTTGGTGGGTTGAAAATCATGAATTTGGTTTTAAGGGTATTTATTTCTAAGCCCTGCTCCAAACAGAATAATTCAAAGCCATTCAGGACTCGCTGTAGGCCCATCAGGGATTTAGAAAGTAATAGGGTATCATCTGCGAACATTATCGCTGGAACCCTATTACCGGCAAGTTTGGGGGCGTCGTTATCAATAACCTTGTTTAGATGTGAGAAAGCTCCATTGACATATAGACAAAAGAGGGTTGGAGCCAAAACGCATCCCTGTCTGACTCCCTTATCAACGTGGAATCTAGGTGTTAGTGCCCCGTTCTTCCCACACCTAACTTGCTCAAAATTTCCCGTATGAAGGTGAATTATCATGTTCAATAGAGAGGCAAGGATACCCAACTGAGATAGTACGGTCCATAGTTTTGATCTAGGCACCAAATCAAAGGCCGCACGTAAGTCCACAAATACAGTGTACAAAGAGCCACCATCGACCTTTACAGTTTTCCAATATAACATCGTGAGACGGAAGATTTGGTCGAGAGTTGAAACATTCTTCCTAAACCCTGCCTGGTAGGGACTCAGGATAGAGAACTCCTCTATCCAGGCCCCAAGGCGCTCTAAAATCAGCTTTGCAAAGATTTTTTGGGGAACATCTATGAGGCTTATAGGCCTGTAATTAGCCGGGAGTAAGGGAAAGCCCTTCTTGAAGATTGGAACTATTTCGGCTCCCAGCCAGGTACTGGGTATTGGCATACCCTTCTGAACTGCGTTAAATAGCGCCATTAGGTAAAGGGCCCAAATCATTGGTTCATTTTTAAAGAGATCACCAGGAAGTTTGTCCAGACCGGGCGCTTTACCAGTTTTAAGACTAGAGATTATATCAAAAACTTCCTGTTCCCCAAAATCATCCCCATATTGAACTGTGGTAAGTTTAGTCATTTTTTCCCCCTGGACAATACCATTAGTGGAAAACTCGCTACCATAAAGAGAGGAGAAATGGGCTTCCCACACACTAGCAGCGATGTTAGGAACTATAGCCGATAGAGGTTCAGACGAGCCCGTATTGACAATTCTCCAAAATTTGCAAGAGACTTTTTTATGGAGTGCCTCAGTTAAATGATCCCATTTGTCACTATCCCACTCAGATTTAGCATGATCAATTAATTGCTTGTATTCCCAGTGTTTCTGTCTAACTAGCGCTTTATTATTGTTAGATTTAACAGCTTCAAGAAGTTCTGTTTTTAATTTTCTACAAGCAGTATTGTACCAAGTAGGTATATTACGGCTCCTACACTCTTTAGTCACTATAGGATTTAAAACACTGGCCAGGATAGTGTTTAGCTCCAGATTTAGCTCCTCAAATTCTTTGTACATTTCAGGGGTGGGAGCATGCAGTGGTAGAGAGCCAATGGCTTCCAGTACCGGGATTACCTTCTCATATAGTTCAGGCAATGAGGCAGGGTGGTTGACTAATTTTTCCCACCTCAGCCTGCGCTTGTTACTGGATAAATCGTAGCCTATGTCTGAATCCTTATTTTCAATGCATGGCACAATTGAATTCCCCGGAGATAGCAGCTGGAGAATCAGTGGGTTATGATCGCTATCTTCCCTTGATTCAACCCTGAAGTCCAGAACCTTTTCCCACGCACATGTCTCAACAAATATGTAATCCAACCTAGACTCTTTACCGGGTTTATTATAAGTGCACTTGGAGGGGACATCAGATTGAAAATGGCAGTTACATGCCCTAATTGAGTACTTTAAGGTTAGGGCCGTAATCTGAACAACGAGAGGCATCCATGACCTGGGTGACAGACCCACAGCTGTGGGTATTGCCCAGTAATCATCCTCCTCCTGGCTATCACCATCTATCAAGCCCGGTAGCGGCTCAAAATGACAGTTAAAATCTCCCCCCATTAGGATGATGGAGCCCTGAGGAATGGTATTTAGGAATGTGGAGAGCTTGTCAATGGTATTAGACTCCGCTGTGATGTTCACCGGTCTAGAGTAAACATTAATCAGGGCGAGCCGAAAATCATTAGGCCATGCCAGGATCACACACTGCACATCCGGGGATGAGGTATCCACAACCGTCGCCTGGCATCCCAAGTGGGTACGAACCCAAATTGTCAAGCCTCCAGATGGTCTACCCCTCCCCCCCACCTAGCTGGAATCGAAAAAGAGGCGAAACCACTACGATAATGTTCATCCCTTGCCCAAGTCTCTTGAAAAAGGCATATGTCATTCTTGTCTATAAACAGGCCCCATTCTGGGCACATTAGTTTATTACCAATGCCAGCTAAATTCCAAGATAAAATTGTTAGTGATGCAAGAGGAGGTAGAACTTCCGGAATTGGGCCCACACTATCTGCAGTGACTGTCGAATTTGCAGCCCCCAGGCCATTATCAATGGGCTTATTCGAGTCACCTAAGGGTGTTTTGCCAGGAGGAGCTCTAATTAATAGATTCTCGGTAACATCCAAGCCCTCAAGACCACCCTTGCTGGCTAATGTGGCTCTGGGGTCGGTGTAAGAGATTTTGTTACTATCCATAGGAACAAAGGGCGGGACGCTCGCTGGATTGGAGTTAGTGGTTAGTCAATCTATCTCACTCAAGCATCTGAACCTATTATAGTCCCTAAAGTACGGAATAGTGCTTGGGGGGAAATAGTTACTTGTGGCCCCTCTAAAGTGACTTCTCCGGCCCACCCTCGTCCAACCTGGTTCCAGAACCTCGTCAAAATGCCTATCATATGGTGGGTAAAAGAAAGCCAATGGGAGAGTTCGAATCAGAGACTCTTCCTCTACATAGGGGCAACTAAGAATAAAAGAAACAGCTCCAGGGTCCCTTAAATTTACAACAATACAGTCGCCAGTGATACTTTTCCTAGAAGATCCCAGCCATGAAACCCTTCTAGCCATTATGATTTCACCAAGAAATTTTGGGGGAAGAGGTCTATGCTTATTTAGCCAACATACTACTTTGTTCTTTAAAGAGACAAATGATTCATCTTATGTGTTAGTCAGTTTAGGGACTCCAGCTAGGACAACTACCAATGGCGCTGCTTCCGGAGGGAGATGTAATATTTGGCCCTTCTCCGAACCATTTACCTCCTGGTTTTCTTGCTCTATATCCATAATAGGCTTGTCCAGCGCCTCAAGAGTGGAGGGGGGGACAGCATGGTTTGTCACTCTAGAAGCAGCCGGTAATTGGGGAGGGGGATTTGCCAAACTTGAAACAGTTGCTGTAGAAACAGAGTTGAATAGAGACTCTGTTGGTACAGTAACATCCCTCACTCTTCCCGTAGTTAGCGTGGTATGGGGAAGTTCAGACCTGGGCTTAATGAACCTGAAGTGACCTGGTTCCATAGGTTGATGTGACACAGCAGACGTAGCCAGGATAGATCTTAAGTGTATTTATTAAGATAGTTAAGTCCATAGTATAGCCCCACCAGGAGCAGCCTGCTAGCTGCTCAGCCCATCCTCTCAACTGTCTCTCTCACACACCAACATTCTAGTCAAGTCATCATTCCACATGGAACACTCACACTGGCTGAGCAGCTAGTTACAATATACAGGAGAACAGTAAACCTTATATGAAGATACTACAATATCTCCCTTCTTTCCAATTGACACTAAATAAAGAACACTAAAAGTAGATAGTAACTAAACACAAAAGATAAATAGTCCAAAACCCAAGGGTAAGATGAATTAAACATACCACAAAAGGGAACCAGACTATAAAACGAAAGGAAAAGGATAAGAAAAGGATGAATAATAAGAATGAACTATCATGATGACCTGACCAGAATGTTGGTGTGTGAGAGAGACAGTTGAGAGGATGGGCTGAGCAGCTAGCAGGCTGCTCCTGGTGGGGCTATACTATGGACTTAACTATCTTAATAAATACACTTAAGACATATCCTGGCTACGTCTGCTGTGTCACATCATCCTATGGAACCAGGTCACTTCAATTGGCGACGAGTTGGACTAAAGAAACCGTGCGTGTAACCTCAACAGACTGGTGTGTAACTAAACTGGTGTGTCTTGAAGAAATTTGGACTGAAGACAAGAAACTCCTCATTTGGCGAAACTACCTGGCACCGTGAGCCCCACCAGTGACCACAACACCGGTCGCCCAAACCTCCATGTGCCAGTTGGGGTGAGGAGTGGAGCTGCAAGCTGTTCCCTAGCGCAGCACAGAGGTTTGCCTCAGTCCAGTTTTTACTTCGAGGTGTTGTGTCAAAGAGCCTCCTTGTGGATGTCTTTGCGACCAAGATTGGTGTCTTTTGAAGGCTGCTGGCCCCTGTGACAGTCGTGTAGGAGAAGTACCTGCAGTCTCTTTGTGTTGGACTGTGGAGGGCCACTTGATGATCGTGAAGTAAGTGTTTGGGGAGCTGTCACCGGAAGAGGTGTTTCTGGTGAGGAGTGCTACTAACCCCAGATCCCTGTGTGGTACTGTTTGTCCTATATTGCGGACAGCCCCAACAACAGCGTGCTGTACCGTTTGGTTGTGCGTACACCCACAAGTCCTGCGCCTGCATGGAAAGTCTAGTACTTGGATGTGGCTTTCTACATGTCTGCAAGCTACATGGGCGCAGCACACGTCAAGACTCACATGGACAGCTGTCCTGCGATAAACCTGTCTACTGCCAGGTGTTGGCGCGACTTTGGAGGTGCCTGAAGAATGACTGTGTATGATACAGGTTTTTACAGGCTGCGCAAGGTATTATATCGAGATGTGGGCACAACGTAGAAAATGTCTACATTTTGTCTCTTTCTGCTCCCTCCCATCAAGGTGTGGACTATGTCTACTTCAGGCGCAGAGATTAGTAAACATGGCCCTGCACTTCAAATGAAGCAAGTCTGGTATGGTAACTGTTTGGTGTATTTTTGTCACTCAATCATTTTTGTTGCGGTTGTATTAGTGGACTTCTTATTTTTTTTTACTCATATTTTGGGCCCCAGCCGTCTCCCACACTTTTGGAAGTTCAACCGTCCTGTTGGTGTTTAAAATAACAAAGTGCGCCATGCTCAGCGCGCGCACTCACCTTCTTGTGGATTCTCTGACTTTCAGTGTTCAGTGACGCATAAGAATTCTCCTCCGTCTCTGCCTTACTAAGCAGCAATGTTGGGCGCACTTTCTCGCCTACAACCACCCAGCACGGCGTCATCTAACGTTGTATGCAACAGGGTTATTTGGAGCCTGAAGCCTGACGGGAATGTCGTTTTCAAAGTGAATTAGGATGAGGCTGTTTTTTTTCTACACCGGCCGTGAGTGAAAGTTGTTTTATTTTCAAGGTGACTGCCATCTGGTTCCAGGATATTATTTTTCTTCTTCGCGTTCCACACCAGGATTTCAAGATACTGCCACATGAAACTGCCACATGAAGAAATCTCTTTATCGAAATGTGGAGAACAAACTTGGAAGGGTTATCGGAGCTCTTATTTTCTCGAGTGCAGCGTAGGATTGTACTTAATGGTGTAATCTTGTTTTCAGGTATTTTCTTGTATTCACTGCCCAGTGTTACGCTGCCACCTAGTGCCAAGTTTGATTTTGACTGCAATGTTCTTTTGTTTTCAGTCCGAGTGAAGTTTATCCACACTTTTCTGTTCCTGTACTTGGAGTCTGATGGTGGAAGCTTCGTTTTTTATTGTATTACTATGCAATATGTGTGGCAATTTTTAATATTCTTGTGTACATTTAACTGTGGGTGTGCATTTTTGCAATGCTTGTTTATGCTTTCCTTCTTTACTGAGCCTGGTTGTTGTCACTTGGAACCAATTTACTGTCAGTTAAATATGTATGCAAAGTTTTTTACTTTGATGCTATCTAATGGAAAATTCATGTTGGGGTGCACTATGTGAGAGTGTGAGAGATCGCTCACCGGCGGGTCACAGTTTAATATTGCACTACTAGTGAGAATGGTTTTGGTCACAGTTTATTACTGCACTTCTAGTGAGAATGTTTGTGCATACTTAGGGTGGTGTTCTGATTTTGTACCATTTTCATTTTTTTGTGTTGGTCGTGTAGTGTGTATTAGTCACTTTGTGATGCACATTGTCTACTATTCTGTGTGTTGGTCATGCTGTGACTCTCTTGTCGGTGCATAGGGGGTGTTAGTCCCACCTATTATATTAGTAATGGGTGTTAGTCCCATAAACTTAGTGCTTAGGGGGTGTTAGTCCCACCTATTAAGTTAGTAATGGGTGTTAGTCCCATATACTTCGTGTTTAGGGGGTGTTAGTCCCACCTAGTATTCAGTGTTTAGGGGGTAATAGTCCCACCTACGTTTTAGTGTTGGGTTAATCCCATTAACTACTCAGTGTATAGGGGGGGTTGGGTCCACCTATGTAAGTCGTATTGGGTTCCAATACATTTTATAGTTTGTTTTAGGGTTTTTCTCCTTTATGTATCTTATGTGGTGCTTTTTCTATCTCCGTCTGGTAGTTTAACGTTTTTTTTTGTGTCTCATTAAAGGAGGAGGTTGGGGATTGTGTGTGAGTTTAATGTTTTCTTTAAATTCTTAATATAAGAGGAGGATGGTGATAGTTCATTCTTATTATTCATCCTTTTCTTATCCTTTTCCTTTCGTTTTATAGTCTGGTTCCCTTTTGTGGTATGTTTAATTCATCTTACCCTTGGGTTTTGGACTATTTATCTTTTGTGTTTAGTTACTATCTACTTTTAGTGTTCTTTATTTAGTGTCAATTGGAAAGAAGGGAGATATTGTAGTATCTTCATATAAGGTTTACTGTTCTCCTGTATATTGTAACTAGCTGCTCAGCCAGTGTGAGTGTTCCATGTGGAATGATGACCTGACTAGAATGTTGGTGTGTGAGAGAGACAGTTGAGAGGATGGGCTGAGCAGCTAGCAGGCTGCTCCTGGTGGGGCTATACTATGGACTTAACTATCTTAATATATACACTTAAGACATATCCTGGCTACGTCTGCTGTGTCACATCATCCTATGGAACCAGGTCACTTCAGAACCTTTCTATATTTGCCAGCGTGAGATCTATTTGGTCCAGTCTGGCGAGGAGGGGGTTCAAAGGTGATTTCAGAAGACCTTCAGAATCTTGGGTTTGAGGGTCGGCCCTAACCGGTGTATTATCACTGATGGTCATAGTATAAGGGTGAACTACCGGAGAGCTTGGGGTAAGAAGGGAAGCCGATAGAGTGGTTGGATCATTTGCTATGGTAGGAATTACCTTATCTTTTGCCCCTAGAGAGGGGCCTGTGTGGGATAGAGCGTCAACCACCCTTGGCTTATTACCACCCGCAGCCTGTGCTCCCCGCTTTCTTTTAGGGACAGCCCCCTCCCTATTAGCTCGCAATTGCTTGCGACGAATTTCTAAATCACTAGAAAACCGTTGATTAGGTACAGAAGGAATGTTAAGACTGTTAGAAGAGGAGAGGGAATCAGTGTTTTTGTCAAGGGGACGTACTGGGACCAAAGACATGTTTACCTGTAGACAGTTACTGTGTGGTACAGACTCAGGCAGCATATCATGTCTATCGGGTGTTCTTGCATTAGCTATATGGCCAAGAGATGACCTTTTAACGTTATCAATGCCATGCGAGAGACGCCTTTCCAAAATAGTGATCTCATTCGAAATCAGAGAGTTGGCTCTCAGCAAAAAACAATCCAAAGTGCCCGACATTGAAGCACTAGATGAAAGAGCTTTACTTCTAGTCTCCCTAGTTGACATAATCTATATGGGGTGAATAGTGGATCCCTGGGTCAAAAGGCTATGAACAGGAGGGAGATAAAAATACAATACACAACCAAGAGATGTGGCCCGGTCCGGTCTTACACGGTCTGTAACGGGCTAGAACGGGCCCTCCCTTGGCCCGCGCTGCGACCCGCGCTGCGTGTCTATGCACACTTGGTGATCAATCAGGGTATAGGGGCGGAGTCACAATGGAAGAGGCAGCAGCAGCTGAGAGGTGGAGGGCTGCTGGTCCTCGCAGTCCGTTGATCAATCTCCCCTGTTAGCAATTAGTGAAGCTCCCGAGTGGCTCCCGCGAAGCGGGGGCCGCGAGCCGTCTTGAAATATCCTTGGCAGGGAGGCGGAGTCACAATGGAATCCTAGGGACCCTCAGGATTCAAGGGGACTTAATCTCCCAACTTAAAACGGCCACAGGGCGTGTTTACACAGTGGGGAAGGGAGGGGACGGGGCCTGAGGTGACGTGTGCAAACAAACACGCCCTGTGGCACGTTTTAAGAGGTAGTTTTAATCCCCTGCCCTATTTTATACTAGGGGCTTACAGAGGAGGTCATGCTATGTCATTTGAGATGTCATCAGTGATGTCATGAGTAATGTCACTGACCATGTCAGGAGTGATGTAATATGTGACGTCATCAGCAGTGCATTGCGGGCGCGTGAGTCATAGTTACCTGAACTAACTATAACGGGGGAATTTCAATGGTTTTGTATGAGTGAAAAGTCCAGCTAACTATAACGCCCCTGAAACCTATGGTTTTTTCAGTGAATATATATATATATATATAATCAACTGGTAGTCGCCAGTAGATAGTTATAGTCAGGACCTAGTTTCCATAGGAAAAGTGTTTTTTCTTTTTCCAATAACTTTGGTGCCGGTTGACGAATCTTCGCGAAATTTTTAAAACTTGTGGCCTGCTCCGGTCAGCTTCTATCCTGAAAGTTGATTCGCCAAGTGGAGGCTGAGAAAAAAGGGGGGACCTAAAACGTGTTTTCACCATGTTATTTCCCATAGAAAAATTTAGACACAACTACAGCCCGAACTGCTGAACGGAATTACACCAAATTTGGCAAAAAGTTAGTTCTTGGTTCATAAAGCGACCTTTTTTTAAATGGTTTAAATCCGTTCAGAAGTTTTTGAGATATTATAGGAAAAAAAATCTTTATATATTTGGGCCGGACCTAACTACACAAGCACAAGCATGGCTCTAATTGGCTGCCAACACTTCAATCCAGAAAGTGTTGGCAGCCATCTTGGTGCAATACTTTTTAGGTCTCGCCTAGCGACGCAGCACATGCGCTGCCCTACACAAACATCACTGCACTGACCTAAACCCTAAAACGCTACCCCAGCACGACCCACTATACTGCCTGAA
Organism: Triturus cristatus; assembly: GCF_964204655.1. Classification (NCBI taxonomy): domain Eukaryota; kingdom Metazoa; phylum Chordata; class Amphibia; order Caudata; family Salamandridae; genus Triturus; species Triturus cristatus. The sequence continues at coordinate 1,879,639,547 of NC_140589.1, forward strand.
CACCACTACACTGCCCTAAACTCTGAAACACTACCCCAGCATGACCCCCTACACTGCCCGAACACCATTGCACTGCCCTAAACCGTGAAACACCACACTCAGCATGACCCCCTACACTGTCCGAACACCACTGCACTGCCCTAAACCCTGAAACACCACCCCCAGCATGATCCCTACACTCGGGTGACTCTCGGGAGCTTCACTAATTGCTAACGGGGGAGATTGCTCAACGGACTGCGAGGACCAGCAGCCCTCCACCTCTCAGCTGCTGCTGCCTCTTCCATTGTGACTCCGCCCCTATACCCTGATTGATCACCAAGTGTGCATAGACACGCAGCGCGGGTCGCAGCGCGGGCCAAGGGAGGGCCCGTTCTAGCCCGTTACAGACCGTGTAAGACCGGACCGGGCCACATCTCTTGGTTGTGTATTGTATTTTTATCTCCCTCCTGTTCATAGCCTTTTGACCCAGGGATCCACTATTCACCCCATATAGATTATGTCAACTAGGGAGACTAGAAGTAAAGCTCTTTCATCTAGTGCTTCAATGTCGGGCACTTTGGATTGTTTTTTGCTGAGAGCCAACTCTCTGATTTCGAATGAGATCACTATTTTGGAAAGGCGTCTCTCGCATGGCATTGATAACGTTAAAAGGTCATCTCTTGGCCATATAGCTAATGCAAGAACACCCGATAGACATGATATGCTGCCTGAGTCTGTACCACACAGTAACTGTCTACAGGTAAACATGTCTTTGGTCCCAGTGCGTCCCCTTGACAAAAACACTGATTCCCTCTCCTCTTCTAACAGTCTTAACATTCCTTCTGTACCTAATCAACGGTTTTCTAGTGATTTAGAAATTCGTCGCAAGCAATTGCGAGCTAATAGGGAGGGGTCCAACTAGACCACTAGGTACCTCCAGTAAGCACCACAGAGCTGCGTTGCAGAGAGATGTAAAAAGGGGCACGGCCTAGACCACCTCTCTGCAATGCAGCGCAGTGGCGCTAACTGGAAGCACCTGGTGGGCGAGTTGGCCCCCAGGGTCCCTCAGGATTGAAGGGGAATTATTTCCCCAACTTAAAACGCGCCACAGGGTGTATTTGCACACGTTAACTCAGGCCCCATCACCCTCCCTTCACCACTGTGTAAACACGCCCTGTGGCCGTTTTTAGTTAGGAGATTAAGTTCATTTGAATCCTGAGGGTCCCTAGGGTCCAACTAGCCCACTAGGTACCTCCAGTAAGTGCCACAGAGCTGAGTTGCAGAGAGGCGTAAAAAGTGGCACGGCCTGGACCACCTCTCTGCAACGCAGCTCAGTGGCGCTTACTGAAAGCACCTGGTGGGCTAGTTAGCCCACAGGGGCCCTCAGGATTGAAGGAGAATTATTGCCCCAACTTAAAACGCGCCATAGAGCGTGTTTTCACATGTCACCTCAGGCCCCGTCCCCTCCCTTCCCCACTGTGTAAACACGCCCTGTGGCCGTTTTAAGTCGGGAGATTAAGTCCCTTTGAATCCTGAGGGTCCCTAGGAGCAAAATAGCCCACTAGGTACGTCCAGTAAGCGCCATTGCAGAGAGGTGTAAAAAGGGGCATGGCCTACACCACCTCTCTGCAACGCAGAGCAGTGGCGCTTACTGGAAGCACCTGGTGGGCTAGTTGGCCCCCAGGGTCCCTCAGGATTGAAAGGGAATTATTTCCCTAACTTAAAATGCACCACAGGGTGTGTTTGCCCACGTCACCTCAGGCCCCGTCCCCTCCCCTCACCACTGTGTAAACGCGCCCTGTGGCCGTTCTAAGTTGAGAGATTAAGTCCCCTTGAATCCTAAGAGTCCCTATTGTCAAACTAGCCCACTAGGTAGCTCCAGTAAGCGCCACAGAGCTGCGTTGCATAGAGGTGTAAAAAGGGGCGTGGCCTCAGAACACCTGTCTGCAACGCAGCTTCCTGGCGCATACTGGAGATACCTGTTGGGCTAGTTGGCCCTCAGGGACCCTCAGTATTGAAGGTGAATTAATTCCCCAACTTACAACTGGCCAGGCGGCGCATTTGCAGAGTGCTGCATGGAGGGGGTGTGGCCTCTGGCGGGATGCCGGTCTTTTATTTATTTTATTTTTTTAAGAAGGAGGGCTGTGTGGCCCCCCTTCTTTTTCTAATTTACTGGCCCTGGGAACCCCATCCGCCAGGGTCTGCACCCTAATTTTTTGGTTGAAATATATTATTTTGGAAGGGGGCTGCGTGGCCCCCCTCCCTAGGCCTTAATCGGCCCCGGGGACCCCAACACCCGGGTCATGGCCTTTTTTTAAAATAATTCTTTAGGCGGGGGGCTTCGTTGCCCCACACCTCCGGCCACTTATGGCCCCGGGGACCTCATCCCCCGGGGCCTGCTTTTGTTTTTTATTATTTTAAAAAAATATATATTTATAGAAACACCTAGGACATGCTGGACAAACCGTATATACCTATAACCATGACGATTTGCGTGATATTCATTAAAAGGCAAGTATGCATACAATGAATCCACGTGGAATGTATTTACACCGCTAGTGAAGCTCTGACCTGTCTGACGCCCTATCGTGCCTAATCCTGGCACCCCTGCCGGTGGGTACTCTCCAAGTAGACACCCTTGTCGTTTATTTATACAAACATGGGTAGCTATTGACGGGCACATTTAATACACACGCACCCCAAGCCATTCAAAGGGGATTCGACAAAAATTCGACTAAACTATGCAAGAAACACCCCTCACGGTTAATAAAACACACATCCACCGCTGGATGTGTAATACTTTTTATTTTACTCTCTGGAAAGGAGACGAACCTCACTTGAGAGTCACAGCGTGCTCCTGACTGAGCCCAATGCTGTGTTACACCCACCAGTGTCTGCCGAGTGCCACAAACCTCTGTGTTGTATTCCACCAGCTAGTGCATATGCTATGACACTCTCTAGCCCATGTGTACTGTAACACCACCCCGTGAATATGTCATCCCACACTTGCCTTTGCACTGGTTATATTGCCCCATCTAACATGCCTTCCTCGATGCCTATGTTATAACGCATAGCGCTATGCCATACATAATACAATCTGGGATCCATGTCTTTGTCACAGTGCATCTGCAACGTTACACTCCCCAGCACATATTTTATATTACAACTTTAGAGACTAGTTAGGTTACACAACACTGCCCTGTGCACATTATACTCCAAATCGCATATCGCATAGCACGTACTAGTGCCTGTGCTATCTCGCGTGCTCCAATGAATGTGTCATTGCGCACAATGTATTGCTTATTATATTTCACGCCCGGTTCATCTTATATCACACTTTTTGGTGCATAGTTTATACCATATACTATATCTAGTTTTCATTTTCAATCGTGCTCTCAGGACTATGTTCTATATAACACTGTGTCCACCTACCCTTTTCACGGGTATTACATTTTGCGATGGGGAGTGGAGGGTCAGGGGGTGTTTCTGCCAAGTGAGCCCGGAGTCACAGTCACAAACGTCCTCTTCTTCCTGAATAAAAGTGAGATTATGCTACATACTTGTTCATATTTTAAGTAGTTCGCACAGACACACATTTTAAAAACAATAAAGTTTCTAATACCCACCTTCTCTGAACAGTTAGCTTGCTGCCCATCTACCTCCTCCCTATGCTCTGTTGTCTGGATCCATGGACTAGCCTCCACCCTCCTGCCATGCATGGTCTGATGTGCTGCCACTGCCCTCCATTTAGCATGATGTACCCGTCCACTCCTCCTGCCCTCCATTGCCCAATTCTATGGCCCATCATTGACCTCCTGCTTAGCCTTAGTGCTTAGCTTGCTGCCCCTATTCTCCTTCCCCCCTGCCCTTTGATGTCTTTGTGCATGCCCCTGCTCCATCCTTTTTGCCCACCATGTTCCATGGACCTGCCACTCCTATCTACTCTGAGTGTTCTGTTGAGCTGCCACTCCCCTCCCACCTGCCTAGCATTGTCAGATGACTGTAATCTGTCCCTGCCACCTTCACCCTGCCTGTCCGCATGCCATGCCCCTATCCCCTTCCTCCTGTGCTCCATGGTCCATTTTACTGCCACACCCTTCTGCCCTCCCTGGTCTGTTGTGCTTCAACTGCTTCTCCTGCCTGCCCCGCGTGGTCTGTTGCGAGGCCCCTTCCACTGAACTCTCTTGTCTGTGCTCAGGTCCTGACCCTCCCTTCTATCCTCCATGGTCCTTTGTGCATGCCCCTGCACCCTCCTTCTTGCCCATCATAGCCATTGTGCTGCCACTAACCCTCCTGCTTGCCATGCATGGTCTTCTGTGCTGCCATGGCCTCTCCCACCTTCCCTATGTGGTCAGCTAGCTGCCCCTGACCCCCTCCCACGTTCGCTCCATGGTCTGTGTGTATGCCATCATAGTCTTACTGTTCCTCTCCATGGTGTGTCTTGTTTCTAGTGCCCATCCTGCCTGACCTCCATGGTCATCTTGCTGCTTCCGCCCTACCCCCTTGCCCACAGCCCTCTGTATCCATGTGCAGACCCCTATTCCCTCCCTGGACTGTCTGTTCCATTGTAATGCCCCTGATCCGTCCCTCCTTCCCTTTATGGTCTGTTATGCTGCAGCTTTCTCTCCTGTCTGTCCATTATGGTCAGCTAGCCACCATTGCCTCTTTCCCCTCTGTTCTCTGTTGTCCATGTGCATGGTCCTGTCCCCTCCCTATTGCTTTCTATGGATTGTAGTGCTGCACTCCCGTCCCGCATGCCCTGTTTGGTGTATTGTGCTGCTGCAAACCCTGATGCCTGCCCTGTAGGGTCAGTTTGGTCCACCTCTCCATGTCCCTCCTGTCCTCTGTAATCCGAATCCATGTCCCTACCCCAATTCCTCCTGTCTATCATGATCCAATGTACTATACTTGCGAACATTTTGAACTTGTTAAGAGGGTGTTGATTTTCCCCTTTGAGTTACATTGAAAAAGAGGAGATTGTACACAGGAGACAGACCAAATAAAGGCCATTTGAGCTTAAAAACATTGGTTGTTTCCTGGCTGAAACGGGTCTGTTGGCATGTATGGTTGTACTACCACTGCCTCTTCCTTCTGCCCATAATGGTCTATTATATTGCCACAGCCTCTCTTGACAGTCCTGTATTGTTGGTTTGTTGCCCCTGCCCCCCTTTCCACTGCCCTCCACAGTCTGTTGTGCTGTCACTGCCCTTCCTGCCTGCCCAGTGTGGTCAAATTGTTGCCTCTGCACTCTTCTACCTGCCTTCAATTTTCAGAGTCAGTGCCCCTGTCCTCCGACTCTCAACAGTATCCCAATGAACAACTAGATTGCTAACATTCTATATTTATTACAAAAGTGTGGAACGCCTGACGTCATCTTGATATAATCAAAACTGTAATACCTAGAGCATTTCCTTTAGAAATTACATATATGAGACGGTCTTATTATGGTTAGTGCTTTAAAAAACTAAAATGAGGACATATTTTCTGAGTTTTCAAATAGCGACAAAGAACTTTTAAATTATTTGTAATCTTTATTTTTTTTATCCAGTTGACCACTTGATTAAATGTTGCACGTAGGGGAGAGGATGTGGTGTTACTTCCAGAGATGCAGACTTTGCAACTGGGGAACCAGGTTGGAGTGTCTGCTTCACATTCTGTGATTTTGGTCAAATCACTTAATCTCCCCATGTCTACAACCAAAATGAATTTGATCTTGTGTGATGTAACCAATGCTCATGTAAAGCACTCCAATACCTGATAGGTCTGCACTATATAAAACTGCAAATACACAAACAATAAGTGTTTTGCACACTTCTTTTATTGGGCTACATGTGGGCTACATCTAGGTGATATTTGTGCTCTTTTGTCTCTGGTGGCCATCTTGGGAGATTTATTTGTGATGAAGTTTCCTAATTTCCTCATTTACTGCAGTCTCCTCAGTAGAAAATGCTTTCAGTTTTTTACTTTGATTCCATCAAGAAGGTATTCAGATATGTCACACATTTGCCATAAATTCTGAATGTTAGCACTCTAGTTGCTCATTAGATCACTGTAGTAAAGCTACTGCACTGCTCACCACGGAAGTCTGCTGCTGGTATTAAAAGTGCATGTTTCAGTCTGCATGTCAGCATTGTTTAATGAAATGGAAGAGGATTTGAGAAGTCACTCAAAATGCACTAATCATAATTTCTATGGCAAAATGAACCCCCTCATTGTGTTACTTTTTAAATTAAATGTTTTAAGTGTTACCTTTTATTCCAATCAAGATGGCTTCGGGTGTGCCATACTTTTGTCATAAGTAATACAGTAAGCATTCTAGTTGTTCTTAAGAGCACTCTGGGACATTCTGTCATTGGGCTATACTTGGGCTACATCTGGGTGATATTTGGGCTAAATTGGGGCTCTTTTGTCTCTGGTGGCCATCTTGGGAGATTTATTTGTTATGAAGTTTCCTAATTTCCTCATTTACTGCAGTCTCCTCAGTAGGAAATACTTTCAGTTTTTTACTTTGGTTCAATCAAGAAGGCATTCAGATGTGTCACACATTTGCCATAAAATCTGAATGTTAGTACTCTAGTTGCTTATTAGATCACAGTAATCACTGTAGTAAAAGCTACTGCTCACCAGGGAAGTCTGCTGCTGGTATTGAAAGTGCATGTTTCAGTCTGCATATCAGAATTTTTTAATGAAATAGAAGAGGATTTGAGAAGTCACTCAAAATGTGCCCTAATTTTTCTTTCTGCAGCACTAATCATACTTTCTATTGCAAAATGAACACCCTAATTTTGTTCCTTTTTAAATTAAATGTTTTAAGAGTTACCACTTTATTCCAATCAAGATGGCTTCAGGTATGTAATACGTTTGTCATAAGAATGGACTGTTAGCGCTCTAGTTGTTCTTTAGAACACTCTGGGAAGCTGCAGTAGAACACAAAGGAATCAACTGACCGTCTCTGCCTTGTTGGATGTACATGTTTTACTGAGAATGTCAGACTTCATTCTCACATGACTGAGAAAGATAATGTGAATTTACAGAAAAAATGCTCTCAGTTTAGCTTATAGATCACCTTCCAAACCTCTGTGGGAAAAGCATGAGAAAATAGTTTTCTCTCAAACATGATTTATGATATCACAGCAGAAGGCTTTTTCCCATGGTAAAATCACCTTAGAACACACCACAATTCCTAAAATTAGTATGGTACCATAAACAAATGATGTAACTAAAGTCTTAAAACCTTCTATTAACTGCAATGCTTTTTAATGAGGTGCTATCATGTATATTAGTCCCAAGATGGCTGCCAACACTTCTTGGATGAAGTACTGACAACCAATCAGATCTCATGATGAGATGTGTGGTTAGGCTCCGCCCAGATATATCTATCTATTTAACTCTAATTTTCTCAGGAACTACTGAACGGATTTACACCATTTAAGAAAAGGCCTGAGTCTGAACTGAGGACTACCTCTTTGCCAAATTTGGTGTAATTCCGTTCAGCAGTTCGGACTGTAGCTGCGTCAACAGGTCCTATGGGAAAATGCATGGGGAATACGCATTTTGGGACCCCTTTTTTCTCAGCCCCCGCTTGACGAATCACAGTGAAATTTTCAGGATAGGAGCGGACCGGAGCTGGCCAAAAGTATGGAAAATTTCGCGAAGATTCGTCAATCGGCGCCAACGTTATTCCAAATAGAATATTGCGGATTTCCTATGGAAAATAGGTCCTAACTATAACTACCTACCGGCGACTGCCAGTAGGTAATATATATATATATATATATATATATATATATATATATATATATATACACACATATATTATCTACTGGCGGTCGCCAGTAGATAGTTATAGTTAGGACCGAGTTTCCATAGGAAATCTCAAAATTCTATTTTGAATAACTTTATCGCCGGTTGACGAATCCTCGCGAAATTTTTAAAACTAATGGGGCGCTCCGCTCAGCTCCTACCCTGAAAGTCTTGGGGTGATTCGTCAAGCGGGGGCCGAGAAAAAAGGGGGGTCCCAAAACGCATTTTCCCCAAGCATTTTCCCACAGGACCTTTAGTCGAAGGTACAGCCTGAACGGCTGAACAGAATTACTTGAAATTTGGCAAAGAGGTAGTCCTCAGGTCAGGGATGTGCCTTTTGCATATATGGTGTCAATCTGTTCAGTAGTTCCTGAGAAAATTGCAGTTAAAAGCACATACATATCTATAGCAGTGCACCGTGCGCACACGGTACGCGCACTGTGCCGTGCGCAAGCGTAATTCTGATTGGTGGATTCATGTCAGTCAACATTCGAATCGGTCGAAATCAGGAAGTGACGGCGGCCATTTTGTGTGTTGTGTGTGTGACAGGGAAAACAAAAGGTGGAGAACGTGAAAAGGGGGCAGGGTAGAGAGTTCCTGACCCCCTAGCCTTTGTCAGGGTGTCCCTGAAGGACCCCAAAGGGTAAAAAAAACATTTTATTTTTTTTTCAAAAAATTGCGGGGTGCGTGCACTGTGCGCGCACCCCTAGCCGCCATTTTTGAGTTTTAGAGGCAGAAGAGAGCTAAAAACACAAGTGGAGAACGTGAAAAGGGGGCAGGGTAGAGAGTCCCTGACCCCTAGGCCTTCTCAGGGGAACCATGAAAGAACCCTTAGGTCACAAAAAAAAAAAATATTCTGGGGTGCGCGCACGGTGCGCGTACGGTGCGCGCACGGGGGGAAAAAAACTAAAAAAATTTAATTAAAAATCAAGTTTAAGTGTTTAGATGTTGGTTGGCTCTAAAAAGAGCCGTTGTGTTCATTGAGTGTTTTTTTGTACCTACAAGTAAGTACCGATGCAGAGTATAAAGTTCAAGAGGAAGACTCTGTTGCCTTCTTCTGTGAAATGTACACCGTCTCCTCTATAAATGCCTTGCATGTTGTAACGCAAGTTGTTGTGGTATATAGAACCCATACCATAGTCTCTGAGGAAAGCAGAAACAGACTTATTGATGTGCTTTCTTGCTTTGTCAATCTGCGGACAATATTGGTTGGACCAGTTCCACTTTTGCCTTTGGCATATATTAGAATATACAAAGGTAGTTTGTGGAAAAAGTGACATCAATTGCACAAAGGTGTCCTTAACCCCTTCAGCGCGGCGCGGATTTCCGCGCCACGCTGAAGGTTCTGAGCGCGGGCGGGGCCATGACGGAACGGTTCCGTCATAAGCACAGCCCAACCGACGTGCATGACGGAACCGTTCCGTCATGGGCGTCGAAGGGGTTAACAAGCATTTCCAGACCTACCCCAGTTAAAGTGCCTAGGTCATTTCCACCACAGTGCACAATTATAAGGTCAGGCTGTGGGAGATGTAGAAAGGATTTCACCAAAGGCATTAATTGGTGCCACTTTAACCCTTCTCTGACCAATCCATTTAATGTCTACATTTGGCATAGCAAGGTCTTTCACAATACTTCTTTTTTCTGCGTACTTTTCACTCCAGAAGACATAGCTATGACCTACAATCCACACTGTGAACATCTTTCAAGGAGATCTGGATGCACTCAGAAGGTGTCTTTCAGTAGAATGGCAATATGAAAAAAAGATAGTTGTAAAATGGAGGCTTACATACTTTTTTTAAATAAAAAGAACTCATTGGCTGTTTCGAGCCATTCAACACTAAAAACTAGGCTGTATGTTTAAATTTTTAAAAGCATGTTTTGTATTGGTTCAGAAAAATGTGTTCCCACAGAACATTACTTTGGATTTGCTGTTAGGTTTGAAAAGTCAAGCACTCTTGCTCTTTGAATTAGAAACATTGTGTGCTGAACTTCTGACCTCTCTGCTCACACCAGTGTTCCATGACCTGTTGCTATGGTAGCAGGCAGAAGTCATGTTGGGGGTAGGGATCATTTGGAAAGGGTTGAAATTTGTAACCAATAGAAATGTGTGTTTCCATTTGAAAAAATGTGGGAAGCACTGTGATTTGAAGTTAACATGTATATGTGTGAAAAAAGAGAGGGAAAGATTGCCATTTACTGGTTCTGCTGAGAGGTGTACAGTTCAGAGATTCTGGCTCTGATAATCTGCTGTGTGAGTGCCACATTTCTTTCTCAACTAACTACTTTTAAAGGTGAGTTATGAATTTGAGAGGGGATGTATGTGGTGTATTTTGATATAAAAAATAGAAATGTGATTCTTGTTTTAAAGTTGTGTTTTACATTTTATGTTTTGGAAGATATTTAACTGCCTTGAACTTGTAAGATATTATGGAGTATGTCTTCACCATAAGTTAAGGTGTACTGGTATCACCCAGGAATACTGTTTTATGCCTAGAATCACACCATGAGTCTGTGTGCACAAAGGAATTGTTGTCAGAGATTTAATTTGTGTTGGTCTGGTTCTGTAAGACTTGCATTCGTAGGAAAGGTGCAGCTTGTTTTCTTGAAGTGTGATGGCTAGCATTCAGAACAAATCGATATCTCACAAATGAGAGGCAAATGCTAACACATTTGAAATCAACATGGTGGATTTTCCTTCCACTCCTGCAATGGGTGAGGTAGTTCCCACATGTTACAAACTCCAATTAAAACTTACCACACATGTACTCTTACATACATCTGTGCAGTCTTCATGCAGTTGTGCAAGTGTCCATGCAGATCTCTCTTGCACCTGACAATACACAGTCTCCAGAAGTATGCTCTTAGCACACATGCAGCTTCTTCTCCTGCACTCCCATGCTAAGTATTCAGCACTGTGTGATATTTTAGATTAGTAGTGTGTAACGCTACCACATTCAACATCACCAAGGCTCCTTTCCTTTGCTCTAGTCTAATCACTCACTCAGGTTCCACATGTTCATGGTCTCAAGTAGCTGTTAGGACATGTGCTCTTTTCTGCCTCTCTAAACTATAAGGAAAATGTGTCAGGCTGTTATAGTAATTATCACTTGCAAAACCACAGTAGTAAATGTGCTTTTAAATTGCCAATCAAATATCGTTTTCTGCCTAGAATCACACCATGAGTCTGTGTGCAGTAAGGAATTGTTGTCAGAGATTTAATTCATGGTGGTCTGGTTCTATAAGACTTGCATTCGTAGGAAAGGGGCAGCTTGTTTTCTTGAACTGTGATGGCTAGCATTCAGCACAAATAAATTTCTCACAAATGAGAGGCAAATGCTAACACATTTGAAAACAACAGGGTATATTTTCCTTCCACTCCTGCAATGGGTGAGGTAGATCCTACATGTTCAAAACTCCAATTAAAACATACCACACATGTACTCTTTCATACATCTGTGCAGTCTTCATGCAGTTGTGCAAGTGTCCATGCAGATCTCTCTTGCACCTGACAATACACAGTCTCCAGAAGCACACTCTTAGCACACAGGCAGCTGCTTCTCCTGCACTTCCATGCTAAGTATTCAGCACTGTGTGTTATTTTAGATAGTAGTGTGTAACGCTACCACATTCAACATCACCAAGGCTCATTTCCTTTGTTCTAGTCTAATCACTGACCCAGGTTCCACATGTTCATGGTCTCAAGTAGCTGTTAGGACATGTGCTCTTTTCTGCCTCTCTAAACTATAAGGGAAATGTGTCAGGTTGTTACAGTAATTATCACTTGCAAAACCACAGTAGTAAATGTGCTTTTAAATTGCCAATCAAATATCGTGTTCTGCCTAGAATCACACCATGAGTCTGTGTGCAGAAAGGAATTGTTGTCAGAGATTTAATTCGTGGTGGTCTGGTTCTGTAAGACTTGCATTCGTAGGAAAGGGGCAGCTTGTTTTCTTGAACTGTGATGGCTAGCATTCAGCACAAATCAATATCTCACAAATGAGAGGCAAATGCTAACACATTTGAAAATAACAGGGTAGATTTTCCTTACACTCCTGCAATGGGTGAGGTAGATTCTACATGTTCAAAACTCCAATTAACCCTTACCCCACATGTACTCTTTTATACATCTGTGCAGTCTTCATGCATTTGTGCAAGAGTCCATGCAGATCTCTCTTGCACCTGACAATACACAGTCTCCAGAAGCACGCTCTTAGCACACAGGCAGCTTCTTCTCCTGCACTCCCATGCTAAGTATTCAGCACTGTGTGATATTTTAGATTAGTAGTGTGTAACGCTACCACATTCAACATCACCAAGGCTCCTTTCCTTTGCTCTAGTCTAATCACTCACTCAGGTTCCACATGTTCATGGTCTCAAGTAGCTGTTAGGACATGTGCTCTTTTCTGCCTCTCTAAACTATAAGGAAAATGTGTCAGGCTGTTATAGTAATTATCACTTGCAAAACCACAGTAGTAAATGTGCTTTTAAATTGCCAATCAAATATCGTTTTCTGCCTAGAATCACACCATGAGTCTGTGTGCAGTAAGGAATTGTTGTCAGAGATTTAATTCGTGGTGGTCTGGTTCTATAAGACTTGCATTCGTAGGAAAGGGGCAGCTTGTTTTCTTGAACTGTGATGGCTAGCATTCAGCACAAATACATTTCTCACAAATGAGAGGCAAATGCTAACACATTTGAAAACAACAGGGTATATTTTCCTTCCACTCCTGCAATGGGTGAGGTAGATCCTACATGTTCAAAACTCCAATTAAAACATACCACACATGTACTCTTTCATACATCTGTGCAGTCTTCATGCAGTTGTGCAAGTGTCCATGCAGATCTCTCTTGCACCTGACAATACACAGTCTCCAGAAGCACACTCTTAGCACACAGGCAGCTGCTTCTCCTGCACTTCCATGCTAAGTATTCAGCACTGTGTGTTATTTTAGATGGTAGTGTGTAACACTACCACATTCAACATCACCAAGGCTCATTTCCTTTGTTCTAGTCTAATCACTGACCCAGGTTCCACATGTTCATGGTCTCAAGTAGCTGTTAGGACATGTGCTCTTTTCTGCCTCTCTAAACTATAAGGGAAATGTGTCAGGTTGTTACAGTAATTATCACTTGCAAAACCACAGTAGTAAATGTGCTTTTAAATTGCCAATCAAATATCGTGTTCTGCCTAGACTCACACCATGAGTCTGTGTGCAGAAAGGAATTGTTGTCAGAGATTTAATTCGTGGTGGTCTGGTTCTGTAAGACTTGCATTCGTAGGAAAGGGGCAGCTTGTTTTCTTGAACTGTGATGGCTAGCATTCAGCACAAATCAATATCTCACAAATGAGAGGCAAATGCTAACACATTTGAAAATAACAGGGTAGATTTTCCTTCCACTCCTGCAATGGGTGAGGTAGATCTTACTTGTTCGAAACTCCAATTAAAACTTACCACACATGTACTCTTTCATACATCTGTGCAGTCTTCATGCATTTGTGCAAGAGTCCATGCAGATCTCTCTTGCACCTGACAATACATAGTCTCCAGAAGCACGCTCTTAGCACACAGGAAGATGCTTCTCCTGCACTTCCATGCTAAGTATTCAGCACTGTGTGTTATTTTAGATAGTAGTGTGTAACGCTTCCACATTCAACATCACCCAGGCTCATTTCCTTTGTTCTAGTCTAATCACTGACCCAGGTTCCACATGTTCATGGTCTCAAGTAGCTGTTAGGACATGTGCTCTTTTCTGCCTCTCTAAACTATAAGGAAAATGTGTCAGGTTGTTACAGTAATTATCACTTGCAAAACCACAGTAGTAAATGTGCTTTGAAATTGCCAATCAAATATCGTCTTCTGCCTAGGATCACACCATGAGTCTGTGTGCACAAATGAATTGTTGTCAGAGATTTAATTTGTGGTGGTCTGGTTCTGTAAGACTTGCATTCGTAGGAAAGGGTCAGCTTGTTTTCTTGAACTGTGATGGCTAGCATTCAGCACAAATCAATATCTCACAAATGAGAGGCAAATGCTAACACATTTGAAAACAACAGGGTAGATTTTCCTTGCACTCCTGCAATGGGTGAGGTAGATTCTACATGTTCAAAACTCCAATTAACCCTTACCCCACATGTAGTCTTACATACATCTCTGCAGTCTTCATACATTTGTGCAAGCGTCCATGCAGATCTCTCTTGCACCTGACAATACACAGTCTCCAGAAGCACGCTCTTAGCACACAGGTAGCTGCTTCTCCCGCACTCCCATGCTAAGAATTCAGCACTGTGTGGTATTTCAGATAGCAGTGAGTAACGCTAACACAATCAATATCACTAAGGCTCATTTCCTTTGCTGTAGTCTAATAACTCACCCAGGTTACACATGCTCATGCTGTCAAGTAGCTTTTAGGACATGTGCTCTTTTCTGCCTCTCTAAACTATAAGGAAAATGTGTCAGGTTGTTACAGTAATTATCACTTGCAAAACCACAGTAGTAAATGTGTTTTGAAATTGCCAATCAAATATCGTTTTCTGCCTAGGATCACACCATGAGTCTGTGTGCACAAAGGAATTGTTGTCAGAGATTTAATTTGTGGTGGTCTGGTTCTGTAAGACTTGCATTCGTAGGAAAGGGTCTGCTTGTTTTCTTGAACTGTGATGGCTAGCATTCAGCACAAATCAATATCTCACAAATGAGAGGCAAATGCTAACACATTTGAAAACAACAGGGTAGATTTTCCTTACACTCCTGCAATGGGTGAGGTAGATTCTACATGTTCAAAACTCCAATTAACCCTTACCCCACATGTAGTCTTACATACATCTCTGCAGTCTTCATACATTTGTGCAAGCGTCCATGCAGATCTCTCTTGCACCTGACAATACACAGTCTCCAGAAGCACGCTCTTAGCACACAGGTAGCTGCTTCTCCTGCACTCCCATGCTAAGAATTCAGCACTATGTGGTATTTCAGATAGCAGTGAGTAACGCCAACACAATCAATATCACTAAGGCTCATTTCCTTTGCTGTAGTCTAATCACTCACCCAGGTTACACATGCTCATGCTGTCAAGTAGCTTTTAGGACATGTGCTATTTTCTGCCTCTCTAAACTATAAGGAAAATGTGTCAGGCTGTTATAGTAATTATCACTTGCAAAACCACAGTAGTAAATGTGCTTTTAAATTGCCAATCAAATATCGTTTTCTGCCTAGAATCACACCATGAGTCTGTGTGCAGTAAGGAATTGTTGTCAGAGATTTAATTCATGGTGGTCTGGTTCTATAAGACTTGCATTCGTAGGAAAGGGGCAGCTTGTTTTCTTGAACTGTGATGGCTAGCATTCAGCACAAATAAATTTCTCACAAATGAGAGGCAAATGCTAACACATTTGAAAACAACAGGGTATATTTTCCTTCCACTCCTGCAATGGGTGAGGTAGATCCTACATGTTCAAAACTCCAATTAAAACATACCACACATGTACTCTTTCATACATCTGTGCAGTCTTCATGCAGTTGTGCAAGTGTCCATGCAGATCTCTCTTGCCTTTGACAATACACAGTCTCCAGAAGCACACTCTTAGCACACAGGCAGCTGCTTCTCCTGCACTTCCATGCTAAGTATTCAGCACTGTGTGTTATTTTAGATAGTAGTGTGTAACGCTACCACATTCAACATCACCAAGGCTCATTTCCTTTGTTCTAGTCTAATCACTGACCCAGGTTCCACATGTTCATGGTCTCAAGTAGCTGTTAGGACATGTGCTCTTTTCTGCCTCTCTAAACTATAAGGGAAATGTGTCAGGTTGTTACAGTAATTATCACTTGCAAAACCACAGTAGTAAATGTGCTTTTAAATTGCCAATCAAATATCGTGTTCTGCCTAGAATCACACCATGAGTCTGTGTGCAGAAAGGAATTGTTGTCAGAGATTTAATTCGTGGTGGTCTGGTTCTGTAAGACTTGCATTCGTAGGAAAGGGGCAGCTTGTTTTCTTGAACTGTGATGGCTAGCATTCAGCACAAATCAATATCTCACAAATGAGAGGCAAATGCTAACACATTTGAAAATAACAGGGTAGATTTTCCTTACACTCCTGCAATGGGTGAGGTAGATTCTACATGTTCAAAACTCCAATTAACCCTTACCCCACATGTACTCTTTTATACATCTGTGCAGTCTTCATGCATTTGTGCAAGAGTCCATGCAGATCTCTCTTGCACCTGACAATACACAGTCTCCAGAAGCACGCTCTTAGCACACAGGCAGCTTCTTCTCCTGCACTCCCATGCTAAGTATTCAGCACTGTGTGATATTTTAGATTAGTAGTGTGTAACGCTACCACATTCAACATCACCAAGGCTCCTTTCCTTTGCTCTAGTCTAATCACTCACTCAGGTTCCACATGTTCATGGTCTCAAGTAGCTGTTAGGACATGTGCTCTTTTCTGCCTCTCTAAACTATAAGGAAAATGTGTCAGGCTGTTATAGTAATTATCACTTGCAAAACCACAGTAGTAAATGTGCTTTTAAATTGCCAATCAAATATCGTTTTCTGCCTAGAATCACACCATGAGTCTGTGTGCAGTAAGGAATTGTTGTCAGAGATTTAATTCGTGGTGGTCTGGTTCTATAAGACTTGCATTCGTAGGAAAGGGGCAGCTTGTTTTCTTGAACTGTGATGGCTAGCATTCAGCACAAATACATTTCTCACAAATGAGAGGCAAATGCTAACACATTTGAAAACAACAGGGTATATTTTCCTTCCACTCCTGCAATGGGTGAGGTAGATCCTACATGTTCAAAACTCCAATTAAAACATACCACACATGTACTCTTTCATACATCTGTGCAGTCTTCATGCAGTTGTGCAAGTGTCCATGCAGATCTCTCTTGCACCTGACAATACACAGTCTCCAGAAGCACACTCTTAGCACACAGGCAGCTGCTTCTCCTGCACTTCCATGCTAAGTATTCAGCACTGTGTGTTATTTTAGATGGTAGTGTGTAACACTACCACATTCAACATCACCAAGGCTCATTTCCTTTGTTCTAGTCTAATCACTGACCCAGGTTCCACATGTTCATGGTCTCAAGTAGCTGTTAGGACATGTGCTCTTTTCTGCCTCTCTAAACTATAAGGGAAATGTGTCAGGTTGTTACAGTAATTATCACTTGCAAAACCACAGTAGTAAATGTGCTTTTAAATTGCCAATCAAATATCGTGTTCTGCCTAGACTCACACCATGAGTCTGTGTGCAGAAAGGAATTGTTGTCAGAGATTTAATTCGTGGTGGTCTGGTTCTGTAAGACTTGCATTCGTAGGAAAGGGGCAGCTTGTTTTCTTGAACTGTGATGGCTAGCATTCAGCACAAATCAATATCTCACAAATGAGAGGCAAATGCTAACACATTTGAAAATAACAGGGTAGATTTTCCTTCCACTCCTGCAATGGGTGAGGTAGATCTTACTTGTTCGAAACTCCAATTAAAACTTACCACACATGTACTCTTTCATACATCTGTGCAGTCTTCATGCATTTGTGCAAGAGTCCATGCAGATCTCTCTTGCACCTGACAATACACAGTCTCCAGAAGCACGCTCTTAGCACACAGGAAGCTGCTTCTCCTGCACTTCCATGCTAAGTATTCAGCACTGTGTGTTATTTTAGATAGTAGTGTGTAACGCTTCCACATTTAACATCACCAAGGCTCATTTCCTTTGTTCTAGTCTAATCACTGACCCAGGTTCCACATGTTCATGGTCTCAAGTAGCTGTTAGGACATGTGCTCTTTTCTGCCTCTCTAAACTATAAGGAAAATGTGTCAGGTTGTTACAGTAATTATCACTTGCAAAACCACAGTAGTAAATGTGCTTTGAAATTGCCAATCAAATATCGTTTTCTGCCTAGGATCACACCATGAGTCTGTGTGCACAAAGGAATTGTTGTCAGAGATTTAATTTGTGGTGGTCTGGTTCTGTAAGACTTGCATTCGTAGGAAAGGGTCAGCTTGTTTTCTTGAACTGTGATGGCTAGCATTCAGCACAAATCAATATCTCACAAATGAGAGGCAAATGCTAACACATTTGAAAACAACAGGGTAGATTTTCCTTACACTCCTGCAATGGGTGAGGTAGATTCTACATGTTCAAAACTCCAATTAACCCTTACCCCACATGTAGTCTTACATACATCTCTGCAGTCTTCATACATTTGTGCAAGCGTCCATGCAGATCTCTCTTGCACCTGACAATACACAGTCTCCAGAAGCACGCTCTTAGCACACAGGTAGCTGCTTCTCCTGCACTCCCATGCTAAGAATTCAGCACTGTGTGGTATTTCAGATAGCAGTGAGTAACGCTAACACAATCAATATCACTAAGGCTCATTTCCTTTGCTGTAGTCTAATAACTCACCCAGGTTACACATGCTCATGCTGTCAAGTAGCTTTTAGGACATGTGCTCTTTTCTGCCTCTCTAAACTATAAGGAAAATGTGTCAGGTTGTTACAGTAATTATCACTTGCAAAACCACAGTAGTAAATGTGTTTTGAAATTGCCAATCAAATATCGTTTTCTGCCTAGGATCACACCATGAGTCTGTGTGCACAAAGGAATTGTTGTCAGAGATTTAATTTGTGGTGGTCTGGTTCTGTAAGACTTGCATTCGTAGGAAAGGGTCTGCTTGTTTTCTTGAACTGTGATGGCTAGCATTCAGCACAAATCAATATCTCACAAATGAGAGGCAAATGCTAACACATTTGAAAACAACAGGGTAGATTTTCCTTACACTCCTGCAATGGGTGAGGTAGATTCTACATGTTCAAAACTCCAATTAACCCTTACCCCACATGTAGTCTTACATACATCTCTGCAGTCTTCATACATTTGTGCAAGCGTCCATGCAGATCTCTCTTGCACCTGACAATACACAGTCTCCAGAAGCACGCTCTTAGCACACAGGTAGCTGCTTCTCCTGCACTCCCATGCTAAGAATTCAGCACTATGTGGTATTTCAGATAGCAGTGAGTAACGCCAACACAATCAATATCACTAAGGCTCATTTCGTTTGCTGTAGTCTAATCACTCACCCAGGTTACACATGCTCATGCTGTCAAGTAGCTTTTAGGACATGTGCTATTTTCTGCCTCTCTAAACTATAAGGAAAATGTGTCAGGCTGTTATAGTAATTATCACTTGCAAAACCACAGTAGTAAATGTGCTTTTAAATTGCCAATCAAATATCGTTTTCTGCCTAGAATCACACCATGAGTCTGTGTGCAGTAAGGAATTGTTGTCAGAGATTTAATTCGTGGTGGTCTGGTTCTGTAAGACTTGCATTCGTAGGAAAGGGGCAGCTTGTTTTCTTGAACTGTGATGGCTAGCATTCAGCACAAATCAATTTTTCACAAATGAGAGGCAAATGCTAACACATTTGAAAACAACAGGGTATATTTTCCTTCCACTCCTGCAATGGGTGAGGTAGATCCTACATGTTCAAAACTCCAATTAAAACTTACCACACATGTACTCTTTCATACATCTGTGCAGTCTTCATGCAGTTGTGCAAGTGTCCATGCAGATCTCTCTTGCACCTGACAATACACAGTCTCCAGAAGCACGCTCTTAGCAAACAGGCAGCTGCTTCTCCTGCACTTCCATGCTAAGTATTCAGCACTGTGTGTTATTTTAGATAGTAGTGTGTAACGCTACCACATTCAACATCGCCAAGGCTCATTTCCTTTGTTCTAGTCTAATCACTGACCCAGGTTCCACATGTTCATGGTCTCAAGTAGCTGTTAGGACATGTGCTATTTTCTGCCTCTCTAAACTATAAGGAAAATGTGTCAGGTTGTTACAGTAATTATCACTTGCAAAACCACAGTAGTAAATGTTCTTTTAAATTGCCAATCAAATATCGTTTTCTGCCTAGAATCACACCATGAGTCGGTGTGCAGAAAGGAATTGTTGTCAGAGATTTAATTCATGGTGGTCTGGTTCTGTAAGACTTGCATTCGTAGGAAAGGGGCAGCTTGTTTTCTTGAACTGTGATGGCTAGCATTCAGCACAAATCAATATCTCACAAATGAGAGGCAAATGCTAACACATTTGAAAATAACAGGGTAGATTTTCCTTCCACTCCTGCAATGGGTGATGTAGATCTTACTTGTTCAAAACTCCAATTAAAACGTACCACACATGTACTCTTTCATACATCTGTGCAGTCTTCATGCATTTGTGCAAGCGTCCATGCAGATCTCTCTTGCACCTGACAATACACAGTCTCCAGAAGAATGCTCTTAGCACACAGGCAGCTGCTTCTCCTGCACTCCCATGCTAAGTATTCAGCACTGTGTGTTATTTTAGATAGTAGTGTGTAACGCTACCACATTCAACATCACCAAGGCTCATTTCCTTTGTTCTAGTCTAATCACTCACCCAAGTTCCACATGTTCATGGTCTCAAGTAGCTGTTAGGACATGTGCTCTTTTCTGCCTCTCTAAACTATAAGGAAAATGTGTCAGGTTGTTACAGTAATTATCACTTGCAAAACCACAGTAATAAATGTGCTTTGAAATTGCCAATCAAATATCGTTTTCTGCCTAGGATCACACCATGAGTCTGTGTGCACAAAGGAATTGTTGTCAGAGATTTAATTCGTGGTGGTCTGGTTCTGTAAGACTTGCATTCATAGGAAAGGGTCAGCTTGTTTTCTTGAACTGTGATGGCTAGCATTCAGCACAAATCAATATCTCACAAATGAGAGGCAAATGCTAACACATTTGAAAACAACAGGGTAGATTTTCCTTACACTCCTGCAATGGGTGAGGTAGATTCTACATGTTCAAAACTCCAATTAACCCTTACCCCACATGTAGTCTTACATACATCTCTGCAGTCTTCATACATTTGTGCAAGCGTCCATGCAGATCTCTCTTGCACCTGACAATACACAGTCTCCAGAAGCACGCTCTTAGCACACAGGTAGCTGCTTCACCTGCACTCCCATGCTAAGAATTCAGCACTGTGTGGTAGTTCAGATAGCAGTGAGTAATGCTAACACAATCAATATCACTAAGGCTCATTTCCTTTGCTGTAGTCTAATCACTCACCCAGGTTACACATGCTCATGCTGTCAAGTAGCTTTTAGGACATGTGCTCTTTTCTGCCTCTCTAAACTATAAGGAAAATGTGTCAGGTTGTTACAGTAATTATCCCTTGCAAAACCACAGTAGTAAATGTGCTTTGAATTTGTCAATCAAATATCGTGTTCTGCCTAGAATCACACTATGAGTCTGTGTGCACAAAGGAATTGTTGTCAGAGATTTAATTCATGGTGGTCTGGTTCTGTAAGACTTGCATTCGTAGGAAAGGGGCAGCTTGTTTTCTTGAACTGTGATGGCTAGCATTCAGCACAAATCAATATCTCACAAATGAGAGGCAAATGCTAACATATTTGAAATCAATATGGTAGATTTTCCTTCCACTCCTGCCTTGGGTGAGGTATATCCTATATGTTCAAAACTCTAATTAACCCTTACCACACATGTACTCTTACATACATCTGTGCAGTCTTCATGCAGTTGTGCAAGCCTCCATGCAGATCTCTCTTGCACCTGACAATACACAGTCTCCAGAAGTACGCTCTTAGCACACAGCCAGCTGCTTCTCCTGCACTCTCATGCTTACTATTCAGCACTGTGTGGTATTTCAGATAGCAGTGAGTAAAGCTAACACAATCAATATCACTAAGGCTCATTTCCTTTGCTGTAGTCTAATCACTCACCCAGGTTACACATGCTCATAGTCTCAAGTAGCTGGTAGGACATGTGTTCTTTTCTGCTTCTCTAAACTATAAGGAACATTTGTCAGGCTATTACAGTGATTATCACTTGCTCTACCACAGTAGTAAATGTGCTTTGAAATTGCCAATCAAATATCGTTTTCTGCCTAGAATCACACCATGAGTCTGTGTGCACACAGGAATTGTTGTCAGAGATTTAATTTGTGTTGCTGTGCTTCTGTAAGACTAGCACTCGTAGGAAAGGGGCAGCTTGTTTTCTTGAACTGTGATGGTTACCATACAGCACACATCACTATCTCACAGATGAAAGGCAAATGCAAACACATTTGAAAACAACAGGGTAGATGTTCCTTCCACTCCTGCCATGGGTGAGGTAGTTCCTACATGTTCAAAACTCCAATTAACCCTTACCATACATGTACTCTTACATACATCTCTGCAGTCTTCATGCAGTTGTGCAAGCGTCCATGCAGATCTCTCTTGCACCTGACAATACACAGTCTCCAGAAACACACTCTTAGCACACAGGCAGCTGCTTCTCCTGCGCTCCCATGCTTACTATTCAGCACTGTGTGGTATTTTAGATAGTAGTGTGTAACGCTACCACATTCAACATCACCAAGGCTCATTTCCTTTGCTCTAGTCTAATCACTCACCCAGGTTCCACATGCTCATGCTCTCAAGTAGCTGTTAGGACATGTGCTCTTTTCTGCCTCTCTAAACTATAAGGAAAATGTGTCAGGCTGTTACAGTACTTATCACTTGCTCTACCACAGTAGTAAATGTGCTTTTAAATTGCCAATCAAATATAGTTTTCTGCCTAGAATCACACCATGAGTCTGTGTGCACACAGGAATTCTTGTCAGAGATTTAATTTGTGTAGCTTTTATTGTGTAAGACTTGCAGTCGTAGGAAAGGGACAGCTCATATGATAGGATTTGAAAAGCTCATAAAAAATATAGTAATATATTTAAATTACATAAAGGTATTTTTTTTTAGTTTCTTTCAGGTATTGCTGAACAACACTGAAATAAATTAAAGATGCCTATAAAATTAAGAAAGAGAAAAGAACAGCAACAACATCTATATTTGAAGACAACTGGACAACAAAAATTAGTTGAAGAACCTCATGTTGGAAAAAAGAAAAAGCATTCTGGTAAGCAGACTAAGGTTTTTATAAAAAATATCCTCAAGCAAAGAAAAAATGTAAAAAGTATATCCACTGGAAATAGTTTTTCAAGTAGAAAACAACAAGACAATCGACAGAATGTACTAAATGCTAATGTACAATCAGAAGTAAGAAAGAATGACTTAAAAAGAAAAATTGATTTTAAAAACATTCATAGAAAAATGTTTCAGAGAAGAGTGATGTTCAATTTGCTAAAGGATGTGAAAAAATATAGGAAGAAAGCCAAATTTTATAAGAAAAAGAAACATATTGAATCAATTGTTGCAAAGGCTTTGGAATTAAAAAGAAAACTATTCATTTTAATTTTGAACAGGATCCGTACATTAGATAAATTAGTGAATGTAATGAAGTCAAAAAGCAAAAGAAAAAGAGAAGTGAAAAAAAACACTTTTGTAAAGTGTTCATAGGAGAATGGAAGCATAGTTCAAGTACTGAACCATTTTTTAATGAAGAGAGTTATCTTCAAAGTAATAGTTTGCTGCATGCAGTTGACACCAGTGGTCGATCATATGAAGTTAAAGATGGTTGTGTAATGGAAAAGGAGAAAATGGTTCCAAGAAATGAGGAAGAAGTGTTAGCTAATGAGGTTATGGGGAGACGTCCTAAAGCCCCAGTGTACACTTGAAATTGTATTAGTATTTGTTCTGTACAACAAGAGAATATAGTAAAAAAAGTGTTAAACAGAAGATTAAGGCGCTTCAAAGACTAGATCCATGCAGAGTAAGAGAGAATACTGGTTTGCAAGGACATTCTCTGGCTTGTCTTTCTAGGAAAGTTTGTCAAAGTGTTTTTCACCATTTTAGGATGCTGGCAGTTCAGCATACTGAAATGAGAAAGTTTGTGAGAAGATTGTATTTTGCTAAAAGTCCAGCACTAAAGTTACATGAGTTGAATAGTGCTCTGTTCCGTGGATCTGTATCAGATGTGAAGAAGGTTTGTGAGGATATTGGGTTTTGTTACTTTGGTCCAGAGCAAGAAAGTGCAGGAAATGACACAGTTATTGAAGAAAATGTGGAAGAGAATGTAGAACCCACAGTTAGTAAAACATTTGAAGATCAAATGACAAAATTTACTATCATCTCTAATGAAAGACCAAATATTACTTGTATTTGTAGCCGGAGAAGCCATTATAAAACTCAAACAAGGAATGTTGATCTCTATAAAAAAAAGTGAAAATGAAAATAATTCTAAATGGAAGGATTTTGCTACATATTTATTTCTGGAAAATTGTTTTGATTTGGGTGAAGATCAGCATATTTGTAAATACTGTTATAACAAGTTAGAAGAAAATAAAATGCCAGCTAGAGCTGTACATAATAATTTAGAATTGGTTGATATTCCTGCAGAACTTAGTGATTTAAATACGTATGAGTCTATACTCATTCAATGTATCCATCCGTTTCAGACTATAGTTCGTATGGAGCCCACAACAGGTAAATTATCTCCTTCAGATTTACAAAGAGGTTTAAAAGGAAGAGTTGTCTATTTGCCATTAGATTTGAAAAAAAATATTGAAACAATTGATGCAGATAGGTTGGAAACTGAACCATTAGTTATTCTGGTTAATGGAGTACCTACAAAGAATAAGAACATTTGGCAGGAGCTGGTAGATGTACGAAAAGTACAAAGAGCAAATTTATATTTGAAAAGAAATAATAAATGGTGTGAATCAATTTATATGGATGAAGATGAAAAAGTTCTACTAGCAGACACAAGAATATCAACTGGGCACATTGGAAGAAGTTATGGGAAACACTATTGATCTGTTTCAGAAAAAAAAAGCAAAAGGAACTCCCGTGAGTGTATGGGAGGAGAGCTTGGAAGCTTGTTGTTTTCCCCAGCTGTTTCCTACAGAAAAAGGAGGACGATATGATGAACGTCCAGTACAGATTCCTGCTTCTGAGTATCGGACTACAAGATGATATGCAGAAGATCCAAGATTTCGTCAAAGTATTCCTTATTTGTTCCATCTTTTATTTGAAAGTGACTTGTCTGCACTATCTTATGCAGTAAATCACATTTTAAAAATTGGAGTACATCTACATAATGTGTCTGCAAAGGATTTTCTGAACAAAGTGCAACAGCGAGATGATCATTTGGAATCTCAATTGATTAATCTGATGGCTTGTCAGCGTGGGACTAATGAATATTGGTACCGACACCATGGAGAATTGAAATGTATGTTACGGAATTTAGGAACTCCTACATGGTTCCTTACCCTAAGCTGTCCTGAGTACGCTTGGGATGATTTACTGGATTTTCTTCGAGAGGCAAATTCAAATATTGAAAACATCCAATACAAGACAGCAGGAGAATTGTGCTCATTGGATCCGGTTAATGTTTGCAGATATTTCAATCATAGATTTGAGGCTATGATGTCCTTCATCTGCAATAAAAAAAATCCACCTCTTGGAGAAGTTGTGGATTTCTTTTGGAGAAAAGAGTACCAAGCAAGAGGTGGTCCTCATATTCATATGCTGTTGTGGATCAAGGATGCCCCGAAATTTGGAACAGATTCTGATGATGCAGTTTTATCTTTCATTGAAGGACATGCAACATGTGCTATACCTAAAAGCACAGAAGAAAAAAACTTAAAAGAGCAAGTTTTACGTTTCCAAAGTCATCGGTGTGGAAAATACTGTCGACGAAAGTACAAGAGTAAAGATAAATTCTACACAAAATGTCGATTTGGGTTTCCACGACCTGTTCTTTCAAAAGGAAGAGTAAACAGTTTTATGTCAGCTGTGCGACATACTATTACAAGAAGATCGCCTAAAAATACCTACAACCTAAGAAGAAAAGAAGAGTCAAAATATATAAATGACTACAACCCAGTCATTTTATCCATGTGGAATGCTAACATGGATATTGAGTATGTAGCTGACAATTCTATTGCTGTTGCTCGGTATGTCACATCTTACATCACTAAATCTGAGAAAACAGAATTGAAAGAAATGTGGGAAGAGATTTCTCACGAGAAGACTGTCAGTAAAAAGCTATGCAGTTTCAGTTTAAAGATGTTATCGCATCGAGAAATTGGGTCATATGAATGCTCACATAGGTTATCATCTGCAAGTCTGTACTCTAAATCCAGAAGAATAATTTGGGTAAGTTTAGGCCTTGCAGGAATGCGAAATCGGGTATTGAAATCTATTCGAGAAATTGAATATTTAGCAGAGTACGAACCAGAAAGTACAGACATTTTAAGAACAAACATGTTGGACACATATTACCCAAAGAAAAGTCATCATCTTGAGAACATGTGTCTCTATGAAGTGCTGCAGAACTACATTTTTAAACGGAATAACACAGAAGACATCAACAATGGAAAATATAAAGTCATTGGTGAGGAAGGATGTTTGGTAAAACAAACAAAAGGAAGTTTGATTAATCACAGAAAGCTGAGTTGCGACACTACTGACAAGAAGAAATTGTATTACTTAGCACATTTACAGTTGTTTAAACCATGGCGTTCTGTGGAAAAATGGATTTTTCTGGTCAGTTATGTCCCCTATCTTGGACCCCAACGGTTCCATGTACATGTCACAAGTACATGTATGTTCCCTCCAGTTCCAGTTTTGAAGACGCAAATACATGTGCGTCCACCGTCAACATGTCCTTTGACAGATCCGCCATGAATAGGCCGGATATTCCATTCCTAAATATGAAAGGCCACCGGCTTTATATGGTTCACTTATGCCACTTTACAGTCCAGGCAAGTAGGCCCTGATTCTGTCATCAAAACTCCTCTTGCCTTCTGCCTCTGAAAGCTCCAGTCCGAGCCTGCATCTGTGACCATGAACTTTGTCTCATTCTCTGCGCGGCTCACGAAGCCTGACATCAGCCTACTCTCTGCCAAGAACTGTATTTCACCTTCGAATTATCTGCCTCCCCCTCAGCCGATGCATTCCTGCCTAGTAGTTTAAGTAAACATTCTTCCAGTTACCAAGCAAAAAGGCCCATCTTCTCTGTCCTCATGCAAGTAATTCATAGCCCTGTTACCATGGAATATTCCTACCCCCTCGCATTCAGTGTAGACACTTAGACGCTTGTACACGCACGCACAGTCAGTATAGAATAGATTCTGTCCGAGAGTCCCTCTTTTATGGATAACATAGTTCTTTAAACATAGGATGTTAGATATGATTTGGGATTAGGTTGACTTGACCCCCCAGACTTCTCGTCTCCACATATAGAGCTAAATGTCAAGTCCCCGTCACCCCCTAGTTACACGTCAATTACACGTCATACTGCTGCGCGCGCATCTATGCCAAGTATTATCTTATAGATCCACCTATGTATTACATCATAACCAATCATGTTCCTTTTTACTCATTATTACACCCATTTTCGGTTACGCAGACCAAACGTCAATGTCCTTATCAATTCTTACGCCTACTGTATTCACTTCATTATAATGTATGTACTATAAAAGTTACTTCTTGTCAATAAAGTATGTACTTCACTTCCTAAACCCCCGTGGTGATGGAACTTGAAGCATCCGATTATAATCGATCACCGGAATAAAGCCCATTCCGAAACTCTAATATCACGGATTCTGCCTCTCATTTTACTGAGCTATTTTATAATGTTTCTGTATCAAATTCAGTCCCGGTAAAGGAATTTTTATTTACCACATGATGGCGCCCGAATAGGGACACTTTCTCATCTCACGCGCCGGCGGTGAGTAGCAGGCCCGGTCTCCTGCCACAGCTGGACGGACAATAAACGCGTACCAACAGGATTTCCTGTATCTCCCTCCGGTCAAGCGGGGGCGACTGAGACTGCGATCAACACCCAGACGAGGCGGTGAGAAGTGCGAAGTATCCCGACCAGAGCCTAGCTGAGAGAGCAAGATCCGAGGTACACAGAGACCCACCAGTTCGAAGTCAAGCCCAGTTTCCGACGAGGCGAGTCGAGTCCAGTCCGGTTCAAGTTCAAGTTACCGAGGCCTTCCGTTTCCGAAGCTACCCGGTGAGTACCATTACTGGGGAGGCATTTCTGACGTGCACAGAGGTTGTGCCGGTCAAGACGGGTTTGGGTACACAAATCCGGTCTGCACTGTTTTAGCAGTGTATCTGTACTGTTTAGCAGTATATCAAGTATTCCGAAGTATCTAGTAAGTGTCAAGAATTAAGCATGGTGATTTAGTTATGCAGACGATCATCATTGTTGTTTCAGTTAAAGGTTTAATGTTTTAAATGTTTAATGTGTTAAACGTCCTGCATATTGTGGTATGAATGGTTGTCCATTATTGTGCTTTTGTATTTAGTGTGTTCAAGATTAAGTATCAGATCAGATTGTCAATATGCCGCTCTTCTCGAAATTAAGACAGATCACTACTAGAAAGGGGGTACTTGAAGAAGCCGTCCCTATTCCTCCTAGGGATACTCCAGGGCACTTCATGTATCACAAACATGGCTTAGACGCTATATTATTTCTTGATTTGTGGGTAGACTACACCAAGGGATTACCAGAAAGTCAGAGATGGCCCGCAGCGGGAACCTGGGATGCAGAGTGTATCATGAAAGTCGAGGAAGAGTTATGGAAAAGGAAAGTCAGACAGTCACAGAAAGACGCCGTTGAGTTATGGCGTAAAGAATCTCATAGACGTACAGAAAAAGCACGTAGACAGGAAGAGAAGAGTAAAGAGAGTTCAAACAAAATTCAAGAAAATCTATTAATTGAGGAAGGTATCCGAGTGAAATCAGAACAAGTAGACAGACAAAGAAATGCCCTTATGAATGGTATGTATCCCCTTCTGGCCGAAGGATTACCTAAGGCTACTCCAGAGATACCGAAAGACTTGCCACCCCCATTATTCCCAATCAAGGTACATCCTAAGGGGCATCCTAGAACCGCAGAGGATGTTTTTCTTTCCTCATATTTAGATGACGCAGCTCCCGAGTATGCTAATTCCGCCCCACGTAGACCGCATACCAGGGAGGTCCAACGCCAAGATCCAGCACCCGTATCCCTACAGCAACAAATCGAGTCACAAGTTCCGGCAAGCGCATCTGTTTCTGCATCTGTTCCTACAGGTACTTCTATAGCTGAGTCCACGCCTATAGTTGCTGTGTCACGTTCGACGAATCCTTTCACACCCGACGCCCCAGACGGGGCCACGGGAGGTGCTACCAATATTTTTTCTACGCCACCTAGAATAAATAAACTTATTTTCCAAGAGTCAGCGCATTCACGTACACCCAAATTCGTAAGTGATCGTACGCTTAAGGAACTTCTTATAGATTGTAGATATGACCCGGTGCTCGGTAAAGAGGACGAAATGATCCTGGCATCATTACGTATCAGACGAGCCGCAGGGTATTTAGCGAAGCTACCAGGAATGACTGCGTATCTAGATAGAATATATCATTTTGTTCAAACAGGGCGAGATCCAGAATGTATTAACAGAGCTATGGAATACCAGAAAGTAGAGATACAGGGGGAACTGTTGCGTTTCCTCATAAACTGTGTGATCAGAAATCAAGACCGACCGGGGGTAGATCCGGAAGCAATGAAAATTCTTACAAAATGGAGCCAGAATATATCAGAAGGGAGACACGATAAGCAAAATTGTATAATAGCCATGTGCCGAAAGATCCGTAAAGAAATAGAACGCCTACACGAAGAGAGATTAGAGACAGACGAGTTCGAGCAAAGCGAGGAAGAAGGGTCAGGACTGCCCGCCGGACAGTCAGACACCATAGCCTATGTAGGTAGAGGAAGATCTTGTAATAGGAATCAGACTAGATGTCATACTGACCTAATACGTCCAATATGTCCAGATAATGACAGGAATTTCCAAATACCTATAATTAACATAAGGTCTAACGAGCATTCGTTCCAAACCGCCGACAAACTACTCCGAGAACGAAGGGGTTATCATTTTCTCGATTCTATGGATGAACAAGATTTAGCCAGGGCAGCTGTCCATTGGGTGGACAGTCCCGGAAAATATAGTGACGAGACAGTAGTACGCACATTTTTGAATCTCACCCCAGATGAGCAGAGGTTAGCTGGGATTTATATGATTCAACAACTCATTATACTATATCAGAGTCAGCATTCGGACCCTGGTCCCTTACCTGACATATTGACTGAATTGCTTATGAATAAATGGAGAGGTCCAGGTACCAAATTAATTAAAGAAATTCTAGTATCTAGAAAGCAGTATATTCTTTTTGTATGCTCAGAGCATGTCTCATTGCCTGTCAAGGAAAGAACCACGTATCACCTGGATAGACAGAATCCCTTACGAGAAGTACACCCAATAAAAGGCGAGGACAATCAGTTTAAACGTGTATTTGTATATACGCCTATATCGAAAATAGAATTGTTAGAAATGAAGAAAGTAGTACCCAGTCATGACAAGGACCCAGCGGGTTTTCACCGAGAAATTAAAGACATGTTACTCATGGGAGAGTATACCTACCCCGACATCATGACAATATTAAAGGTGTTGATGCCTGCTGGCATTTATGAGAAACTCAAGGAAAAAGAGTGGGAGGTAGGTGATCAAAAGATAGAATGGTCAGCATTAGAAGCAGAAGAAAGGGCCCGAGGTCCAGGTTCGGGGCTTGGGGACAAAACTAAAGCACTACCAGGTCTACTAGTACAGGTACTGCCACGTTTATTAACTACGAAAAAGGAAGATTGGGGTACAATTTCAGCCTGTAAACAGAAGCAAGATGAAGACACTAGCGATTACTATGCCCGATTCGAGAAATGTTTTGGTATAAATAGTGGCATAAGAGCAAGTAGCGAATCATACCCGCATCTGTTTGTAACAAAATTAGTGGAAAATGCCCTGCCCCCAGTAAAGAATAGAGTATTAAAATTCGAGAGTACCTGGCAAGGTAACACTCCAACACAAATGTTACAAATGTTACAGTACCACCACAATAGAATTAAAGAGGAACAAGAACATGAACACAGACGCATGAAAGACACGAAAATGAAAATGCTAGTTTCCCAGACAGTTCCAGCTGAAGGACATAAAAAGGGTATGACACATTCCGATTCAGCAGGACCTGTAAAAGGGACATGCAATTATTGTAAAAAGCCAGGTCATTACGTACACGACTGTCCAGTTTTAAAACATAATATCGCCATAGGTAAAACACAAGAAAGATCACGGCCACTAAGACAAGATCAGAATGAACAAGGAGCTACGCAGCATGCCCAGGCCATGCCAGCCGCACAACAGCCAATACAGTTTGTGCCAGCTGCACCACCGTTGCCTGCTGCTGCCACACAGACAACAACACGACAAATGTATCAGACTGCACAGTATGAATATCCGGAGTATCAACGTTACGCATGAACTAGCCTAGAGAGGGAAGTTGACTTACCCCTTATCGAGATTCCGGTAGATCAAGAAGGACCTTATGTACATAGTGAATTATTAGGTCAAGATAGAAAATTTTTACTCGATACAGGGGCAAGTCGAACAACTATAAAACGTAGTGAAGTCCCAGGGGCACCCCTCTCAGGCTCACAGAATATTTCCCTTGGTTTTTCAGGAAAACCTATTGTTAATGAAGTGTCACAGCCTCTTCCACTCACGATAGGACCTCTGACCCGAACTACAGATTTATTGCTTACTAAATCATGTCCAGAAAACTTGTTAGGAATAAAAACGTTGAACGCCCTAGGAGCCATAATATGTTGTTCTCCGGAAGGAGTAAGGTTGTTTTTACGTGATTTTAAAGGTCACTATGTATCTAGAGACATGGATCCCCGACTGCAGACTTTACCTACACATCTATGGGCACAAGGCCCTACTGATGTTGGTTGCATGAATATTACACCATATCGAGTCACACTAAAGGCAGGAGTGGTGCTACCACGAATACGACAATACAAGCTACCACCAGATGCTGTAACGGCTTTACTACAAATCATTGACGAGCTTATTGCCCAAGGAGTAGTTGTAGAAACAGACTCCAATGTATGTAATTCACCGATAATTCCGATTCTTAAACGAACAGATCCTACAGCGCCGCCAGTATATCGATTGGTTATTGATCTGCGCGAGTTAAACAAATGCATTGTGCCACAATTTCCTGTGGTCCCAGATATCTCGTCATTATTGACAGCTATTGATTCCGAAGCAACATTCTTTACTGTAATTGATCTCAAAAATGCCTTTTTCAGCGTCCCAATAGATCCGGAAAGCCAATATTTGTTCGGATTTAGTTTAAATGGGCGTAGCTTTAAATTCACCCGCGCACCTCAAGGATTTACAGAAAGCCCCAGCATCTATAGCCAAGCACTGAAACGAGAACTCGATAGTATCCACATGCCAGTTAACACTGCTCTGCTTCAATACGTCGATGATCTGCTGATCACCGCCCGAAGCGAACTCAAATGTGAAAAAGCATCACTGACAGTTTTACAATTTCTAGCCGAAAAGGGGCACAAGGTGTCCCCTTCTAAGCTGCAATTCTGTGTCCAGCGAGTTGTTTATCTTGGACACTCGCTGTCCAAGGAGGGAAGGCAGCTTACACCCGACCGCATTCAGTTGATAGCTAACATGTCAATACCCAAGACACAAAAGGAGGTGCGGGCTTTCATAGGCCTCACTTCATATTGTAGACAGTGGATCCCTCAGTATGCATTTCTAGCAAAACCACTCATTCAATTGACAACACAGGAGGCAGCCACACCGACTGTTCTCCCTTGGACTCAGGAACACACACAAGCTTTTGAAAGCTTAAAGAAAGCTTTATGTCAAGCACCCGTTTTAGCAACGCCATGTTACAGAAAACAGTTTACACTCTTTGTTACAGAACGCGAAGGTACTGCTTTGTCAGTACTCACACAGGAACAAGCAGGAGCACACAAACCATGTGCTTATTTTTCTAGTACATTAGATCCCGTAGCTCAGGCTTTGCCTGCATGCCTGAAATCAGTAGCAGCAACAGCTTTAGCAATCAGACAAAGCGATGCCATAGTGTTAGGACATCCATTGACAGTTCAAGTACCACACGCAGTAGAGGTTCTTGTAAATAGAACGCAAACACAACACTTGACTATAGCGCGACTTACAGGATACGAGCTTACATTGTTTCAGCCACATATAGAAATCAGACGCTGTAACACATTGAATCCTGCCACACTTTTACCAGTAGTCGGAACAGACCCACTAGCCCACGACTGTATTGAAGTTATTACTATAACGACAAAACCCAGACAAGACTTGACAGATGTCCCCTTGTCAGATCCAGACCTGACCTTGTATGTAGATGGTTCATGCATGAGAACAAGTACAGGAGAGTTAGTAGCCGCCTACGCAGTCACAACAGATACTGAGGTCATTGAAACTAATCGTATAAATACTTTGTCAGCTCAAGCCGCAGAACTTATCGCTCTGACACAAGCCTGTATTCAAGCCATGAATAAAAAAGTCAACATATACACTGATTCACGTTATGCATTCGGAGTTGTACATGACTTCGGCGT
Source organism: Triturus cristatus (assembly GCF_964204655.1). NCBI lineage: Eukaryota > Metazoa > Chordata > Amphibia > Caudata > Salamandridae > Triturus > Triturus cristatus. The sequence continues at coordinate 1,879,672,790 of NC_140589.1, forward strand.
GCTGTGGCGAGAGAGAGGTTATTTAACTTCCCACGGTGCCCACATTCAGCACGGACCCCTCATTCATGCATTATTAGATGCAATACATCTACCCACTGAAATATCAATTATGAAATGTAAGGCCCATACAAAGGTTACTGATATCATTTCCCAAGGCAATGATCTAGCCGACAGAACAGCTAAACTGACTGCTCAAACTCAAACCCCCGATATGACAAAGACAATAGCCCCGACACCGACACATTGTATGACAGTTAAAGATCCTACTCTTGACGTAATTGACATACAGACACATGCTACACCAGACGAAATAAAGAAATGGACTGAATCAGGAGGGATCCAAACGGACCAAGGATGGATGATGAAGGAAAGGTCTGTATGGTTCCTTCCTGATTCAATGGTCCAAGTCATAATTAACACTATACATAGTCCAGCACATCTAGGAGAAAAAGCTATGCTAGACAGCATTCAACACATTTGGTTCAATAAACATTTACGAGCAGCAGCAAAACAAAAGGTCCGTACCTGTATGATCTGTTGTCAGTTCAACCCAGGAAAAAGCGTTCCCGTAGAACAGGGTGGATTTCATACCCCTAATCATCCTTTTGAAGTACTCCAGATGGATTATATCCAGATGGAACGATGTCGAGGATTCAAATATGTTCTCGTAGTTGTTTGTGCTCTGTCCCGTTGGACGGAGGCATACCCGGTTTCAGATTACACTGCCCCGACTACTGCCAAACAGTTGGTTCGAGAATTCTTCCCACGATACGGTTTACCACGTGTTGTCTACTCAGATAACGGCCAGCCGTTCTCATCCGAATTAATGAAACATGTTTCACTTCTGTTAGGATATCAGTGGAAATTCCACTGTGTCCGACACCCCGAGGCAGCAGGTCTCGTAGAAAGACATAACCAGATACTGAAAATCAGAATGTCCAAAATATGCAGAGAGAAAGGTGTCGACTGGGTAGTAGCGTTACCAGTTGCACTCTTTTACATGAGAATGGTAGCACACTCTCGAACAGGGCTATCCCCGTATGAGGTGATCTTCGGCAGACCACCAAATATGTGGGGGACGCCTATACCACGCAAAATAACTGATGTTGACTGTAATATGCTGACAGATTACTTGGCTTCCTTGATGTCTGCACTACAATCTTCTCGTTCACAGGTAGCTGCAGCCTTTCCCGACAACACTGAGGTGAAATCCCATGACGTTGTTCCGGGTAATCTTGTCTTTGTGAGGAATTTCGACCGAAAGACTCAGCTGGAGCCCAGGTGGAAAGCACCCAAGTTGGTCCTGTTGACCACAAGAACAGCCGTGAAGATCGAGGGCCGCAAGGGCTGGATTCATTCAAGCCATATCAAGAAATTTCATGGACTATCCTCGGATATAGACATTGTGCCCTGCACTCCCTCACAGACTGATACAAAACTCTCTTTTGTTGAACCTAACAAATCTGAAAATTACAAACTAAAGCTTAGGCCCAACCAGTCGAGCAATTTGATTGTTTAAGTCCTCTCCAAGGTGAAGCGGTTGAATTGTCTCTGACATGTATCCCTTGGACCTGAGTAGAGAAAATACCCGAAAAATGTTGAAACGACAGGCGTATTATAAATCACTGCGTAGCCACTGCATAGTGACATTATTAATTTTGTTTTTATTGAGTCTTTTAATAATCATTACAAGTATGTTGTTGCACATATATCACCCTATTTCTAGACATGTTTATAATGTTGCTGCTGAACATTCTTTTAGTGATTTACCTCCGCATGAATTGTCTTATAGACTTGCGCTGCGCAATAACACTTTCATTAGTATGTTACATCATTCCCATCAGACTAGTAATGCCACCAATTGTTGGGTGTGTGGCCGACTCCCTCCCTATCAGAATTATGAAGGAGTCCTGCCTTTCTTTCCACATCCATTTACACATAATGGCTCCTGTGGAGCATGGTTTAGCTTAATTAATTCCATAGACTCAGACACAGCAGTTTACCAAGATCATTGGGTATGTGGAAATCTGAACCTAGCTTTACTCAAGGTCTGTTACCCTGACAAGGAGGGTCGCCCCAAAAGAACAGGAACTGATCTAGAAAATGAAGTATATGGATTAGGTAATTTTACACCTAATCTCATGATTCTAAATGTCGTATCTGAAATTGAACTAGTCTTACCCACCATGTCAGTATTCCCAGTGAAGGGTGAATTATGTGTAAGAAAGGTTGGTTCCATGCATATGGGCCATAGTAAATGCACTACTATAGTAGAATTCAGTGATCAAGGAAAATCTTCATTTAGAGCTTCTCGCCACTCCTACTTTATATGTGGTCAGACTGCATATATGCGTCTACCTCTAGATTGGGATGGTACCTGCTACATTGCATTCCTTTTGCCACCTGTTTTCCTAGCTCCTCCTGATTATTACAGAAATATTCATTTAGTACACAACAGAGAACGGAGAGATCTCCCCATTGTCGATTACACTGAGACGGCATGGGACAAGTATGTAGATTTTAATAAAGGCATCTTTCCCTATATAGGTACTGTTACTAATAGTAAGCTGATACGTAGATTAACTAGAACCCTTGAAGCAGTAGTGAATGAGACTATTTCCGCCTTAGGCAATTTAACGGAAGAGCAGTCTGCTATGCGGATTGTTGTGCTTCAAAATCGTCTTGTCCTTGACGTCATCCTGGCTGATAGGGGCGGAGCTTGTAGGGTCATCGGATCAAGCTGCTGCGTATTCATACCAGAAAATTCGCCATCTGTATATAAAGCCATCACTCGCCTTCATAAGATTGTAAGCCAGATACACCAGAACCCAGGCACTTGGACTTGGTCCAGTTGGTTTTGGAATGCGGTATCAGCCTGGGGATGGAGAGTTTTATCCTTCCTAGGTATTGGCCTTCTCATACTATTCAGTTGCTGTCTATGTCTACAATGTGGACCAGCGATTTGTGGTCTGTGTGCCACATCGTGCATTCCACATCAAGATTTTCATTCAAGATCCCGGAAGAAGAAAGAAGAACAAATGATGCTATATGAACAGATCAATGGATTGATGAAGATTGATATCTCTTGAAGGGCAAGTAGGGGACAAGGAGGGAATGTGGAAAAATGGATTTTTCTGGTCAGTTATGTCCCCTATCTTGGACCCCAACGGTTCCATGTACATGTCACAAGTACATGTATGTTCCCTCCAGTTCCAGTTTTGAAGACGCAAATACATGTGCGTCCACCGTCAACATGTCCTTTGACAGATCCGCCATGAATAGGCCGGATATTCCATTCCTAAATATGAAAGGCCACCGGCTTTATATGGTTCACTTATGCCACTTTACAGTCCAGGCAAGTAGGCCCTGATTCTGTCATCAAAACTCCTCTTGCCTTCTGCCTCTGAAAGCTCCAGTCCGAGCCTGCATCTGTGACCATGAACTTTGTCTCATTCTCTGCGCGGCTCACGAAGCCTGACATCAGCCTACTCTCTGCCAAGAACTGTATTTCACCTTCGAATTATCAGCCTCCCCCTCAGCCGATGCATTCCTGCCTAGTAGTTTAAGTAAACATTCTTCCAGTTACCAAGCAAAAAGGCCCATCTTCTCTGTCCTCATGCAAGTAATTCATAGCCCTGTTACCATGGAATATTCCTACCCCCTCGCATTCAGTGTAGACACTTAGACGCTTGTACACGCACGCACAGTCAGTATAGAATAGATTCTGTCCGAGAGTCCCTCTTTTATGGATAACATAGTTCTTTAAACATAGGATGTTAGATATGATTTGGGATTAGGTTGACTTGACCCCCCAGACTTCTCGTCTCCACATATAGAGCTAAATGTCAAGTCCCCGTCACCCCCTAGTTACACGTCAATTACACGTCATACTGCTGCGCGCGCATCTATGCCAAGTATTATCTTATAGATCCACCTATGTATTACATCATAACCAATCATGTTCCTTTTTACTCATTATTACACCCATTTTCGGTTACGCAGACCAAACGTCAATGTCCTTATCAATTCTTACGCCTACTGTATTCACTTCATTATAATGTATGTACTATAAAAGTTACTTCTTGTCAATAAAGTATGTACTTCACTTCCTAAACCCCCGTGGTGATGGAACTTGAAGCATCCGATTATAATCGATCACCGGAATAAAGCCCATTCCGAAACTCTAATATCACGGATTCTGCCTCTCATTTTACTGAGCTATTTTATAATGTTTCTGTATCAAATTCAGTCCCGGTAAAGGAATTTTTATTTACCACAGTTCAGAGGATGAATTACTTGGACATTTTCAAAGCTATGAAGATTGCTTTAATGCATGCAAAGATACCATAGAATGCAGTACTTTCACAACTTATGTACAAATGTTAAATGAAGAAATTGAACAAGAAGCAACAATTGCAGCTGAAGTAGCTAGAGACAGTTCTCAAGACAGTCAAAGTTCTGGGACGCTCAGTCAAGATCCTCTAGGACAACCAATCGTAAAAAATGAAGCTGCAATAGCCATGACTGAAGTGGAAACAGCTATGAATCGAGCTCAGGAAGATTTAATAGACTTACCAAATTTTGAACAACAACTGAATGATGAACAACAACAAATTTATGAGGAAGTCACAAAACAAATTGATCATGGATTACTACATGAAAATAAAGAGTGCTCATGCACATCATTTGAACCAATCAGAATGTATGTGAGTGGACAAGCTGGAACTGGAAAAAGTTTCTTAATTAAAGTAATTAGAAGCTACCTACAGAAAAAAACTGATTCAACTTTGTCTTGTGTTGTTACTGCTCCAACTGGGTAAGCAGCATATAACATAAAAGGAATTACCCTCCATCATTTGCTAATGTTACCAGTAGAGCATGATAACAAAATACAATACCACTATCTAACAGGAGAAGCATGTTAAGAAGTTTCAAGAGTATTGAAAAAAATGAAAGTTCTCATTATTGATGAGGTAAGCATGGTATCAAACTTAATGCTTGCCTTTGTGCATTTAAGAATGCAGCAAATTCTAAAGACAAACTATGACGTGCTATTTGGAGGAAAACATGTTATATTTTTTGGGGATCTACTGCAGCTCACTCCAGTTAAAGGACAACCAGTATTTAATACTCTTGCACATGAAGACACGAAAAATCATTAGGAAGTATAGGTAATGTGAATATTTGGAAATACTTTGAGTACAAAGAACTCATTACCAATATGCGGCAAGCAAATGATGATGATTATACAAGTATTCTCAAAGATATCAGAATTGGACTACTCACAGAACATGGCAGAAAAGCTTTACAGAGTCGATTGCTATGTAATTTGTTTCCAACAGAACAAATAGTACCAGAGAAAATATACAAGAAAATTGCTGGAAAAAATACTGTAATCTGCTTAATGCCAACACTACATGAATGCTCTATATTCAATAAAGAACTTTTGAAATTGGAAAATGAAGAGATTATAAAACTGGAAGCTGTGAATAAAATACAGCATGAAGGAATAACTATTATATTGACAAGCAAATTGACAACTAAATTGGATTCTCTAGAGAAAAACATATCGAAAACAGCTGGTTTAGAAAATAATCTTTTTGTATGTATGAACTGTCGAGTAATTTTAAGACGTAATTTGGATGTAGAAAAAGGTTTAGTGAATGGAGCTATGGGTAAAGTTGTGGGTTTTGTTAATTACCAGAAAAAAGATGGAATTGAATTTTTAAAAATAAAATGTGATCAGATTGAAGAGGTTAAAGACATTAGTCGTTGTTCAGTTCGTTTCTTGCTTGTGAAAGACTTATATGTACGTAGGAAGCAGTTTCCGTTTTCTCTAGCATATGCTGTAACTATTCACAAATCTCAAGGATTAACTGTAGATAGTGCTTTTGTAAACATTGGATATAGTGTGTTTAAAGAAGGTATGGCATATGTTGCTTTGTCACACGTGAAAAAAATATCTGGTTTATTCTTGATAGACTTTGATGAGTCAAAAGTTAGTGCTGATGCAAACTGTGTAAAGGAGTATAATAGATTAAGAAGAAGCTATGCTCCTCATTTAGGTCAGTATCCTGTGTTTGAAAAACGTGTTGTTTGTCAGAAAAGGAGAATTGAGAATTGAGAATATCTGTAATGAGGATGTACAGAAGAGTAAACAAATAGAGACTGATGTGATTGCAAGCAAAAAGAAAAAGGACAATGCTGAAGAGGTTGTTGGTTGTCATTTTGAAAATAGATCTGAAGTCAACTGCTACGCTAATGTAATGCTGAATGTTGTATTTTATCTTGAAAGTTTGAAAGAGCAGATAATACTAAATCATGAAAAAAGATTCTGTTCTCTGCTGAGTTTCCTTTATGAGAAGCTGAGTAATGATAAAACTAAAATAGAAAGTGCAGTCTTTTAGATGTATGTTCTGGATGCACACAGTTTACTCAAAATGTCCAGCAAGATACACAGGAATTCTTAATGTATATGCTTATGGTACTGGAAGATGAAGGGGTAGAAATAGAAAATATGTTTGGTCTCTCTTATAAATGGGAACATAGTTGTGAAAACTGTTTGAACACATGCAGCTCTGATGTTGATTCTGAAAGGTTCATATATTTAACATTACCAGAGGGTAAATCAGTGACTTTTAGTACATTAGTTAAAGATGCAAATCACAACATGGAATGTTCTCAATGTAAATCAGAAATGTTATCAACGTTATTTTTAAAGAAATATGGACAGTATGTAATTTTAATGATGCAACGTTGTACAGCTGATGGAACAAAATTGGACACTTTAATAAAGAAGTTTACAGGAAATCAATTATCAATATCAGGAAAGACTTTTGTTGCAGTTGCAATAATTTTCCATGAGGGACCTTGTATAACTTCTGGTCATTACACAGTTTATCTAAAATGTGAAAAAGGCTGGACACTGTGTAATGATTCACAATTGATTTTCAAGCAACGTTTGCCTGCAGAATTACCAAATTCCTACTTAATTTTTCTAAAACCAAAAGTTTAGATACAAATTGCAGCATCTGAAGAAACCATTATTTCGATTTTATTGGATTACCATTGGATATTTCACCAAAAAAGAATTTAAAAATTACCATTTGGCCTCATGGAAAGGTAACTGTTTCTATTGTGGACTTCTTTGATAGATATTATTTTGGTGTATGTGCTTAAGCAACAAGATTAACAGACGATATTTATTGTAAATAGTTATTGTTCTTAGAACATATTTTTAATATGTATGTTACATTTCTATCAAGGTATGTTTTACTGAGGATAGATTCAGGGCTTTGTTTAAACAATCTTTCAGATTGTGAATTTTTTTGCGCGCTGTTAAGCGATGAATGCAATTGATTTAACTATTTTCAGTGAAGTTCAATATATTATGAAAACAGCAAAAAAAGGGCAAAAGATTACTTTGCTAAATATGAAAATATGTGTACTGTATTCTAAAATGTATTGTTAAATATTAATACTTTTTTTCTTTCTTTTCAGATCGAGAAAGAAAATTTAAGAAATGTAATCCTTTTTTCTAGCAATTAAAATAAACCATTTATTTCTAATTAAGTTATTTTGTTGGTCAGGTAAGTTCAAAATATCTGTATTTCTCACCCCTTCACTTTCATGCTCCCTTTTCTTCACTTCTACTCACTCTGCTTTTCTCATTCCCCTTCCCTCTCTCTTCTTCCTCTACTGCTCTTTCATAACTCCCTCACTCCTTCTCTACTACTCCCCTAGGTTTACTGCCTCCATCACTATTTTTTCAACCATGTTTCTCTCCCTTTTTCTATATGTCTCAGTCATTCTAACTGCCTTACTCCTTCTCAGTTCCTTGCTCTCTGTCTCTGTTTCTGTCTCTCTCCCTTTTTCTGTCTTACCCTTAATTTCCTTAGCATCTCTGTTTCTACCACTCCTCCTCTCTCCATCACTCATTTTCCATCTATTTTAATTTGTTAACCTTCTCCGTCATTCTCCTTCCCTCATCTTCCCTAACTGTCACTATCCTTTACTCATAGTCACTCCTATTCTCCTACTTCACTTCCTCCTGTCTGTATCTCACACCCCTTCATCTTTTCGCATTCTTTCCTTCACTCTCCCTCACTTTCCTTTGCCCATTGAAATCCTGACTCCCTTGCTTTCACTCCAGTTTCCTAAATCCTTCCATCCCCTCACTCCCAATCTCTCACTTTCCCTTACCCCCTTTTCTAATCCCCATACCCCTTATCTCACCATCACTCCACTTCTCTTACTTTCAATCCCTTTACCCTGTTGTACTGCATCCGCTTCATGTGTTACTCCCTTTTCCTATCTCCGTCCCTTACTCCCCTTTTCTCACTCCCCCTCCATCACTCTCCATTACTCACTGCCATTCCCTTACTCATTTACTCTTCTTACCTGTATCCTCTACCCTTAGTCCTTTTGTTGCAGTCAGTCTTTCACTTCCCTTTCATGACTGATCATAATTTCCTTTTCTCACTCATTCTGTCTGTCCTTTCCTCCTCTTCACTCAGTCATTTCAGTCATTTCAATCATTCTTGTATACACTACACATTCATTCAATCAAAATAAAAAACAGTATATTAAGAATATAGCTCTTTTTGGAGAAGTGAAGTGAGTTCTTAAAAGAACAGTTTTTTTTGTCTTTTTTTTGTTTTATATATTTTTTTTAGTTTTCAAACAATTTTTTATTTTTTTGGGGATTTTTTTACAGCACCAAAAAAAACTGGGAATCAAAAAACTGCTCAACAGGAACAAAAAAATTAAATAAAAAATTATGACCTGGAGCATGTGTGCTGCTGTATACGGTTTTCAATTAAATTTATGCTACTCTCACCGTAGCAAATTACCTCATTGCACATATTGCAATGAATGTGCACTTTTTGGAACAGGGACCAGATGTCAAGAGGCCTCACCTGTTATCAGGAGAGACCTCAGTGCTGAATCTTTAAGGCCAGTACTGATCCTGAAAAGTAATTCTAACCATACTTACCAGTACCTTGAATTTCCTTCCATAGGCCAACATTGACTGGTTTCACTTGGAAATTCTTCAAAGTGTGGAGTTTTGGAACTTACAAATATTCCTCTAAAATCAGCCGAACTACGAATTCCGATTTGCTCACCTATTATCAGGAGAGAACCCAGTGCTGCATCTTTTAGAACAGCGCTGACCCTGAAAAGTAATTCTAAGAGTACTTACCAGTAACTTGTATTTCCTTCCATAAGAATCCATTGTGTGGTTTTCAGCAGAAAAGTTTCTAAGTTTGGAGTTTTGGAACTTACGAATATTCATCTAAAATCAGCCGAACTACGAATTCCGATTTACTTACCTGTTATCAGGAGAGAACCCAGTGCTGCATCTTTTAGCCCAGCACTGACCCTGAAAAGTAATTCTAAGCGTACTTACTAGTAACTTGTATTTCCTTCCATAGGAATCCATTGTGTGGTTTTCAGCAGAAAAGTTTCTAAGGAAGGAATTTTGGAACTTACAAATATACCTCTAAAACCAGCCAAACTACGAATTCCGATTTACTCACCTGTTATCAGGAGAGACCTCAGTGCTGCATGTTTAAGCCCAGTACTGATCCTAAAAAAAGTAATGCTAACCGTAATTACCAGTAACTTGAATTTACTTCCAGAGGCTAACATTGACTGGTTTCACTTGGAAATTCTTCTAAGTGTGGAGTTTTGGAACTTACAAATATTCCTCTAAAATCAGCCGAACTACGAATTCCAATTTACTCACATGCTATCAGGACAGACCTCAGTGCTACATCTTTGAGCCCAGTACTGATCTTGAAAAGAAATTCTAACCGCACTTACCAGTAACTTGAATTTCCTTCCATAGGATATCATTGCCACCCACCAATTTTCCTGTTTAATAGTACTTCTGCAAGTCATTGAGCTGACAAGCTCATGGATGAAGCAACCGTATGCCTGTGAGAGGTACCTGACCTGAGAAAGATGTTGGCAGCCTACTCAGCAAACCCCAACTTTCAAAGACTGTAATCTCTAATGATGATGGTTAAAGAACCACAAACACGTGTCTAGAGATCAGCACTATCTGCGCCAACTGTGGTGAAACACTCGAACACTCTTGAAGCAAGGAAGTAACCGAAACTGCATTTACCATAATGCCAGGGGCGAACCTTGCTGGGAGGTGAAGCGGTATGCTCGCACCCCTGTTCCTGCTTAATAGTGCTCCTGTGAGTCATTGAGCTGACGAGCTGGTGGATGAAGCACCTGCATGCCTGTGAGAGGTACCTGATCTGAGAAAGATGTTGGCAGCCTACTCATTAAACTCCAAATTTCAAAGACTGTCATCTCTAATGATGATGGTTAAAGAACCACAAACACGTGTCTAGAGATCAGCACTATCAGCGCCAACTGTGGTGAAACATTCGAACACTCTTGAAGCAAGCAAGTAACCGAAACTGCATTTACCACAATGCCAGGAGTGAACTTTCCTGGAAGGTGAAGCCGTGTGCTCTCACCCCTGTTCCTGTTTAGTAGTTCTCCAGTGAGTCATTGAGCTGACAAGCTAATGAATGAAGCACCCGCATGCCTGTGAGAGGTACCTGACCTGAGAAAGATGTTGGCAGCCTACTCAGCAAACCCCAAATTTCAAAGACTGTAATCTCTAATGATGACGGTTAAAGAACCACAAACATGTGTCTAGAGATCAGCACTATCTGCGCCAACTGAGGCGAAACACTCGAACGCTCTTGAAGCAAGCAAGTCACTAAAACTGCATTTATCACAATGCCAGGGGCGAACCTTGCTGGGAGGTGAAGCGGTGTGCTCCCAACCCTGTTCCTGTTTAATAGTACTCCCGTGAGTCATTGAGCTGACGAGCTTGTGGATGAAGCACCCGCTTGCCTGTGAGAGGTACCTGACCTGAGAAAGATGTTGGCAGCCTAATCAGCAAACCCCAAATTTCAAAGACTGTAGGCTCTACTGATGACGGTTAACAAACCAGAAACACGTGTCTAGAGATCAGCACTATCCACGCCAACTATGGCGAAACACTCGAACACTCTTGAAGCAAGCAAGTAACCGAAACTGCATTTACCACAATGCCAGGGGTGAACCTTCCTGGGAGGTGAAGTGGTGTGCTCCCACCCCTGTTCCTGTTTAATAGTTCTCCAGTGAGTCATTGAGCTGACGAGCTCATGGATGAAGCACCCGCAAGCCTGTGAGAGGTACCTGACCTGAGAAAGATGTTGGCAGCCTACTCAGCAAACCCCACATTTGAAAAACATTAATCTCTACTCATGACGATTAAAGAACCAGAAATACGTATCTAGAGATTAGCACTATCTGCCCAACTGTTGCGATACACTCAAACACTCTTAAAGCAAACAGGTAACTGAAACTGCATTTACCACAATGCCAGGGGCGAACCTTGCTGGGAGTTGAAGCGGTGTGCTCCCACCCCTTTTCCTGTTTAATAGTGCTCCTGTGAGTCATTGAGCTGTCGAGTTCGTGGATGAAGCACCCTTATGCCTGTGAGAGGTACCTGATCAGAGAAAGATGTTGACAGCACACTCAGCAAATCCCAAATTTGAAAGACTGTAATCTCTACTGATGACGGTTAAAGAACCAGAAACATATGTCTAGAGATCAGCATATCTGTGCCAACTGTGGCGAAACACTCGAACAATCTTGAAACAAACAAGTAGCCGAAATTGCATTTACTATAATGCCAGGGGCGATCCTTGCTGAGAGGTGAAGCGGTGTGCTCCCACCCCTGTTCCTGCTTAATAGTACTCCCGTGAGTCATTGAGCTGACGAGCTGGTTGATGAAGCACCTGCATGCCTGTGAGAGGTACCTGATCTGAGAAAGATGTTGGCAGCCTACTCCGCAAACCCCAAATTTCAAAGACAGTAATCTCTACTGATGACGGTTAAAGAACCAGAAACACGTGTCTAGAGATCAGTACTATCTGGCCCAACTGTGATGAAACAATCAAACACACTTGAAGCAAGCAAGTATCCGAAACTGCATTTACCACACTGCTAGGGGCGCACTTTGCTGGGAGGTAAAGCGATGTGCTCCCACCCCTGTTCCTGTTTAATAGTTCTCCCATGAGTCATTGAGCTGACGAGCTCATGGATGAAGCACCCGCATGCCTGTGAGAGGTACCTGACCTGAGAAAGATGTTGGCATCCTACTCAGCAAACCCCACATTTGAAAGACTGTAATCTCTCCCTATGATAGTTAAAGAACCAGAACCAAGTGTCTAGAGACCAGCACTATCTGCGCCAACTGTGATGAAACACTCAAACACTCTTGAAGCAAGCAAGTAACTGAAACTGCATTTACCACAATGCTAGGGGCGAACCTTGCTGGTAGGTGAAGCGGTGTGCTCCCACCCCGTTCCTGTTTATTAGCTCTCCAGTGAGTCATTGAGCTGACGAGCTCATGGATGAAGCACCCGAATGCCTGTAAGAGGTACCTGACCTGAGAAAGATGTTGGGAGCCTACTTAGCAAACCCCACATTTCAAAGTCTGTAATCTCTACTGTTGACGGTTAAAGAACCAGAAACACGTGTCTAGAGATCTGCACTATCTGCGCCAACTTTGCCGAAACACTCATACACTCTTAAAGCAAGCAAGTAACTGAAACTGCATTTACCACAATGCCAGGAGCGAACCTTGCTGGGAGGTGAAGTGGTGTGCTCCCACCACTGTTCCTGTTTAAAAGTACTCCCATGAGTCATTGAGCTGACGAGCTTGTGGTTGAAGCACCCGCATGCCTGTGAGAGGTACCTGACCTGAGAAAGATGTTGGTGGCCTACTCAGCAAACCTGACATTTGAAAAACTGTAATCTCTACTGATGACGGTTAAAGAACCAGAAACACGTGTCTAGAGATCAGCACTATCTGCGCCAACTGTGGCGAAACACTCAATCACTCTTAAGTCAAGCAAGTAACTGAAACTGCATTTACCACAATGCCAGGGTGCGAACCTTGCTGGGAGGTGAAGCAGAGTGCTCCCACCCCTGTTCCTGTTTAATAGTACCCCCATGAGTCATTGAGCTGACAAGCTCGTGGATGAAGCACCAGCATGCCTGCGAGAGGTACCTGACCTGAGAAATATGTACGCAGCCTACTCAGCAAACTCCACATTTCAAAGACTTTAATCTCTAGTGATGACGGTTAAAGAACCAGAAACACGTGTCTAGAGATCAGCACTATCTGAGCCAACTGTGGCGAAACACTTGAACACTCTTGAAGCAAGCAAGTAACTGAAACTGCATTTCCCACAATGCCAGGGGCGAACCTTGTTGGGACTGGAGGTGAAGCGGTGTGCTCCCACCCCTTTTCCTGTTTAATAGTACACCCGTGAGTCATTGAGCTGACAAGATCGTGGATGAAGCACCCAGATGCCTGTGAGAGGTGCACCAACACACTTATAGTTCTGCACTTATATATTCAACCAAAAAAACTATATTTCAGTTTCAATATTTTAAAAAGCATTTTTATTTCCATTTATATTAAAAATATATAATGCAATTTAAAAAATGAAATATGTAAAAATAAACAGTTAAACAACTGTAAAAAACAGTATAAAAAAATACATATAACTATTATTACATTGAAAAATTATCATTTAAAAAACCTTCGAAATTCACTGAAAAAAACATAGGTTTCAGACATGTTATAGTTAGGAATTAGCATTTAAAAAACAGGTCTGTTTTAGTTAGCTGGACATTTCACTCGTACAAAACCATTGAAATTCCTCCGTTATAGTTAGTTGTACTCACTATAACTCGTGTGTCCGCAATCCACTGCTGATGATGTCACATATTACATCATTCATGACATGGTCAGTGACATCACTGATTACATCACTGATAACATCTCAAATGACATCACTCATGACATCATCCACGTGACAATCATACACCTCATCATACACTAGTATAACCTTTCATCACTCACCTTAAAATACAGAGTACCATATTGGAATCCATTGACACACCAATACAAGTTTCTAAAAACCCACTTAGTGATTCCTAGATCTACACACACATCTAATCACTTACCTATAGATTCACTCATACATGCTGTCAATGATCAATAGAACACTATCAAATATACTTATACACCTATATCGACATTATACACCAGCACACATCCTATTCACTTATGCAATCATCCTACTAATTAATGCAAACAACGAATCCTACTTACATTTACTCAGCTACACACATATACAAACACCACTTCATTTATTCATATAGATAGTAACTCATACTTAGTGTGTTATAAAATCACTCTTACAAGTATATACTTATCCATACAGTCACTCATACAATCACTGAGTCATATGTATACTTATTTATATACAACAACTGTCACATACACTGCCTTTTATTTTTCTAGTTTGTTGGACATGTACCATTAAGAGATATATGTGCTTATCAGCACACCCATAAAGATATTCACTCACCCAAACAACTGTTATAACATGTAGTCTTCACCTCATATACCTACTGAATCAACTATTCACACATCTTTCGGCAATCACACCCCCCCACCGAACCACACACACATTTACTCTCCCATACAAATACTCAGTTCACTAATCAACAACTAATATAGACTTTCGCATAGCTAGTAACCAACTGGTACAGCAGTTTACACAACAACTGACAAAGTAATATAGATATTCACACAGTTTAGTCACTATCCAATATATTTAGTGAGACACTATAAAACAGGCAGGTAAACAGTTAATCACACTGCTACTAAATCCTCCATCCAGATATTTATATTTATATATCCACTGATTCTTCAATGCAGATTGCTATATATATCATACATATTTAACTAACTAACCAAACCACATTCACTGGATGATGTCATCAGTGATGTCATTTGAGATGTCATCAGTGATGTCACGGACCATGTAATGAATTACGTAATATGTGACATCATCAGCAGTGGATTGCGCGTGTGCGACTTATATTGAGTACAAACTAACTATAATGGAGGAATATCAATGGTTTTGTACGAGTGAAATGTGTCCAGCTAACTATAACAGCCCCGAAACCTATAGTTTTTTCAGTAAATATATATATATATATATATATATATATATATATATATATATATATATATATATATATATATATATTTTTTTTTTTTTCTCCAAAGGCTCTTGCAGCAGAAGAAGCACTCACAGCAGGTAGGAATTTTCCTTTATTGATGCACATCAAGGGAGGGTGACACGACGTCCGTTTATTTCATCTGCAAGCCAACGCGTTTCAATGCTGTTCGCATCTTCTTCCTGGGCTGAAGCGAAAAAAGCGGCATGGCAATACAATCACTTCCAGACTGCGTCCCTCTTTAGTAGTTTTGGATGCAGGTGTGTCAGCTTAGTAGCATGTGACTCAATCATAGTGATTTCTGGGACTTGTAGTGATTGTAAATATCTTGATTACTCACAGTGAGTTCCGCTTTTTTCCTTATATTTCGGCAGAGTCCCAGCGGTAATTACAAGTCCACTGTTACATTTCAAGCACTTCAGTGTGCTCCGGTGCGAAGTGCCCCCTCCATCATTAAGGCAAACTGCTGTGCCGTCCAAACAGAATTCTTGGTTTAGGCGGCTCCTATCTCCGACGGCTCCTTCCTCTTTTCTTAGGCGGTGCTTACTTCTCACGACGAAGCTGTCGTGTTTAAATTTTTTCTCCAAAGGCTCTTGCAGCAGAAGAAGCACTCACAGCAGGTAGGAATTTTCCTTTATTGATGCACATCAAGGGAGGGTGACACGACGTCCGTTTATTTCATCTGCAAGCCAACGCGTTTCAATGCTGTCCGCATCTTCTTCCTGGGCTGAAGCGCAAAAAGCGGCATGGCAATACAATCACTTCCAGACTGCGTCCCTCTTTAGTAGTTTTGGATGCAGGTCTAGTAGCATGTGACTCAATCATAGTGATTTCTGGGACTTGTAGTGATTGTAAATATCTTGATTACTCACAGTGAGTTCCGCTTTTTTCCTTATATTTCGGCAGAGTCCCAGCGGTAATTACAAGTCCACTGTTACATTTCAAGCACTTCAGTGTGCTCCGGTGCGAAGTGCCCCCTCCATCATTAAGGCAAACTGCTGTGCCGTCCAAACAGAATTCTTGGTTTAGGCGGCTCCTATCTCCGACGGCTCCTTCCTCTTTTCTTAGGCGGTGCTTACTTCTCACGACGAAGCTGTCGTGTTTAAATTTTTTCTCCAAAGGCTCTTGCAGCAGAAGAAGCACTCACAGCAGGTAGGAATTTTCCTTTATTGATGCACATCAAGGGAGGGTGACACGACGTCCGTTTATTTCATCTGCAAGCCAACGCGTTTCAATGCTGTCCGCATCTTCTTCCTGGGCTGAAGCGAAAAAAGCGGCATGGCAATACAATCACTTCCAGACTGCGTCCCTCTTTAGTAGTTTTGGATGCAGGTGTGTCAGCTTAGTAGCATGTGACTCAATCATAGTGATTTCTGGGACTTGTAGTGATTGTAAATATCTTGATTACTCACAGTGAGTTCCGCTTTTTTCCTTATATTTCGGCAGAGTCCCAGCGGTAATTACAAGTCCACTGTTACATTTCAAGCACTTCAGTGTGCTCCGGTGCGAAGTGCCCCCTCCATCATTAAGGCAAACTGCTGTGCCGTCCAAACAGAATTCTTGGTTTAGGCGGCTCCTATCTCCGACGGCTCCTTCCTCTTTTCTTAGGCGGTGCTTACTTCTCACGACGAAGCTGTCGTGTTTAAATTTTTTTCTCCAAAGGCTCTTGCAGCAGAAGAAGCACTCACAGCAGGTAGGAATTTTCCTTTATTGATGCACATCAAGGGAGGGTGACACGACGTCCGTTTATTTCATCTGCAAGCCAACGCGTTTCAATGCTGTCCGCATCTTCTTCCTGGGCTGAAGCGAAAAAAGCGGCATGGCAATACAATCACTTCCAGACTGCGTCCCTCTTTAGTAGTTTTGGATGCAGGTGTGTCAGCTTAGTAGCATGTGACTCAATCATAGTGATTTCTGGGACTTGTAGTGATTGTAAATATCTTGATTACTCACAGTGAGTTCCGCTTTTTTCCTTATATTTCGGCAGAGTCCCAGCGGTAATTACAAGTCCACTGTTATATTTCAAGCACTTCAGTGTGCTCCGGTGCGAAGTGCCCCCTCCATCATTAAGGCAAACTGCTGTGCCGTCCAAACAGAATTCTTGGTTTAGGCGGCTCCTATCTCCGACGGCTCCTTCCTCTTTTCTTAGGCGGTGCTTACTTCTCACGACGAAGCTGTCGTGTTTAAATTTTTTTCTCCAAAGGCTCTTGCAGCAGAAGAAGCACTCACAGCAGGTAGGAATTTCCCTTTATTGATGCACATCAAGGGAGGGTGACACGACGTCCGTTTATTTCATCTGCAAGCCAACGCGTTTCAATGCTGTCCGCATCTTCTTCCTGGGCTGAAGCGAAAAAAGCGGCATGGTAATTACCGCTGGGACTCTGCCGAAATATAAGGAAAAAAGCGGAACTCACTGTGAGTAATCAAGATATTTACAATCACTACAAGTTCCAGAAATCACTATGATTGAGTCACATGCTACTAAGCTGACACACCTGCATCCAAAACTACTAAAGAGGGACGCAGTCTGGAAGTGATTGTATTGCCATGCCGCTTTTTTCGCTTCAGCCCAGGAAGAAGATGCGGACAGCATTGAAACGCGTTGGCTTGCAGATGAAATAAACGGACGTCGTGTCACCCTCCCTTGATGTGCATCAATAAAGGAAAATTCCTACCTGCTGTGAGTGCTTCTTCTGCTGCAAGAGCCTTTGGAGAAAAAAATTTAAACACGACAGCTTCGTCGTGAGAAGTAAGCACCGCCTAAGAAAAGAGGAAGGAGCCGTCGGAGATAGGAGCCGCCTAAACCAAGAATTCTGTTTGGACGGCACAGCAGTTTGCCTTAATGATGGAGGGGGCACTTCGCACCGGAGCACACTGAAGTGCTTGAAATGTAACAGTGGACTTGTAATTACCGCTGGGACTCTGCCGAAATATAAGGAAAAAAGCGGAACTCACTGTGAGTAATCAAGATATTTACAATCACTACAAGTCCCAGAAATCACTATGATTGAGTCACATGCTACTAAGCTGACACACCTGCATCCAAAACTACTAAAGAGGGACGCAGTCTGGAAGTGATTGTATTGCCATGCCGCTTTTTTCCGCTTCAGCCCAGGAAGAAGATGCGGACAGCATTGAAACGCGTTGGCTTGCAGATGAAATAAACGGACGTCGTGTCACCCTCCCTTGATGTGCATCAATAAAGGAAAATTCCTACCTGCTGTGAGTGCTTCTTCTGCTGCAAGAGCCTTTGGAGAAAAAAAAAAAATATATATATATATATATATATATATATATATATATATATATATATATAGGAAACGTCCTCTGTGTATAAACTGCCTCCTCCTGAACGGAAGTCGCTTCGTTACGTGAGGACCCCACAGAAGCGGGTCCTGTTAAATTGCAGTTGATCCTTCTCGATCCTTGGAAGGAAAAACAAAGCTGTGTGTGGTCCTTCAATCTTTATTCAGCCACTTCTGCCAAACGCGTTTCGAGTGCCACGCACTCTTGTTCACTGACAAATGAAATCAAAGCGAGCGGCCATTTTTACATTGCTAACCACGTGATTAAATTAAACTACAAACAAAGTGCATTGAAAGACAGACTTGTAGTTCTTTGTCAAACTGTTACGTGTAAGCAGCACATGGTAATTGACAATCACGCATTTAGTTAAAATTCATTTGATATTGAATAAAACAAGCGTAAAACAGACTGTATAAAATATATACAACCTTTGAAATTATATACATTGAAATAGATATTTATAAATATTAAATATATTAAAATATTTTATAAAATGTTATTAAACTTCTGTTGTTTATCGGTGTAGCCCCAGTGGGCTTACATTTCAAAGGTATCGCCTGTTGCGCTGCTAGTTTGTTTTGCCCCAGTGGGCCTACAACCATAGTCAGGATCATGTTTGTACTACAAGTCATAAATTCATCTAAAACCCATTTAAAAAACCCAACTTTAAAAACTGGTGCTAAGAAAATAATACATTATTCAAACTAGGTGAGTGTACAGATCTTCTTCTATGTTCAGACCCTACGCAGAAAATAATTCACAGCAACATTAACATCCCCCAGAAAGAAGGGTTGCAAGTGGTAGACTTGGATTTGATGTTGGAACTTAAAGACATGGACATGGACAATGGAGTAGCAATTGATATGAGAGCCGAGAAAATTGCCCATGAAGAAAGTATATCTATTACTCAAGAGGCGCCTACACAATTTAGACCAGCTTCACGCTTCATTCCTATGATGGCCAGGGATGGGATAGATGTGTTTTGTGATGTTGTAACCAACGAATTGAAAAAATTGAGCACACAAGTGATCATGAGTGGAAAAACAAATAAATATAGCACTGTTAAGCATAAAGATTATGAGGCTCTAATCAAAAAATTGTCAGAGAATGACAACTGTATTGTGAGAAATGCAGATAAGGGGGGCAATATAGTCCTCTGGGACAAACAAAAATACCTAATAGAAGCCTATAAACAACTTAACAACAAACTATGCTATATAAAAGTGGGAGAGAAAGATCTAATAGAAAGCAACAACAGCTATAATACCAAGCTGAGAATTTGGTTCGAACAGGGTTTACTCAACCAAGATCAATACAAATTTATTTTAATTGATCACCCTATCACACCAGTTTTCTATCTAATCCCAAAAATCCACAAAAGTATCACAGATCCCCCAGGGCGTCCAATCATCTCAGCCATTGGGAGTTCATTAGAGAATACGTCTAAATACGTTGATACTTTTCTAAATCCCTTGGTGCAATCTCTTACCTTCCTATATCCAGGATACTGGAGATTTCCTAAGAGGAATCTACGATATACCCTGGGAAGATGATTATTTACTTGTAACCATTGATGTGGCAACACTATACACCAGCATCCGCCACAAGGATGGTTTGATGGCTATCAAGCACTTTTTGGGGATGCGGCCGATATCTTTGTGGTCGCATACCCAAATGATCCTTAGCATGGTTGAAAAATGTCTGACAAGTAACTATTTCCTCTTTAATGAGGAATTCTTTCAACAAACCTGCGGTACGGCAATGGGCACCTGCTTCGCCCCCAGCTATGCTAATTTGCATATGGGCTGGTGGGAGGAGCAGGTGGTCAGAGCCCAATACAGCAAAGAATGGGAAGAAAACATCATGCATTGGAGCAGGTACATAGACGACCTATTTGTAGTGTGGAAAGGTACTGAAAACCAAGTAAAATCTTTCATAAATAATCTCCAAACCAATGACCTCAATTTAAGTTTTACGAGTGAAGTCAGACGGACAAGCGTCAACTTTTTAGATGTAACAGTGTTTATAGAAGACGGCAAAATACAAACCAAACTTTACAGGAAACCCACATCTACTAATACTATTCTACATGCCAAAAGTTTCCACCCGGTAAAATTAAAAAGGAGCATCCCCTACGGGGAATGCTTAAGAACTAAACGGAATTGCAGTAGTGAACAGGGATTGAAACAAGAAATGAAAACTTTAGAAAAAAGGTTCAAAGCTAGAGGGTATCCTGACAACTGGGTTGAAGATGCAATGCATAGAACTAAGGAAAATAAAAGAGAAGAAATCTTGTTTAATAACAAAAAAGCAAAACAAAACAATGAAAAAGAATTAAACAAGGAGTGTAGATTTGTGACGTCCTACAGCATTCAGCATGAAAAACTAAGGAACATCTGTAATAAACACTGGCACTTAATAAAGAATGACCCTATCTTAGGTAAATCTGTCACACGGAGACCCCAAATTACATTCCGCAAAGTGAAATCTTTCAAGCAATCACTTGTGAAAAACATTATGAGTAAACCACAACAAAAAACTACATGGCTCACAAAACGCAAGGGATTTGTGAGATGCCCCAAGTGCAAAGCTTGCAAACATGGCGTAAACACAGAAAGGTATAAACCATGTTTTAGTAAGCAATCAAAGAAAATTAGAGGCAAGTACACCTGCAAAACAGATTTTGCTGTCTACGTGCTTCAGTGCCCTTGTGGGCTGGAGTGCGTGGGCAGCACAATCTTGGAGGTACATAAGAGAATTTTACAGCACCTTAGGGCCATCAAAAATGGCGATCGGACGTATCCGGTCGCCAGACATTTTGAGAAATTTCACAAAAAAGATGCACAAGGATTAACGTACTCTGGTTAAAACAATGCAATTTTGCTCATTAGAGACCAGTAACAAATAAGTCTGTGTCTGTGGCCACAAACTCAAGGTGACTTTCCTTCTCGCTGAAGGCTTGGCTAATTCCATGCCCTCCCGAATCGCCTGCTGTTTAGCCAACACCTTCTGATTTATATCCCTGATAGCTACCGGACCTAGCTTTCTAGGTTTGTTATACATGTCAGGGCAGCCCAGGCACTTCATTTGCTCCTTGATGTATTTTAGCCACGGAATATATAGCGCCCCCTCATGGACAATACAGTCAGCTATAACCAACTGATTCAAAGTAGTGGTTGTGCTTAACCAAATTCTCAACCAACGTATCAGGCGTGCAGCAGCGATAAGGTCAGAGATGTACCCCAGACCAAGCTCTTCATGCAAAATAAAGACAGGGGTGCTAGGGGGGACAGCAAGCAGGCCACATATAATGTATTCTTGCCCCCATGAATGTCCCTCACATCCTTGTAGCCCCATACATCACCTTGAGCAAGGCTGGTACTGCTTTGGACCCCAGCCTTTTGGCAAAGTCCAACACGGCCCCAACTGTTCTTGCCACAACATTCTGTTTGACCTGTCTCTGCCAACCCAGGTCCCACGGTCATCAACTAACACCCCCCGGATAAGGAACGGTAGACACTTTCATTAATTATACCCCCTAGAGAAAAACTTGCACTTAGCAGCCTTTTTAGTGCCCATCATCATGGTGTGAGATTTTGAGAAGTTAGTGGCTAAATCAAGTGAACCCATAAAATCGATAAAAATATTTAAAAGATTTAGAAGGCCTACAGCGGTCCTGGCAAACAGTACTGCATCATCTGAGTACAATAGAGCGATGATCAGTGTAGCCCCTGCTCTTGGGATATCTTTAGTGCTCCCCTAGAGGTCCCCTAGCTTATTAATACAGCAGAGGGGCCAAAATGCACCCCTGCTGTACCCCTCGCTTGACACTCCAGGAGTCTGTCAAACTGTCACCCTCCTTATATCTTACCACAGCTGTAGTTTTATTGCGGGCAAATTAAACTTAAAAACAATTTACAAAATTAAAATAATTAAATGCCTATTAAATAACTAATAATATTTGACAACTTTAATTATTCATTAATTTAAATAAATCTACTCCCCAACTTTACCCCTAAAACCCCCACAATGTACACATAAAACAAATTACACAATTAACATATTTAATTGTCATATAATTAATTAATTTCAATAAAAAACTATTTAATAATATTAAGATCAAGTATGTCCACCGTGGACCAGATATTCAGATTACAGCTACTTTTCTGGAAAACGGTGAGGATGGAGGGTGGCAGCCTCTATCTCATATTTGTTGACCTGAAGTCCGCCTTCAATCTCGTCCCTAGAAAGAAGCTGTGGGAGGTGCTTGGTGAGCTTGGGATTCCATCATACCTTCTCAATGTGCTGGTGAGGCTACACACAGATAACTATGCACAAGTTAGATGCGGTAAATATGGGGAACTTTCCTCGCGCTTCTCTGTCAGAAAGGGGGTTAGACAGGGCTGCGTTTTAGCCCCTACATTATTTTGTCTTTACATCAATGGGCTTATTGCTTTTTTAAACAACATAAAAGATACTGATGCACCAAAACAGGCCACCGGGAAAATACCTGCGTTGATGTTTGTGGACGACACTTTGCTGTTGTCCAAGTCACCCCTAGGCATTCAACATATCCTGTATGGGTTTGCACAGTTGTGTAATATGAGAGGTTTGGAGATAAATTTATCTTAGACCACATTTATGGTCTTCAACCCTCCAAAGAGCACACGCCCAAACCCCTCTCTCAATGGCATCCACTTTGACAAAGTAAGGACATTTGATTATCTGGGCATACCATTGTCCGAGCAATTCGGGTGGGGCCCTCAGATGACCAAAGCACGGCTTAGGCTCACCCAGTCAGTAGGGGGGATAATGAAAATGCTCAGAACATCTGCTTTCAAGCCAGCAGCCCCTGTGGTGGAGATATACAAGGCTCAAGCAAGAGGGGGCACATTATATTGGGCGGAGCTTTTGGGGCATAGTTCTACTATGGATTTTGTGAAGCTAGAAAATAACTTCATGAGACAGCTCTTAGATCTACCACGCAGCACCCCACTGGTTCCCCTCCGCATGGACTTGGGTATGAGGCCAATCGATCAAGAGATTGCCCTCAGGCCCTTGACATTTTAGTGGAGGTTATGGGTAACTCCCGAGCTGAATGCGTTTAAAGAAGAGCTGAAGGAGCTCCTCCCCAGACTCAATCCTAGTAAAACACCTTGGTTGGCCCATATTAGAAGCCTTTCGAATAGGCTTGAGAGACCAGAGCTTTGGTCATCACCTGAGCTATCCTGTCCCATGATTTATTTATTTGAGGTTTTTATAGAGCGCAACACTCATCTCAGGGGATATCACGGCACTTATACTAAGCAGAAACTACTGATGACTGATACTGAGAAGTTTAGAAATTAGGGAAGAGGTGGGTTTTCAGCTTTTTTCAAAACAGAAGATAATTTGTGGTATGTCTTAAGTCGATAGGAAGCTCATTCCACCTCTTTGCTGCCAAGTAATAAAAGGAACGGCCACCTGTTCTAACTTTATAAATACGTTTAGTCCTAACCAATGCCGATTGAAGTGATCGTAGGTTCCTGGTAGGGACATAAAATTCGATCTTCCCTTGATGAATAGTGGGACCAGTCTTATGCAGAGCCCTATGAGCATGGCTGAGCAATTTAAAGGCAGCCCTCTGGCGCATCGGAAGCCAATGAAGTTTCTTCAAACATTCCGATGCCGAGTCTAGCTTGCCTTTGTTGCAAATAAGTTTAGCCGCCGAATTCTGCAATATCTGTAGGCGAGAGAACAGATGTTCATTCATCCCTACAAACAGCGCATTGCCATAGTCTAAACGATTAACCAATAGGGCCTGTGTGACTGAACGTCTACAGTCCAGAGGTATCCAGGGAAATAACCTAGCGAGAAGTTTTAGGATGGCGAAAACCTTGCCACAGAGGGATCGCACATGCTCCTCCATGAACAAGGCGTCATCCATGATGATCCCCAGGTTCCTGGCATGTTGTTTTGGAGTGGGGGCCAAACCCAATGAGGGTGGCCACCACGAGGCATCCCACACCCGTTTGGCGCCACCAAACAGAAGAATCTCAGATTTTCCTGCATTCAACTGTAGGCAGTGTGAATGCATCCACTGGGCCATTTCTGAGAGGCAGTCATGTAATTTGGTTTTAGTGATATCAGGCTTCTCATTCAAGGCCACCATCAGCTGCGTGTCATCCGCATAGGAGCAGATGCCAATGCCCCACTTCCTTCCAATGTCAGCGAGAGATGACATATAGACATTGAAAAGGGTGGGGCTCAGTGTGGCACCCTGGGGGACCCCGCAGCCGATGGAGTTAGGCCTGGAATGGAACTGACCCATATGTACTGCCTGAGTGCGGTTGCTCAAAAAAGAGTGCAGCCAGCTCAATGCAGTGGATTGAACTCCTTTGCTCCGAAGTATGTTCAACAGGCAATTGTGGGATACCGTGTCACACGCTGCCGACAGGTCAAGCAGTATCAGTGCCACTGCCCCACCTTGATCGGTGGAGGATCTGACACTGTCTGACACTGCCAGCAACGTTGCCTCAGTGCTGTTGTTAGCTCTGAAGCCCGTCTGGGAGGAATCTAGGAGGAGGATAGTTTCCAGGTACCTTGTCAGTTTTACATTGACCAGTTTCTGCAGAACTTTGGAGAGATAGGGAAGCTGGGAGATGGGTCTATAGTTCTCTGGGTTGAGAATGTCAGATCCAGCTTTCTTCAGGAGGGGGATCACCGAAGCGTGCTTCCAAGCATCAGGGAAAATGGCAGTTCTTAGTGATTTATTAAAGAGTTGTGTGATCAAGGGACAGAGCGTGGACACAATCTTTGAGAACACAAAATGGGGGCAGGGGTCGCTAAAGAGGGCAAGTTGACAAGGGAGTTTTTGCTAACCCTGGGCGTAGTTCGCGTAGCCGGGCTTCGCGAAGCTTCGCGAAGATGTTCTTGCACTACACGACATTCGCGTAGCTTCGCGAACTTGCGTAGTTGCTTGGTGCGCCCGTTCGCGATGGCTTTTTCTTGTTCGGGAGTGTGGTGAGCGTGTTCGGGGAGCTGTTTGCATGCTCGGGGATATATCTTGCGATCTTACCCATGCGGTCGCCAACGGGCGCGGCCATCTTGTTTTTCAATTGTCCCGCCCGCTCGCGATGCCTTATTTCCTGTTCCGGGTCGCGGATAGCATGTTCGCGTTGTGCATTGACGTGTTCGGGAGCCCATTTTACTTGTTCGCGATGAATAGTACATTTTCGCGAGAAATATCACGCAAACTTACCCACGCGGATGGGCGCGGCCATCTTGTTTTTCACTCTATGCTATGGTTCAGGGCCTACTTTTGTATCCTCCCTTTATCTTTGCAAACCTTTGTCTTTAAAGCATTTTTTCTGACTTTTTTCAGTTATTATCTATCTCTCTCTTTGCCTAAGTTTATATTTTGCATTGTATTTCTACTCTTACTGTGTTTTTGTTACTTTTATAAAGTTCTTTCTATCTTCTTCCCCCTAACTGTTTTTCCCCTCCTAAAATTTCTTTTCTGCCTCCCACCCACCCCAGAACCATGGCCAAGGGCACACCAAGTGCCAAGGGCAAGGGACCTGCAGGAGCAGAGAAGGTCCGCCTGCCTTGCGGCAGAATGCCTCCTGCAGGGGTGCAGGCCCGGCAAATGTTTGGGGAGGAGGAGGTGGCGGCCCTTGTTTTCTTCATCCAGCGCCTCCTCCACTTGACCTTGGCAGCAGGCGGCAGGCCCGGCTCCGGGTACGCTACCCAGGAGCGGCACCGTCAGTGGGCGAAGGTGCGCCGGGCCGTGTTCCAGTGCTCTGGGATCCGGCGCACCCACAACCAGCTAGCCCACCGGTGGTCCGACATCCTGGACCGGGAGCAGGACCTGTTGGACCTGCTAGGTGTCGAGGTAGTCGGGCTTGGTGAGTAACTGATTGTGTATATTAAATTTGATGAACAACAAGATTACTGCTGCGTGCCAAGAGTTGCTGGTAAATTACGTTCCAAAAAGCAAAATGTTCTTTGATTTAAGGACCCAGGGGCACAGCGGTACTCTTACTTGTTTGCAACTTAGTTTGCGCTAGCTTGTGCTGATGCTGATTATGTAAGAGTTTATTTTACAGAACTGAAGTTAGGTAATGCGATTTGCTAGAGAGACTTTAGTCCTTCCATTGTCCTACTGTGAAATAGTGGTGGATGGATATTGGATACTAGGTTTAGTTTGTTAGTAGTAGTTAATAATTGTTTTATGCGGTCTGCGTGACGCCTCCTCTGTCACTGAGTGCTGCTTACCCCAGTCCTCCGTCGAACCTTTTGTACTTTGTTTAGTGAGTGATAGGCTTAGCATGGTCAGTCAGTAGCAGAACTAGATCAGAATCATGCAACCAACCCACAATTTGTTGTATGTATGTATGCACTAATGTATGCATGTGTCCTCCATCTCATCTATGCATTTGATGGCTGAAAAAAATGGAAATGCAGACTTAGTGAACAATTGGCCCGTCTGGAATAGGTGGTGTAGGTCAGCTGGTACTTACTAGGCTTTGTTAGTATTTGTAATCAGAATGATTATGGAACACTGGAGTGTTCATAAATAAGTAGACGATCCGTAAATGCAGGAAGCAGCCAGTAGTCGACCCATCTGATTAGATAGGTCAATTTTATTGCAATTGTTGTTTCCTAAAATGTTGTTTGACTTATTTTTCCAAATGATTTATTATTATTTGTTTCACAGCACTCCTTAATGTTTGTCTCTTTCTTTATTATATTTTACATGATCATCAGCACCACCCAGGGGCAAGAAGTGTCGCCGTCCAAGTGTCCTCAGAGTCGCACGATGCTGTAAGGGGTCCACCTCCCGATAACCCCTTGGTCTGATAGATATAGAACAGACACAGAAGGGTGATCAGGCGAGGGAAGGAAAAGAAGGGGACAGCAGGGAGGGAGATCTGAAAGAGAAAGAACAACATGCAATGGTTACATCAATCCCTATCTCTCTATCACCCCGTTCTTCCCTATCTCCCCCTTTTTTACCTGTAAAAGAAAGAATGCACTCGGGGAACAGGAGACTGGAAGGACCTGATCGCAAGGCAACTGGAACCCTACAGACAAGATACTAATCAGCAGAGGTCGTAGTATACTAGCACCCCTCGTATATCCCCTCAGCTACAGGACCTACCATGAGTTCTGGATTCTTCTCTGTACAGGGGGGAAGGACGTATGCCAGCAGTCACCTTTCCACCCCTGTATGGAGTACAAACGAACACACATAAAATGCAGCAGGGCACGTGAACAGGATACTTCTCCTGGTCGCCCTACAGCTTTTCAAGACGAACCTCTGTCACACTGTTATAATACCAACTGGCAGTGTTTACGATATACAGAGACGAAACCATACGTTCCCTGATGCGACCATACTCCACTGTATGGTTTGCCAACAACACCACCGCGAGTATATCGCACTCGGAAAGTTAATGCAGCCCTCCGCCCTATTATATGTCAAGAGGCGGATTTGGGCAGCTGAGAGCAATGACCGGAACGAACACCGTACCTCGGTGTTTGCGACCCCGCACGCCTTAGTGCGGCATCCAACGGGGCCACGGAAATTAGGGCAAGGACAAACAAGGCTATGCTTCCCTTAGCTAGGAGTGCTGGACTTTAACCAACACTGTTCAACGGAACTTGCGACCCCGCACGCCTCAACGCGGCATCCAACGGGGCCACTGTACTTGGTCCCTGAATGACAAGGCGTACCTCGCTTGGTACCACAGAGAAAACAAACGAACACCGAACGACAGAAGTCAGCAAAGAACCACAGTTTTGGTGCAGAGCACCCCTACCAGAACGCTGCTCTCCGCTCGTACTTCCGACCTGGATTCAAAATAACCGGCACCTGACTGAAGCCGGATGTTTCCTTTTCTTCGCCTGAGCGTCCAGCGTACTGACGTCTATGGTACCACTTTCTAAATCTATTTTTTACAAAAGCTTACTTCTTTGACCTTGACTAGCTGTTTCCAAATTCTGTTTATCCCTGCCTCTAACTAAGTTGCTTCTAACTGCCTCTGCTATGACTCTCTGTACTACTACTACTACTACTATTACTATTATTACTCTGTGTGTAGCGAAGATTGCACAGTTGCCCACTCTTTATAGAAGGTTTTCTTTGGAATAATAAAACTCTGATTGACCAATAGCTCTAGCCACGGTGTCCTGTCCTTTGGGTTGTCCTCTTCAAGTCTTCTCAATGTTGAGGCTTTGACAATTACCACAAACAAAATGGCCAACCAGATATTGGACTAGTATTTTTGATCGGATAGTACATGATACTACTATTGTCTAGTGATTCTGCAGAGCCACATACAGAACTATGCACAACAAAATAGGATGTTGCTGATGAGAGGTTGGACCTTACTGATCACACCTCAGTCCGAAGAACCCAGGATTCCCTGACCGACTAGCTATAGTGTCTCACATTAGGGTCCCACTCCCGACCCCCCCACGAAGAAGATACACAATGTTGATGATAACTGAGAGAGACAACCCAGAACATAATAACACCATTTTGCTCACTCACTTGTGTAAGTCCACCCCACCACACCAAATACCACACAGAGTCTATGTGTAAGTTCAAAAGGTTTATTTGAAACAAGTATCAAACTCTGTACATCGTTAATATGAAATTTAATTTACTACAGCCATAGTCAATAAGCCAGTAAAAAGCCTAACATTAAAACAGTAAACATTTACAAGTGCTGACAACAAGAACAAGAGCCAAGATCTTTTGAATTCTGGAAGACCCCTCACCGTAGAACGTAGAAATACTGGTTGGTTACATCATCTTGCATCCAATATGCTCTGTAAATCTCTGGTTTGTAGAAGGGAATCTTCCGCCTATTATATATGAGAAAAATGCTGCGAGTAAGCCGTTAGATAGTATACTGGTGAATGCTAGCATTTTGCAGTCATGGCAAAAAGTGTAACATGTATGTGATGGCTAAGCAATATAAACTAAACAAACTCAATAAGTTGTTTTTTTTTCGACCTCTTCACTTGTACGCAACAGTCAAGTGGCCTCATAGGCATCTACTGCACATGTCTATAAGCTGGCAGGTATAATTAAATATGCACCAAAAGAGTAGTAGTCAACATGATGAATCTAAAAGGGTTACACATGGCTCAGGCTAACTTTCAAAAGAGTAGAGTAGGACTAGATGACCCTAGGAAGTGGAACCATATCACTACTAGTGTCTGTCTACTGACTGTACTTACTGTCTAATGCTGATGTATGTTGCATTAACTTTTTTTTCAATGTTCCAAGTAAACACTTAAAATAGGGGGAGGTTTCCAGGCATCTAAAACATTTGTGATGTTTTTTTCTAGGCACACTACCATCCACCAGTGCCGTCGGGGCCAGCGATGCGGCCATTCCGGAGGGGGCAGGCGAACTGGCGGCACCTGCAGGAGAGACAGGGGGGATTCAGCAGCAGTGGCCGGCGGTGGTAAGTTATATTCATTACTTCTTGACATTACAGCTAGATGGAAGTGTGTTCACAATTTCACTGTACTGTGCGACTTACAACGGTTGAAGAAGACACCCTTTACTTAGCATTAGCAGCGTGAGTAGAGTAACCAATGGCCTCTTCTATTTGACTCCAAAATCAGCTGTGAATGTTTTATGGAGAAGACAAACTCAGATCAGATGACCTTGATGGATGTGTTGAACAAAGAGGGAAAGAACTAAGGGTGGAAGGACGGGCGAGATAAATAATATGACTGACTGGCAGAGAAGGATATGTTGTTGGAAGCGTGCATAGGTGGCTGATAGTAATCAGATCAGATGCATGGGTTGTTGAAGGATGGGTGGAAGGTGAAAGAATGCCTGCCTGGGTGGGCGAAACAGTATGGGTGGATAGTGCTAGATAGCAAAAATCAGCATTGTTTGGTTCAAATGCAAAGCCAAGGCAAGCAAGGAAGGAGCGGAAGCATGAGTGGTTGTTGGTGAAACCAACTAAGTATGAGAGATATAAAAAAGAAGGATAATCGTTTACTTTAATGGATGTATGCCTGGATGTACTATCATCAAGAGACAGTATAGGTGGAAAGTGTCACTGGAGATTCTTACTTTGAAGAAAATGTAAAAGAAACTGCGCGACAGTAGCAAAGCCTAGGGGAATATAGGTAGTATTATCAGAATACAGTACACTTGCAGTAGTTTGCAAGCACGTCATATATATTTATATATATATCTATATTATCAAGCGGAAACCCCTTCCTCCCACTCTGGGGACCACTCCCTACCTCTTATTATTAATGTATTTTCGATTGGGGCAGCCAGCCTGCAAAGGGTGGCCTATCTGTTGTTTATGGTTATTGGTTACACAATGAATGAAAGCAAAGTACCCTCTGCAGTAGCGGTTGGTGTTGGGAGTGTTGGCGGGCGGTTACATGGGGAGGGGACGGGTGGGTGGCACTGGCGAGTAAACTGTGTATTACGGCCAAATACAGGTAATCAACATAAAAATAAATAAAATTATTTTCAAGGTGCGCACTGCACCGCCGAATGCGATGCAGTGCGTGCAACAACTTTTTTTTTTTGTTTAATGTATTGTTTAATTACCTGTCCTCGATCCATAGTTTACTATCCCCACCCTGCACCTTCCACGTCACCGACTCACTGCCCGGCAGCACTCCCACCACCGACCGCTACCGACCTGATGTCGTATCGTATTAGCATCTATAATATGAATATAAGCAATGATCATTGGATCCGATAAATAATCAGCCTTTATGTAGTACCCATGGCAGGGTGTAAGTGAAATTGTGCATGCCATTTGCCCTCATGTAACAGAGTATGACCAGTGCCAACGGCCGTAAGGCGTCATACAAAAATATGAGCTTCCCCACCTGCAGACAGTAGTACTAAATAAAACTAACGTGAGTCTGTCTGCATCATGTGGCTCATATCTGTTTCTCTTGGGTGCAAGCTTAGCTGACGGAACTGGCATGCCGGCTACAACAAGGTTATGTAATTGGGCTAAACTACAGATAAGAACAACACGACTGGTGTACCGGAGTACATAGTACGATTATATTTATAATGTCGGGAACTTTCACAAATGTTAGAGTCCAAGGAAGTAGGATTAGAGATACTTACCACCAAATCACAAATGTTATGAATTGTGCTTGCTAGTGATACTGTGAGTGTGACACTATGTGTTGAATGATTTTAGTGTTTCTGTTTTGCTAAGAGTATTGGCTACAACATGTTCTTTTTCTTTCTTGATATAGATACTCCTTCCACAGACACACACACTAAACCATCAAGGAAGGAGTTGGCCGCTAGGGCCCGGCGCTGGAAAATGGAGGCCATCTGCGAACATTATCGCCGGCTGGTGGCTCAGGCGGAGGAGGAGGAGGAGGCAGCTGCAGCTGCAGCCTCCTCCAATGCCCCGGGCCCCAGTCAGGCCCTGCCTCCACTTTCACGGCGCCGTGGTCTGGCATCCACCCGCCGCCATGCTTCTATTTCCAGCACTGCTGCCCCCCACCCTGCATGTAACTGTAGGGCATTTCGCCGCCAGCTGCTCCGCCGGATGGCCCGCTTAGAGGAGAACATGGAGGAGCGGGTAAAGATCCTGGTGGACAAACACCTTAAGGCCCGCCGACAATAGAGGACCTCGTCGTTTGCCCCTTTTTTAATTCCTTTTGTTGGTGGGTGGGTTTTTAGGCGTTGGGGATTCTTTCGGACATTGGGACTCTTCAACTTTTGTTTCTTTTTGGACATTGGTTGGGGTTAGGGAGGGGGGTGGGTTAGGTCTGAGTGGGATAGTTTATTTTTGTTAGGGGATATTAAAAGTTATTCTATTTACTTATACGATGTTAATGTTTTGTGGTGGGTTACAGTTTTCAGAATTCAATCTAAGTTACATTGTTTTTACTTTGTTTCCGTACTGCTGCATGCCCACAGCCAGTGTTTGATTTAAAAGATCTGCCGATTTTGTAACACACAAACCGATAGATGCAGTACCCCTCAATGAGTTATTTTTAATTGTCATAATTGTACTGTCAGTCTCTCCTCCTAGTCCATACCTCCCGCCAAACTTTTCTTACCTGTGATTGATGATGAAGTTCGGTACACTGATGGCTGCATGGCTGGTTTCCCAATTTGACGGAGAAGATGCCATTATTGTGGTAGTAGTAGTAGACACTGGCAATAGCATTTGAAAAATGAAAGAGAAAGTCACTTGACTGAGATACTGTGGGAGGAGTAGTAGAACAGAACACAATGTAAACTACAGCATGGGTGGGCAAGCAGAAGAAGATCCTTGCCCTGCCTTAGTTGAAATTAAATTAGTGTTGCTTTCACCAAATCTGCGCCAGCAAGCGTGTGCTCAATTGGTGTACATTTAATGTAGTCATCACATCACACCTCAATATAAATCACACAGCCCGGGGGAAGAGGGTTAGGGATTGATGAATGGATGGGAAGTGGGGTTTTGGGAAAGGTTTGAGAAAGAAAAACAGACAGTATGCATGGACGCAACAAAAGTAAAACACAATCTTGTAAGTCGACCATTATCCATTATCAAAGAAATCAAAGTATGAAGTGAGAAAAAGCAAATGCATGCATGCTGAGGAAGATAACTTGATGGTTAATGATAATGAGTTGTACTTACTATGACTACTATTACCCAATGAGACAGTACAGTCAGGGAAGAAATTGAAATTTGCCTTGCCTGTCTGCCACCCTCAGAGCTCAGACCGAACCCAATTACATGCTGTACCGGGCTTACTTTTATTTTTCAAGCTAGCTAAGCAAATTAAAAAATAGCTGTAGGGATCAATTACCAAACAAACCACAACACACAGTTGTAATGATTGTAGAGAAAAAAGCAATCAAATAAATTTAAAGACGAATGATGATACTAAAGTTACTGTATTATCCTGGTCCAAATGTGGAGTTGCATCATTCTCGTCATTCCTCTTGGTCCTCCCTTCCAAGGACACTCCGCACATCAATCTTGGGTACCGTACCACTGCCTGCCTGATGCGGATTGGTAAGGTAAGTGTGAGTCATTTCTCCCACTATAGCACAGGTTAAAGGCCGGCCTGTAAGTGTAGATGGAAAAACAAACGGGGTATTGAAAAATTACTGCATTTAAAACAATAAATTCAATTACAGTGGAGTGCAAGACGAGAAGGCAACACTCTGGAGAGAACACTTTCAGACTGAGGCAGCTTGGATAGGCTACATAGTGTCTACTCTACAGCATTAAGGTACAACAACAACGGGACAGGATTCAGGAGCCAGCACAGCCACAGAACAGGAGAACTGCGGCACAGGCCAGGCACCCTACCCCTTACTTACATTTTGACCGAGCCAGAGAAATGTCATATGCACTGCAGCAACCTAGCATTTTCCAAATTAAGTGACTAAATCAATGCGCCACTGTCCCTCATACCACTGCACTCTACTCCAGTCCACACCACTACACGGACATCTAGCCTAGGTCTGCTGTGGTTCTTGTTCAAACTGTTTACCTTTTAAGTCAGCCCATGAAACGCAGTTATTCCTTCAATTTTCTCTGATCCAACTGACTGTGTGCAAAAATAGTATGCTCAGCAGCATCATGATGATGACCGTGTGGTACGTATTCTCCAACACCAACTCAGTCTGTAGTGACTGATTACGTTTATAATATATTCCATATTACAAAATTGCAACGGATATTGGCCGGCACCTGCAGTGGTAGGAGTACAATGTGGTTATTATTAAACAACAAGGAAACATTAACTGTCACCACACCTGAGTCACTTTTACTTTGTCGATAAACTAGTATAGTTCTACTTCATCATGCACAATTATTCGTAGTCAGCCAGCATCCAATGCAATGCATGCCACCATCATTCACACTAATCACTCATTACCTGTCTTGGTGTTCTCTTTGGCTGTCTGATCTGATGCCTGCCTAGCCTTCTGGCAGTCAGTGATGAGTTTCTTTCGGCTTGGAAACAAAATGGAATATAGCTGGAGTCACGTTTCACTTCTTATGGAGGGACTCTTAGAGGCAACATGTATTGTACTATTCTCCATCTCCATCCAATGTCTGACTTGCTTGAAATGTACTTAGGGAGAGTAAGGAAGATGGAGCAGGACCCTGAGGAGTGGAGTGGACAGTTATGCACAGACGTGCAACTCCAATAGGGAAATAAAAAGAGGAGACTGTTGATGGATTTGTTGTGATTAGATTTTGAACCAGAAAAACAGATACACAGTCGCACACAAATAAAGGAAGGGAGAACAATTTGAAAGCTGAGTTGTCAGGGAAGAGGAGCTCATCCTCAAACTCTGGTGGTTCGGACAGAAGTACGTCTAACAACCCACTACTTATGTCATCGAAGTCGCTCTCTTCTTCCTGCTGTGATTCACGTATTTTGTACTCCGGTGGTATAAAGTGTTGATTCATTTTGATCATGGTTAACCTCTCAATGCTTTTGGGCGAGAGACTGGTCTTTTTGACAGTAACAATGGCACCAGCAGCACTGAAAACACGCTCTGAAGAGACACTTGCAACAGGGCAAGCCACATACTTTATCGCCAGCCTGCTGAGCACTGGCCATTGGCTTCTTTTCCCATACCAATACACCAATGGGCTTTGCTCCATGAAGACCTCTGTTGTGTCATCTAGATAGGCCTGAACCATCCGCTCAATGTTCAGGGGTGCTCCGATTTCCTGGGCCTCTTTTGCCTTTGCATCAGTCATGGACGTACAATACCCTTTCCGCAGAAACCAATCCCCTGCCGTTTTTTTAAATGTGCCTGATGATGATCCTGTTGGTGCTGTTGATGTTATTGCTGGCAGTGTTGTTGACTGCTGGGAGGCAAACACACTGCTCTTGGCCTCTGAAGTAGAACTTGATTCTGGGTGCCCTGCAGTACTTTTTCTGCCCTGGGGGGGCGGGCCTCTAATTAAGATCCTTTCATTTTCAAACTCAGTGGCTTCCTCAGCTATCAACGTTTTGTACTGGGCAACATCCACTTCTGAAAAAGGAATTACTTCATTACTGCGCAGCAATAATTTGTAACGTGGATCCAAAATTGAGGCAGTAATGTAATGTGGATGTGACACAATGTTATTTTGAATCCTTGTATTGTCAGATAAGCGAGCGACTAAGGTGTCTGCCAAATAATATGCGTCTACTTTGTCATCCACACCTGCGTACATTTCTAACACCTCCTTCAGCTCTTGCTCTAGCATGTACAACAATGGGATAGCTTGGCCCATAGTACAGTCCTCCCTGCTCACTTCACGTGTGAAGACCTCAAAAGGAAGTAGCATCTCTGTCAGGCATTTGACGAGGTCCCATTGCTCAAGCATGTAATACGTTGAGTTCCAACGTGTTGGCACCTCCTCGATGAGTGCTTTGACTGGCATTTTATGCTCACGTTGAATGACCCTCAGCTGCTTCCGGGCTTTAAAAGAATCGTTGAAATGTGTGCATATTCTTCTGCAGGTGGTCAGTAAGCTGCTGACTTTGCTTTCATTTTTCAGAAAGTCCTGAACAACAATGTTAATGCAGTGTGCCAAACATGGCACCCTGAAATAGCCACCATCTTTCATGGCTCTAACTACATTACTGCCATTGTCCGTGGCAACAAAACCAATGGTAAGCCCTCTTGGTCGCAGCCACTCAAACACCTTGCTGTTAAACTCATCCAAAATGTTTGCAGCAGTATGAGATTTCTCCATAGCAAACATGGCTACAGTTGCATGTTTGCGAGTGTCTTCAAAAATCTCAGCGGTGTCAACAACACCGTCAGATATCTTATCTTTAACACCCGAAAAAGAGACCCAGTGTGCAGTGATGCACATGTTATCAGTGGCTTGGCAACTGGTCCACATGTCTGTTGTCAGGTGTATACTCTGAACAGCACTCTGTTTTAAGGCTTTTCCAACCAATTCCAGCACGTCCTGATGTAGTGCTGGAACAGCAACTCTTGCGAAGTAGTAGCGGCTGGAAACTTTCCATTTTGGGCAGATGGTGGTCACAAATTCAAGAAAACCCACCCCTTCAACAAAAGAAAAAGGGAGAAGTTCCAGTGCTAACATTTTAGCCAGCTTTGCATTGTACAAACGTGCTATTGGGTGGTTGCGTTCGTACTGCCCCTCCGGCCTACTAAACATGCTAAGAATGGTAGGCTGCATGGTATTCCTTCCTGTGGTCAACGTCGCACTTTTTGGGCCAGCAGTACTCCTTGGTGTCTCAGGCTGACTCTAACTCTTGTGCCAATGAGATGTGGCTAGGGATGTGGGCGTTACCACTGCAGTGCTGGGTACAGGGCTACTTTGTGCATCACTACCACAGAGAATGTCTCCCTCTTCTTCCTGTTCCACCGTGAGCGGACTTTCCACTCGTTTATGCCCAACAGTAATGGTTCCAGTTTTGATGAGACGAAGGTGCTCCTCCCACTGGATTGCGTGGTGTTTTTTCACATGGGTCATTTGGCCTCCGGTACCATAGTTTGTACCAAGCTTACCACGACTAACAGAGGTATGACAAATGGAGCATATAGCAATGTTCTCCTCCTTTCCGCTAACCGTAAAGAAGTCCCACACTGGGGAGCTTAACTTTTGTCTCCTGCTGGAGGTGCCACTCCCACTTCCAATACCGGATGAACTGGAGGGTGTGTGTTGCATTTGACTCTGTGCAGTACCACTACCTACTTCTGCTGAGGTGGTGCTTGTGCTGGATGTAGGACGCTGCCGGCCCTTTGCTATTGTAAATATGGAAGCTGGAGGTTGTGGTGGTGTTACCTGTGTTGGAGGTATGCGTGCTACATCCCTCGCAGCCATTTTGGATAGTGTAAAAATGTTGGTCTCCATCTCCTCAGGCCCGGGATGGATGTTTGTCATGACTGGCTCATCATCATCATCATCATCCTGCTCTTCTACATCAACATCCATACGTGTAAGGCTTTCTGGAACCTTCCTTTTCCCATGACTGCTCTTGTGATGTGTTTCCCTCTCAGACTCAGTTTGTGGCTTCCAAGTGGCATCTAGATCATCAGAAGGGGGGCTTGGTGAAGAACTTGATGTACTAACCCTCCTTTTCCTTGCTGGGGATTTGGAAGCCAATGGAACTTCTAAAGGAGTGGCTTCCTCTTCTTCCTCTGCATGAGGCTCAATTTCCTGAACTGACCCTACTTCGGGAGGAACAACAGCTACTATTGCGGGCAGTGGCTGCGGCTGTTGACCACTTATCTGCTGTGTTCCCTCCTGCACTGATTGTGTACTACTTTGAGATAGCGAGAAGTTTAGTTCAGGCTCAGCATCACTGCTTTCCACCATAAAGCTGGCTACCTCTTCCACACTCATCTGCTTGGGCCTGGGTTGGTGGGTTGGGCCCACTGATGTGGAGGTGCTGCCCCCAGCTTGGCCCCCCGACACCGCTGCTGCAGGCGTCATTTTTGGTGTACCAAAAAAGGTTTTGGGAGGCACACCAGACTTAAGTGACACTTCCTTCTTCTTCTGTTCCTTCTTCTCCATGGCAACTTTCTTGGTACCGGAGGACCTGCTACCTGCTTTCTTTGGGGGCATCCTCAACAGATGTCAAAACAGCACTCAGTTGCACAAGTTGCAGAGATGCCTGGTCAGGTGACTCACACGTCACGTTGTGTACAGCAGCAGGACGTCGGTCTGGCACCACAACGGTGGATGATGATGACACACCTCCTCTGTCTTTTGTGCACCTAAAAGCAAAAAAGCCAGAAGAACATCAGTCAAAAGATCCATAATATATATATAACTTATTAGTGTCTGGTTGGTGGTCACAATTAATACATTTTATGAAGTCAGTGAACAACAACAGTATAGGCAGCCATTAAGAGACTGACAAGGCCAGGGATCCTGTTGTATTTGTACTGTGTACACTCAGGAAGAAGAATAGCAAAGAACAAAAACATAAATGTAGTCTAGCCTGTTTTCCCTAAATAAAAATTTGTGCATCTTATGGGATGGATGCAGCATCAGGGAGCAACAACAACGAACATATACACAAAAACTAAAGGCATTTATTTACAACACCCAAAAAGTGAAATCTACCCCCGTAAAAAAGTAAAGGCCACATTTTACAATTCAATCCAAAGCCATACATGATGTTGAAATTTAACGCACAACACAAAAACAGTTGTTTAAATTCCATGCACCCATGATGATTGATGAGTACTACCCCTGGGCCTACTGTACAACTAGGCCACAAGCTTGGAGGCCTATGAAAAAAGCACAATGCCTGCCTCCACAAAATGGCCGCCACACATGCTCAGGCCACCCACCACAAATAACCAAAAAGTGATTACAAAGGACAGGAACAGGAAGTTGTAGTGCCGGTGGAACATACTTACTGTCATAAAAACTATTTAAAAAAAAATAAAAGCTTCTCCGTGCTCCAAAACTACAGCTGAATGACAACCTGAGGAATTTATTTTAGCAAAATGCACAAAATCAGCGTTTTCGAGATGGATTTATGTTGCTCGCGAGATATTGTTTGCCAGATTGCAAATGCTGCGTGTTCGGGATCGCGAACTGT
Organism: Triturus cristatus; assembly: GCF_964204655.1. Lineage (NCBI taxonomy): Eukaryota > Metazoa > Chordata > Amphibia > Caudata > Salamandridae > Triturus > Triturus cristatus. The sequence goes on from NC_140589.1 coordinate 1,879,711,763, forward strand.
ACAAAAATGCTTTATCGCGTGCGCGAACACGCATATTGAGAGCGCGAACATGCCGAAAACTGTAAGTCCGCGTTGTCGCGCTGTGCAGAGTTACCGAAAGTACGCGAGCTGAATCCCTAGGGTTACCTACTGGCTGAAAAGCCCTATTTATTTAACACACACCCAAAAACTGCTATCCCACCCCAAAAAAAAACTTTTGCAATAAAACCCAAAGCCATACACGGTGTGAAAAAATAATTCAACACACACAACACAAACTGTAAAATTAAATAACGCACCAAAGATTTGAGGCCGACTACCTCTGGGCCTACTGGCAGACTAGGCCACAAGCTAGGAACAGAATGGCAAAAGCAAGCACACTGCTTGGATGGCTCCACAAAATGGCCGCCACACACCCACAACAACAACAAGAAATGGAAGGCAGTCAATGTACGCCTATGGCAAAAGCACAATGCCTGCCTTCCTAAAATGGCTGCCACACACATGCTCAGGCCAACCACCACAATAATAACCAAAACGTGATTACAAAGGACAGGAACAGGAAGTTGTAGTGCCTGTGGAACTTACTTACTCTCATAAAAAATATTTTTAAAAAAATAAAAGCTTCTCCGTGCTCCAAAACTACAGCTGAATGACAACCTGAGGAGTTTTTTTAGCAAAATGCACAAAATCAGCGTTTTCGAGATGGATTTATGTTGCTCGCGAGATATTGTTTGCCAGATTGCAAATGCTGCGTGTTTGGGATCACGAACTGTACAAAAATGCTTTATCGCGTGCGCGAACACGCATATTGAGAGCGCGAACATGCCGAAAACTGTAAGTCCGCGTTGGCGCGCTGTGCAGAGTTACCGAAAGTACGCGAGCTGAATCCCTAGGGTTACCTACTGGCTGAAAAGCCCTATTTATTTAACACACACCCAAAAACTGCTATCCCACCCCAAAAAAAAACTTTTGCAATAAAACCCAAAGCCATACACGGTGTGAAAAAATAATTCAACACACACAACACAAACTGTAAATTTAAATAACGCACCAAAGATTTGAGGCCGACTACCTCTGGGCCTACTGGCAGACTAGGCCACAAGCTAGGAACCGAATGGCAAAAGCAAGCACACTGCTTGGATGACTCCACAAAATGGCCGCCACACACCCACAACAACAACAAGAAATGGAAGACAGTCAATGTAAGCCTATGGCAAAAGCACAATGCCTGCCTTCACAAAATGGCCGCCACACACATGGCCTGGAGGACACAACAACAACAAGCATAAGCCAAGGGCAACAAAGAAAAGAAATGCAGGCCTTTATGGAAAAAGAAGCACACACTACTAAACTACCACCACAAAATTGCCACAAGCCACATGGGCACTCACAGTCACAACAGGCCATGGAAAACAATGAACTGAAGCAGGCCTATAATATATGACCGGACAAAGGAGGCCTGCTAATGCTAAACAACACAGCTTTAATACAAAAATGAAAATCAACAGGGCTACGAAAGGATTGGAAAGAAGTTACACATCAACCACACACATCCAACAAAGGTATTTCACACACACACACACACACACACACACACACACACAAACAGTGAAATACACAACAGCCACATTTAGCATTTCAATCCTATGCCATCCATGCCCTACATGATGTTTAAATTCAACAGACACCACAGAAACATGGACCCGTGGGTATCCCACTGGCTGAAATTGCAGAGAAAAACAACTAGGCCACTATTGAAAGCACAGGCCACCCGCCACAACAATAATTTTAAAAAACAATGAAAAACCCAGAAAAATGTAGGTAATACAAGCCCCAATGAAACAAACACACCAATTATCCAACTTACTTGTAGTAAATTAAATCTCAAATCAAAAAGTCCTCAAATAAATCCAATCCAATGGTATGATGCAGCAGACAGACACAAAAAGTGATCCTTCCAGCTCCAAATCCAAATGAAAGTGAACAGCACATGCACAAAGCACTGGGAGGAGCCTGCTGGACAGGAACAGGAAGTTGTAGACTCAGGGCCACTTCCTTCCTCTTGAAAAAAAGAGTTAAAAAAATTAAAGGACTCCTCCTTACACAAAAGACTACAGCAATATCACAATCTGAGGAGTTTTTCTGAGCAAAATGATCATTTTAGAGAAGGTTTTATGAAGATCGCAAGATATTCTTCGCCAGATTGTAGTTTTTGCATGTTCGGGATCGAGATCTTACCAAGACAGCCGCCGGAAGTCAGATCGCGCGCCCGAATGACGTGCTCGCGTTCGCTCACTCTCGCAGGCTTGGGCAGCCATATTACAAATCTCGTGGCGCTCGCGAACGGACAGAAAAGCAAGCTGGCGATCGCAGAATCACGGTAAGACGTTACAGCGCGCGTGAGAATGAATATTGAGCACGCGAGGAAGCAAAACTACTACGCTCGTAGCAATCTGCAACTTCGCGCTCTACGCGAATCGCGAAGTTGCCTAAACTTCGCAAGCTCCGCGAACGGAGCGTAGTTCAACGCCCAGGCTTAGTTTTTGCAAGTAAAGGAGGTGTACATGAAGGAACCCTTTCTGGATGCAATCCAGCCACCTATGGCGAGGAAACTGTACGCCCAACTTAGATGGGGGAATTTACCTTTGGCCGAGTACACTAGTTCATGGGCACCGGAGAATTCGAGTGTGTGCCCTAGTTGTAAACTAACGGCTGAAACTGATCTGCATGTGCTGTTTTTCTGCCCGGCATATGTGCTACCCCTCAAATGCTGGGTAACCCAATTATGTAAAAACTTAGGATTTATTTGTTGTGCCAAGGCTTTTAGAGTTTTAAAATATGATACTGATCCTCCAATTGTATTCTCAGTATCTCGGTTTTAAATGTCATGTGGCATATTAGGAGAGGACTTTTAAAGCATCTATAGGGGAGTATCAACTGGAGGCACCCCTTGTCTATTCATAAAGTGTATTTAATGATTGTTGGCTCTTTTTTTTTAAACTGAACTTGGTAGTATGTGTTTTTAATTGTGCATACACTATGAAAATGTAATTGTTGTATAAACTTGGGAATTGTTTTTTTTTGCACTTTTATGGCCTGAACGGCGAAATAAAGTTTTTTACAATACAATACATAATTAATTATAAATAAAATACTTACCATTCTGTATGCCTATAAACCCCTCAACCCACACATAGAATGTACATAAAAAAGTATAGCACAATTAACATAATTAATTAGCTCTTACATAAATAATATTAATTACAAATTAATCATTAATGTCTTATAATTAAATTACCCTTTACTCCTATAAACCCACAACCCACTAAAATGATCAAAAATAAGTAGCTTAAATTAGTTAACTACTAAAAATGTAACAAATAGATTCAAAAATATCAATCAATCAATCAATATAAACTTTATTCGGATACAAATACATATCCATAAAAGTGCAGACAAACAGCAGCATATTCACCGAAAGATATCAGGAACAAAAGGACAGTTAAAAAGAATCCAGCTGAAATAAAAATGAGTCCTCCAGTAGTACAGTACACAAGATAGAAAGCGCAGAATCCATTAAAATGACATATATCTTAAAAGTTAAAATATCAAGGTAAAACACAAAGGATTCAGCAGGGGCACATAGAGTTACGAGTACGTACCGCCACCTTCAAGAAAGAGCAAACCCGAAAGGTTAGATCATCATTTTTTAAAGAAATGATCTTCCCATATGCAGCCTTATAGTCAGTCTCCAGTGAGGCTTTAAAATACGGAAGTAAAAACCTTTTAGTGAGTATTGAATAATAGCAGCAGAAAATTAAAAAGTGCAACATCGATTGTTTCTGTTGGCTATTACATGGACATGGCAGTAGATCAAGGTTAGAGGTAAACCCAGCGGGAAAGGAGAGCATACATTTCATGGTGTCAGTCCTCAGACGGAAGAGTAGCCCCCTTTCCCAGCTACTAATTGGTTTTAATAAATAGCTAGAAGGTGTACGTGAAACATTCTCAATACACATATACCTAGCGACTGACACTTTCTTGCACTCTTTATCCAATCTGGCAATCCTATAGAATATATGGAGAGCCATCTGAAGGGATTTACTGCTAATAGTGCCGAGGTCTAAAGGATTTAAAAATAAGTGTTCGCAATTCACACTGGATAAACTTTTGTATACCGCTGCCAACCAAGGTATGTTCATTCCCTTATCACATTTCAAACAGTATGATATTATCTCTCTGGTTAGTTGGGCCGCGGGATTTCTCCAAACTCTCAGCCAAAATATTGCTGGGCGAGCCTTGATGTAATCTTCAATATATGGCAGGTTAAGTTCACAGTGACAGGCATATTTAGAGGAAGAAATAGGCGCACCCAGGATTTTACGACAGAATCTATTCTCCTCAACCTGGATGATGCCACTATTAGTATGTCCCCAAACTTCAGCGCCATAAGTGGCAATAGGTATACATTGGAGTCTAAAGATTTTAACAGTGGCAGACACCACCTCTGTATTCCTCGGCTTTGATAGCCCGAGTATCGTGTTAGTAGAGTTTGTGAACTTCCTCCTGCAATAAGCCACATGGTCCACCCATAATCCATTTGAGGCAAATACCAGACCAAAATATGGGAAAGTGCGAGTGCTCTGTAAACTATTGGAATTTAAAACTATTGATGACTTGAAATACTTCTTTGACCCACACACCATTAAAAAAGATTTTTTTAAATTAGTGCATAAATCCAAGGCGGCCATGAACTCTACATAACCACGCACCAGAATGCGAAGGGCTTTTGGGGTGCGGCCCATCAGCACCGCGTCATAGGCATATAACAGGACAGGAAGTTTATTGCCGTTAATGCGTGGGACGTCTTGGGTCAATGTTATCAGAGACTAATTCAGATCGTTGATATATAAGATGAATAAAAGAGGGGCCACGACACATCCTTGCCTGACCCCTCTACCAACTTCAATCATTTTTGAGACCTCCCCGTCCCTGCTTATGTGCACCCGGGCGTGTAGGTCTTTATGCTTTATGCAGATAAGCTAAAAAGAATACAAGGAACTCATACAGACCATAGTTTAAAAGGGTAGAACACAGCCGAGACCTGTTAAAAAAAGTCGAAGGCCGATGTGAGATCCATGAATGCCAAATATATAGGTGTTTTCTTAGCTACATTATATTTGCCGATAATCAAGTTGAGGTTGAGGCATGGTTCAACAGTACCGATATTACTCCTAAACCCAAACTGGCAAGGATGTAAAATCTGACACTCCTTGGCCCATGACCTAATTTTGTTATACAGGACCCTCCCCAAAATTTTCAGCGTTGTTAGACCTGGCACCTTGGCGTGAGTTTCCCTTCCACTTTTTGCTGATGTGCCTCAGATGTTTTGTTGGTGTTGCCGCTCAGAGCGCTGTGCCACTGCCAATCAGTGCCACAGCGCAAGTGCTCCCTATGGTAAAATGTATACATTGATTGGTGTCCATGATTGGTTTATTTGGTTTACTGTCAGCCCCTAGTAAAGTGCACCAGGAGTGCCAGGGCTTGTAAATACAAATGCCGCTAGTGGGCTTGCAGCACTGGTTGTGCCACCCACAGAAGCGGCCTAGTAAAATGTGTCTAGGGTCTGCCACTGCAGAACCTGCGCGCAGTCTGGTACTGTCGCGCTGACTGCGCAAGTGTACCCGCTTGCCAGTCTCTAAACCTTCCCTTAACTACATATTAGTCACCCCTCTGGTAGGCCCAAGGGCAGGGTGCATTGTAGGCATAAGGTAGGACATGCCCTGATATGTGTGGCATGTCTTAATAGTGAATTACAGCCATTTTCGTTTTTCACTATTGAAGGCTACCTGCTCTCCATAGGCCAGAATGGGCTATTGGAATTACTAAACCCTGTAATCCCAGTGGACTCATAGAGCATGGTAGAAAGTCATGTTTAGTTTGCCTGAACTCAGAATAATAAATGACTTCTTTTAGTAAAGTATTTTAATATCCTGCGTTTGTAAATACTACTTTTAGAAAGCTAGTATTTACTGATCTGGCCATTCAGTCCGCCTCTGCGCTGTGTGTGTGTGTTCTGCTTAGCAACTGTAAGGAGCAGGGCTGGGGAATTCCAGGAGACAGGTTGGCTGCCAGGTGGTGGGTAGAGAGATTACACCAGGATGGGTGGGAGGAGTACACCCTGACCCTTGAATAGACCTGTGCTCTGCCACCACAAAGCCGGCTCCGCCCCCTGTGGAGCGGCTGATGTCTCTGTCCTGCTGCTGAAAGGAAAGCGCAGAGTCACCACAACAAAGTGCTCCAAAACTGGACTGAGCCAGGCCCAGGCCCCCTGGCGCTAAAGAACTAAAGAATTGTGCTATAAAAGTAGGAGGCTGGCTCCTAAGAAATTAGATCCTTTTTGCGCCAAGAAGAAACTCTGCCTGAAGAAGAAGGACCTGGAGAAGCTGAAGGAGGAATACTGTCTCTCTGCCTGAGAGACTGGCCTGCAGTGGGTGCCTGTCTGCTGGAAGGAGAAGGAAAGCTTGAAGAAAAAGACTTTAATTCAACTTGTGCTTTTACAAACAATCTCCAAGGGCTTGCGTGTGAACTTGCCCCCTGACCTGCGCCCCAGGAACAGTGGGTGCTACCAACCTGAAAGAAGAGGAGAAGTGCCGTGGGTAATTCCGCAAGCTGACCCCTGGGAACCTGTGCATCCCCTGACCTCACTGAGCAACGCGACTTCTGCTGCTGGCGTGGCTGCAAACAAAGTAAAGGCCTGACAGCCCGAGCACCGTGAACAGCTGCCTCCCTCGAGCCGTAGCTCGCAAAGTAAGGAGGAGAGTCCTGCGTCTGAGCGCCGAGCCCCTGTGACCCCGCCGGGTTGTGGAGTCTTTTGTGAGGATCTGAAACGTGCCCTGGTTCGCCGTACTGGGAAGCTGACAGCGCGCTGCGCTGGGGAATCACCCCCCGAGGCTGCTCTTCTGCTTCTGACCCCTTCGTGGCAACCTGCATCCTGCCCGAGCGCCCCACGAAGCTCCGCCGTCCCCTGGACACTTGGGACGCCAGCGCGACGTGGGACACCCCTGGACTGGACCGCGAGGCCGCCACGAACCTTCCCGTGAAATTGCAAAAGGTACTGTGTCCCTTCGCGCTAAAACGTACGGCCCGCACTGCCCGTTGTACGAGCCGTACCTGCCTTTAAAGTATTGTGGGCTGGTGCGTACTTCGTTCGACCCGTACTGCCTGTGAATCATCAGTGCTTTGAGACGTACTGGCTTGAACCGCAATTACTTCGAGACGTACTGCTTTTAAAATATCCTGGGTTCGCACCGTACTGCTTCACTGTTTGCACCGTACTGATTGCACCGTACTGCCCTTTTAAGACTCTGGGTTCGCACTGTGCTTTGGAATAACCCGTGTTCGCACCGTACTGTTTGCCCCTACGGCCTTTTGAAGACTCTGGGTTCGCGCCGTACTGTTTGAACCGTACTGCTTTGAAAAGCATTGCAGGTGCTCACGCGAGAAGCGTGAGACTCGGCAAGCGTACTACGGCTCACGCGAGAAGCGTGGGAAACGTGGAACCTGTGGACTGCCATTAAGCATTTGAAAGTAACTGGATTGAGATTCGCTAAGAGAACTGTATTTATGCACCCTGCCTGAAAGAAAACCTTTTATATAAAGAATTATATTTTGGATATAAATACAGCCTTGTGTCTTGGTGTGGTGGGGAGGTGATTATTGTGTGGGACAACTTGAACGCTTAACCTATATGCACTCTGGAAATTTAGCCTGACTGCTCGCGCCACATTACCTAGAGGGTGAGCAGGGGTTATTTTTAAAGAAGTGATCCTTTGCCCTGACTTAGATGAAAAGGGTCCCTGCTTGTCGCAAGTGCATACCTGCGCCAACCAGAGACTCCGGATTCTAACAAGCGTATTATCAATCAGGGAGATCGGCCTGTAACAACTCGGGTCTGAGCGGTCCCCCTTTTTAAAAAGGACCAAGTAGGGGGTATAGGGGAATTAATTAAATTATTAAAAACATTCAACAATAGGGGCGCCCAAAAATCAGGATGACTTTTGATAAGGTCGATGGGCAAGCCATCTGGGCCAGGGGCTTTACCTCCCAGACTCTGATCGATAGCCTCCTCTACCTCCGATAGGTCAATCGAAACCCTGTTAGTCATTATATATTCATTGATGATTATAGGGACAGCCGGAGCAGAATAGGTCTTACTAAAATGCGCTTCCCAGGACTCACTAGAGATATTGCAACTAATAGGAGACATAGGGTTCCCTAGAGACCTCATGCCTTTAACGGCCGACCAAAAATCCTTACCATTTTTTAACACGGTGGCCCCTACAAGATTGTCCCAATGCTCTCTTATGATTGCCTCCTTTCTAGTTGCTATAGCTCTTTTATAACATAATCTGTGTGATTTAGTAAGGGAACTATCTCTGGGTTTGTTAACAAGTGCCCTGCGCAGGGCTCTATCAGCTGAGGAGCAATCAACATTGAACCAACCTGGGTCCAGGTGGGCTTTCTTATTAGGCCTAGATAACAAGGTTTTAACTCCTGCACAAAGCTGTGAAAAGGCGACGACTACCTCTGGGTTATGTTCCTTAAACGACAAACAAGTGTCGATCAATTCAGGGTGAGTTCTTACCATCCTGCCAAATATGGCTTTGTTGTCTATTCCACGCCAGACCAATCTGAGATTGTCAGTAGAGGGGGACAAGTCCCTAGCACCACGCTCTATATCATAGATTGGTCTAGACATAGAACTCAGGGTTAGATTGACAGGATTGTGGTCCCCTGTAGTGTGGGAATCACCTCAGCTTTTAATGCACAATTCCCTAAATGGGCAGTAGTAAAAATATAATCAATAGTGGAAGTCGACCCCCTGCCTCTATAGGTGGGTTCAATATGGCCCGCTCTAGTCGACACTTCTGCGAGCTCCATTACGTTTGTAAAGTTGTTAATACTTAGGAGGTCTAGTAATTGGGCCCCCCTATGACATAATGGTGACATGTTCGTAGGATAGATAGCAGAGTGGATGCCCCTCGGGAGCTTAACATTAAAATCACCCCCTAGGCAAATGCCCTCAGGTTTAATGCCGTGGTTAGATGTCTGTATATTAGAGATGAAGTTAAACAAATCAATATAGTTTATATTGGGAACTTTCATAAAATCATTATTATAAAAATTAATTAAATAAAACGAAATTCCCTGTTGGTAGACCAGGGCTTGAAATTTGCCGTTATTGGTGGTGAGCGCCCTGCCCTAATTTTAATCCGAATTGAGAGGCCTCCAGCTGGAATGGGGGCTACAGTATTAAAGCATTCAAACCCCTCTAAAAACAGCTCTTGAGTGGCCCAGGTCTCTTAAAACATTACAATATCTTGTTTGTGAATTAACTCCAACCAGTCAGGCAAATTCATTTTAGACGCGAGACCTGCCACATTCCAACTCAGTATTTTGAGAGTGGGTTTAAAGTTAAGAGTGGCTCGGGTGTCGAGTTCACAAGACAGGGATACAATTAGAGAGGGGACTAGCTCCACTAAATCTAATTCTGGTTGGGGAGAAGATAGTCAGTCCTGGCTATTCAAACCAGATAAGGGCGTGAATCTGTTGTGTAGCGAGAGGGGGTGGGTGGCAAAAGGCAGATCAGTAAGTGATGCCTCCAGAGAAGGTTTATAGAAATACCCCAATGGAAGGGCCCTGATACTGGTGTTTAAATTAGGCTGGGCCTCCTGGGACGATAATATTGATCTAACCAATGAAGGTCTACGAAAATTAATAACTATACAGTCCCCTTTAATACGTTTTAGGGAATCTCCCACCCAACTAACTCTCCGTACCATAATAATATGGTCAATAAGTGATGCCCTAAACCCTTTATGTTTGGATAGCCAGTCTAAGCTCTTAAGACGTATTTGCTCCCATGATTCTGTCTGATTTGGCCTTAATGGGGGCACACCTGCCAGGAGCACGACATAAGGGCACACCTCGGGGGGTAGATTTAGCACCTCCCTACAACACAAAGGGTCTGACGATCTTGAGATATCAATACCACCCTCTTGTGGTATGCTGCCTGGATATTAGAACGAGCCACAATGGGGATACTGACAGTAGGCGTAGTGCGCGTCACGTTCTTAGCAAGTGGGCAATTTACACAACCATTGTCAGAGATGCCGTTTTCTATGAAATAAAAGAGAGAGACCCCTTGTAATACTCAAGGGAATAGGGTACTCATAAAAGTGTCAACTAGCAGTCCCTTGTGTACTATCGTTATTAAACAATTATTTTCCACCGCTCTTGTACAGAAATCATTTGCATTTATTATATAAAAAACATGTTATACATCACTTTTTTTAAAAAACACAGTCTAAAAAAGTCCCTACTTAGCAATTACTATGAACAGTAAATTTTTCTTAGTAGCACAAGAAGGGACTTATAACAAATACATATGAGAAATTCAAGTATACCAGTTAAACTATTACACAAAAATCAAACAGTAACATATTCCGTTATGAACCAGCATAACCGAGAAAACCACATAAGAAGACAGTACACTTTGTCATATATTGCACATCCTCCTGAACGTAAATCAGATTATACCACTTATGAGATACTTATATATTCATCTCTATAGGTCGGTACTCATTCCTTGAATTGTGCCTTTTTTCTCCACGATTGGCCTCAGGTGCAAAACACAGCTTAATTTTATTACACATATCGCAAGAAATAATCGCTGAGTTCAGGTTGGTCGCGCCGGTCAAGGTATTTGTACAAGTTAACATATTATTACAAGATATAAGTGGCATTCCCAAAGCAGTAGACACAATAGAATCAGTGTGGGTGGGAAGAGTCTTGTTTGTGGGGAAAACAGAAGCCAAACAGCGGAAGCTTCATTTCAAGAGACAGTTAACCCGCAACACTGAGACAGAGCCGGCGTCGCAGACTGTGGTCCCTGAAACCCGGTTGGACCCGGAACCAGCCGATGATGTCAGAAGTATGTTCCGCGACCTTAAGGGCTGCCTGAAGGAGATAGATGGCAAGCTCGACTCCATGGCCCAACGACTCGACGGCATCTCACATAAAGTAGACCAGCACGAGGAAAAGATCGCGGAGGCGCGGATTGTCGACTGTGAGGAGAGCCACGGTGATACGCAGGAGAAATTACTTCGCATGGACAGGGTCCTGGAGGTGATAAAGGGGCGCAACGGGGATTTGGAAGCCCGCTCCCGAAGGAATAACGTAAGAATTATTGGTATTGCGGAGTCCACGAACATTGGCAATATGGAACAGTTTGTGGAGGGCATGTTCCGCGACCTGTTCGGTGAGGCGCTGTCGGCCATGTTTTTGGTTGAGCGTGCCCACCGCACATTGGGGCCGCGCCCTGTGCCGGGAGCTCCGCCGAGACCGATCCTTGCCCGAGTCCTAAACTATAGAGACAGAGACACGATATTGCGGCTCGCACGTGAAAAAGGTGGGCTCACTTATCAGAATATGGCCGTCTCCTTATTCCCAGATTTCACGCAGGCGGTGCAGGCTGCGAGGCGTGAATTCCAGCCGGCTAAGAAGATCTTCCAGAAAGTGGGGACTAAATATGCCATGCTATACCCGGCCAAGTTACGGATCCACCACAAAGGGAAACCGATGGTGTTCACGGAGGCGACTGAAGCGCTTAAATTTGCCAGACAGGCGGAGCGATCGAACCGGGATCGCCGAGGAGAGCATGGGACTTCCCTGGAGGACCGCCTTAGTGACATTGAGTAGCACGGCACAATGCTCTGTATGCCTCTCAGTTCTGGGTGGCGAGATGGGAACTCGGACACCTGGCCTGTTCATTGCATGGCATGTGGCCGCCTAGCGAGGACATCTTGCCTGCAGCGGGGCGGTGGTTGCAACGTTCAGCTGCAGTACATGGTTTGGCTGGGCCCGAAACACGTCACTGGCACCTGGTTGGGTGCTGAGCGGGGTGAGGTCTGCGGCATCCCCGGCTGTAAGTAGTTTGACTGTGTGAATAGAAGGCAGAATTGTTCGGCCACCCTGTAGCTTTCGGACAGGGGAGTTAGCGGGTGACCCCACGCCCCTGCTGGGATGATTCCCGAGATGCTATTGCAGACCAGTTATTGTGGGGTGGGATTGCGGGAGGGGATTGAGTCTCAACCTGATTGGGGGGTTGGAGTGGGTGGGGGGGGTTGTGGTTGTTATTGGTTGGTTTTCTCACACTGCGCTATTTCACTATACAACTGCATGACGCTGCGGCCCTGTCATGGGTGATACATCTGCTATTCTTGACTATGGGGCGGATTGGGCGGGGGGGCCCCCGGAAGGTCCTGGGGAGGAGACCGCCGATGGACGCGCCACGGCGTAGGACACCCGCATATTTCTATCCCTGACCGCGCTGCGCTGCCTTACATGGAATATCCGTGGTCTCAATGATCACCGCAAGATACGCCTTGCCCATGCACATCTGTCACGCCACCATATTGACATATGTTTCCTACAGGAAATACATCTGACGAAGAATGCCGGGGACAGGCTTCGGCATGCCCGCTGGGGAGAGATACACTCCTCCGGTTGCTCCAGTTACTCCCGCGGGGTGGCTATTTTAATCCGCAAGGGCCTGCCTTGGACAACGCATAAAGTACATTCCGACCCTGAGGGGCGCTACGTAATACTGTTTGGGACGTTATTTCACATGCAGATTACACTTGTCAATACGTATGGCCCCAACTCGGATGACCCAGGTTTTTTCCGACATGTTTGGCACCTGACACAATCGCTGGACGGAGGGGCGTGCATGTGGGGGGGCGATTTTAATGCGGTGCTTTCATTGGAATTAGACAGGGAGGGAGCTGCCCGTGCGCACCACCAGCAGGCGGCTGGTCTTCTCCGTGGCCACATGGCGGATTATGGTTTACTGGACTCATGGCGTGTGATGCATCCCGCGGTCAGGGAGGGCACCTGCTTTACCCCACATAGGGGCGCTTGGTCCCGTTTGGACTTCTGGCTCTTGACTCCTCAGGTTCATGCTTGGGTGTCGGCAGTTACACACAGAGCGTGCACCCTCTCTGACCACTTCCCGGTGGAGTTGATATTGAACGTCCCCAAACCATACATTACGCCATTTACCTGGCGACTGCCTGCGCAGGCCCTGTCCGACCAGGTGTTTCGTGAAGACATACACCAACACATACTCGACTATTTCGAGTTCAATACGGGTTCTGTCGTGTCACTGGGTACCCTGTGGGACGCGTTCAAGGTTGTGATCAGGGGTCACTGCATTGCAGGACAGGCCAAGGTACTAAAGGCCATTCGGGGGATGCTGAGTAAGTTGGAGGCCCGTTTGCATGCCCTGGAGGTGGGATACTGCTCGGATCCCTCGACAGCAGTCCTGGCGGAGACTCGCGCCACACTGACTGAATATCAGACGGAGGCGGATAGGGAGCTCAAGTTTTTAACTAAACATGCGGTGGCCAGCAGATATGGCGAGGGAGACCGCCCTGGCAGGACACTCGCCCACCTGCTGCGATCACAAAGACCGTCCCCCTTCATCTCCTCGGTGGTAACACCGGGGGGTGATAATGTATACTCTCCTCCTGAAATTCTAGATACATTCCGGACTTTTTACAGGGAACTCTATAGCACCCAGGTGCCGCCCCCACAGGCGGCGGTGTCTGACTATTTGGATACGATTCAACTAATATGGTTCAATGCGCATCAAAAGGGATACTTTGATCGCCCGTTCGGGGCGGAGGATGTTCGGGAGGCGATAGGCTCCCTGGCGGCCGGTAAAGCGCCGGGGCCAGATGGCCTCCCAGTACAGTTTTACAAGGAATATGCGGATGTCCTTGCCCCGCGACTGTTGGCGGTGTATGCGGAGGCGGTTGAGACTGGTGTCCTTCCGGAATCAATGAGGGAGGCTGTCATCATCACCCTTTTAAAGCCAGATAAGGATGCCCAGCACTGCAACTCTTACAGGCCATTATCGTTAATCAATACGGACGCGAAGATATTCGCAAAAATGCTTGCTGCACGGTTACAGCCGGTGCTGCCAATTATGATACGCCTGGACCAATCGGGCTTTGTGCCGGGCCGATCGACGTCCCACAATCTCCGTACTCTCTTTGGGGTGCTGCACTATTTGGCCCCTCACGTTAAGGCTGCGGCGGTACTGTTGGACGCCACTAAGGCATTCGACTCTCTAGAGTGGGGGTTCTTGTTTCCCTTGCTGCAGCGAATGGGTGTGAGTGAAGCCTTTATCAGATACATCAGACTGCTCTATACCAACATCACTGCCAGGGTGAGGGTGAATGGGCTCGTCTCTGCGCCCTTTGCCATTGGGAGGGGTACGAGGCAGGGCTGCCCCCTATCACCCCTCTTATTCCCAATCGCCACGGAGCCGCTGGCTGCCCGTATCCGACAACATCATGCAGCCAGGGGCATCGGCTTCTCGTCGCGGGCGCTAACCGTATCTCTATATGCGGATGATATTACGTTATACGTGCTAGATCCGCAGGTGAATCTTTCCCCTCTAACTAATGAACTCATGGAATATGGTCGGCTGTCTGGAGTGACCATTAAGTGGGAGAAGTCGGTCATTCTGCCCCTGACATCCGGTATGTCCAGTTTCGCTCCGGACTGCCCGCTGCAGTGGGCAACTGGACCGGTGAGATATCTGGGGATCTGGATCAGCACGGACATGCAGCAGATATGGGCCGAGAATTATGGCAAGGTACTGGGTTGGGTTGAGGAGAGGGTCAGCCGCTGGAAGCATTTACCCCTTTAGCTGGCGGGCAGAATTGCTGTGGCCAAAATGGTGATCTTGCCTAGGCTCCTATATCTCTTTGTAAATATACCGCTCCCCCTGCCTGCCCGTTTTATGTGGCAGGTGCGCTCGCAGATGGTAGAACTAGCCTGGGGGGGAAAACAACCAAGGGTGGCATGGGAGATCCTCACGCTCCCACAGCGGCAGGGAGGCCTGGCGGCACCAGATTTTTCTCTATATGCCTACTGTGCACAGGCACAGTTCCTGCACTACTGGGTGCACCCTACGCCATTTCAGCCGCATGTGGCAATAGAGGTGGACAGGGTGGCCCCGTTGCCGCTCTCCGTGGCACTCTACACTCCACACAAGCGGAGGTGTGCGGAAGTTGACCCGACACATGCGATCAAGTGGGCATGGGATGGACTGCGACGGAGGGCCGGGCTGTGCCTTCTCTATACCGGGTCGGTGCCTCTACGGGGGAGCCCGATGTGGCCGCCTCTGCAGCACACGCAGACCGGGGAGCGGGCGGAGGCGTTGGGTCTTCACACGGGGGGTGATCTGTTCCCGGGAGGCACATTCCTCACACTGGACCAGATGTGTGGCGCGGAGGCACCTACGACACTTGACACGCTTCTTTACTGCCAGCTCTGACTCACATGCCAAAAGCTGTTTCCCACGTTCCCGGCGCCGCCGCCGGATCTACTAGCCCTAGAGAATGTGCTAACTGTGGAGTCAGGGCGCAAACTAGTGTCCAGGTTGTATATGCGTATGTAGAGTAGCCACCCCGTGGTGCTTCCGTCGGCTCGTAGCAGCTGGGCCGCGGAACTGGGCGCCGACATTTCCGATGTCCACTGGGACCTGTGCTGTAAGCTCCTTGAGAACTTGTCCCCCAATTACAGGCTGCGTTTTATCCATTTCAAATACATTCACATGTTTTATCACACCCCCAGCCATCTGTACCGCATGGGCCTGAGGGACACGGATAATTGCTGGCGCTGTCGTGCGCGCGGGGCTACGTTCTTGCATATGGCGTGGGACTGTCCTGCTTTGGCGTCTTTCTGGGCCAGGGCGCTAGAGATAATCTGTACAATCACTGGCCTGCTGATTCCGCGCATGCCGCAGGTTGCTCTCTTGGGAATGCTACACATGGTATTACCTAAACACCGCAAGTTGCCAGCGATGTTACTGTTGCTGGCCAAACGACAAGTTGCAGTGCATTGGGGTGCGGCCCGGTCGCCAAGCATTAGAGAATGGGTTAAAAGCAATGTTTATTGTCAGACGCAGCTTGCCGTATACTGGGAGCTCCTGCCGGTAAGGTCGCGACCGAAGGATATATGGGAGCCCTTTACGCACTGGTTAACGCAAACTACGATTCAGGAGCTGTGAACCGGGGCTCGGCACTGTGGCGGGCTGGGGATGGCTGCGCCTGGGGCTGATCATGCGGCACGCTGGTGGGGGTTGTGGCGGTGGATCATGCGTGGGAGGTTAAGGATTGAGGGCGGATGGGCAGTGTGCAGATTGTTCCGAAATGTTGTGATGGATTTGGTCGCCCCTGTCTGGTGCGGTAAGCGGGAGACGGGTCGTGGCGTCATAATTTGTTACATGTAAACAGCAGTGTGTAGTTTTTGTGTTTATTTTGTTACCAAAAATGCAAATAAAAAGAATAAAAAAAAAAAATATGCCTTGAAGCCCTGGATCTTTTGATCCTCAGATGAACTATGCTCTTTACTCATATAGTGGCCATATGTGTCTACCGTGACTATCTCGTGCATAGCGCCAGGATGCTTCTTTCAGAGTGATAGTCACAGTTTACAAATGCACTTTCAAATTCAAATTCAAATTAACAAACAAAGGTTACAAGGATGTTAGAATTAGGAAATAACATTAAAAAACAAACAAATTCACTTAAAAGTTAGGGAATAGAATTTAGAAACAATGAAGAAATTCACTGAAAAAAACAAAGGTTGCAAGAACACTATAGTTTGGCTCAGATTTCACTCATACAAAACCACAGAAAATCAGCAGTTATAGTTACCTGAGATAACTATAACTTGCACCATGCAATTTACTGCTTATGGCCGCACATATTACATCACTCATGAAATGGTCAGTGACTGATGATATCATTGATGATATCTCAAATAACATCATTGATAACATCATCACAGAACCACTCAAACACCCACTCACATCACTATACAATCTCTTATATTCCCACTCACACACCCACACAGCCATCACCAAACCCATTCAGAGACCTCTACATGTACTCATATTAGCACTCACTGATCCATAAAGTCACACACACCCACTCCCTCATTCATCTAGCCACTCACACAACCACTCACTCACCCATATTGCAACTCATATAACCTGTTGCTCACCCATACAGCCAGTCACATAGCCACACACTCACCCATACATGTACGCCATGTTACCCTGAATAAACCTTTGGAAGTATCCCTAATGCCCCAGAAAAAAACAAACCAGCCTCAGCCCAACTGGGGTCTCAAACCACAAAGGAACAAAAAGACCAATTGAAGACCCTGTGTACGTCTTACCCGTCCGTCCTGTCCGGTATACCCGGAAGTACATACCTGATCAAGCATGACATTGTCACCACCACCTCACAACCCATTAAAAAATAGCCTTATCGTATTCCCACTGCCCGAAGAAAGGCTCTAGAACAGGAAATAAAAGCGATGCTAGAGGCCGACGTAATTGAACCCTCCTGTAGCGCTTGGTCCTCTCCGGTTGTTTTAGTTCTGAAACCCGATGAGAGCATAAGTTTCTGCATCGACTTCCGCAAACTCAATGCGGTGTCAAAGTTCGATGCATATCCAATGCCCCGGGTAGACGAACTCATCAAGAAGCTCGGAGACGCCAAAATCATGTCCACAATAGACCTCACAAAGGGATACTGGCAAATACCATTGAAGCCTTACATCAGGGATAAGACTGCCTTTTCCACACCCTTCGGCTTGTTTCAGTTTAAAGTCCTTCCCTATGGTCTCCATGGGGCCCGACCACTTTTCAGAGGCTCATGGACACAGTCCTCTCCCCACACCAAACTTACGCCATGGCATATCTAGACGACATTGTGGTCCATAGTCCAGATTAGGATACCCATTTAAGGCACCTTGAAAATATCCTAAAAACATTGCAAAATGCAGGCCTCACAATAAACCCCCAAAAAACAACCTTTGGGGCAGATCATATTGAGTACCTCGGGTATAACATTAGGACTGGACAGAAAAAACCCCAAGTAAGCAAAATAGAAGCCATCACCCAAGTTCCCCGACTTACTTCTAGGAAAGAGGTACAATCCTTTCTTGGTCTAGTCGGGTACTATAGGCGATTCATCAAGGACTTCTCAGAGATAGCCAGTCCTCTCACAGATCTCCTCACTAAGGCTCAAACCAACTACACGTTTCAGTGGACCGAGGCACACGAACAGAGCTTCCACGTACTTAAAGACTTCCTTTGTCACAATCCAGTGCTTGCCTGCCCGAACTTTAACTCCACCTTTGTCTTACAGACTGATGCATCTGGTAGGAGCCTGGGGGCCGTCCTATCCCAACCCGATGCTCTAGGTGACCTCCACCCCATCTTATTCCTTAGCCGTGAACTGTTTCCCCGAGAGATAGTTTATGCTACCATCAAAAAAGAATTCCTGGCCATAAAATGTGTGGTAGAGGCCCTGCAGTACTATCTTTTAGGCTGTTGTTTCATTTTGCTTATTGACTATGCTCCCCTCACCTGGTTGTCCCTTCATAAGGATACTAACCCTAAAGTTCTGCAGTGGTTTCTTGCCCTACAGCCCTTCTCGTTTGTCACTCTCCACATCCTAGGAAAACTGCAAGGGAATGTAGATTTCCTCTCGAGATACCGCATGGCCAAATGGCCCATACGTCCATTCCAGGGGGGAAGGCAGTGTGATGAGGACACTATTGTCTCACCATCATTCAGACGTTCCGGGAACTCCAAAATGGCCGCCGACATACCACTAACAGGAAGTGGTGGTGACGTTCTATTTGTTTTGACCCAAAGCAATGGAACCGAAAATCAGGAGGAGGGGCAAAATGCAGAGCCGGAGAAGAGAGGTTCAAAATTGCTAGCACGGACGGGACAGGGTGAGAGAGGCAAGGAAGATACCAGCACGGCTTCCAGCAAGTAGGAAACCACGAGGGATGCCATGGAGCACGGCTTCCAGAGGGACCCAGCTGCGGGACCAGGAGACGAGCTCACGAGGAAAGCAAACAGGACTGGCTCTCCCAGAAGGGACATGGAGGCGGGTTCTCCCTGTACCATGGCCCTGGAGTTTCATGGTTTCAGGCAAGTGACAGCCGCACATCCGTTTTCTTTGAGGGGTTGGTGGGCGGGTTTAAGGGCCACACAGGACTCCTCACATTGAATCTCCCTCACGTGGGCACGGCACCTCATGGACACAGGTGGTGGTGCACTAATCTTTTCTCCTCTTTCCCGCACCTAAAAAGTACAGCAGTCTAAAAGCCCTTTTGTTTCTTTTGTTTCTTTTTTCCCCTTTCCCCTATCCCTTCATCTGGAGACCCAGGGAAGAGAGTCCGGAACTTCAGCACAGGACAGGAAGAACACCAGTATAAACAAGACGTCTGGCTTATAGAAGAAGAGGACTTTGTTTTCTTGTTTTCTTTGTTTTGGATTTGACCTATGCTCGTGCGATAACAGGAGGTTCTGAATAAAAGGCTCCCTTGCATTGAGCCCAGTGACATCGCCTCATATTAGTAGGGAAAAAAAAGGTTGGGAACCTCCCGGCCACGCCAAAAACCATCCGAAGATCTCAAATATCTAGCATTGTTTATGACATACATGTCAAAGTTAACTTATACGTTGTCTTGCTTTACAAGTTAGTATTTTGCCCTTTAAAAGAAATCAGACTACATCAAGGCACTATTGTTTTATTGTTCTCAAGTTACATCTCCTCCTAAACTCTCACAGACTGCAGTGGTTTGTGGAATAGGAATCTCACACCTAATATTCAGGGCCACTGGAGATTTGCAGCAGGCAGGGGAGAGACAAATTATGTGTCAGTGTTGAGTAAATTGTGCAACAAAAAAGGCAAATTATGTGGCATAATTTGGATCATTTTATGATATTATTACTTCAATATTGTGTCATGTTTACACTTGCTAAAACTATCAGGGCATTGTTGGCAGATCATTTGTTCCAGCTTAACACTCAAATGTAGCAAAAAGCAACAGAATGGTGACTAGTAAAGCTTTGACAAGGTCCCTTCACTGTGCTTCAAGTAACTCTTGAAGCGTTTGAGCTAGAAAACATTTTTTTGTTAAAATCTACAGTTTATACAGCAGATGACGATGAATGTCAAATGTGGCAAATCTATATGTAAAAAACACTGTAACCACACAATTGCATAATTCCAGTGACCCTGCTTATATTACAAGGATACACTGTAATGTCGGAGATACTTTACATGACAGCAATGTAATACAAAGCCAACAAAGTGAGTTTCCACAGCTAAAACAATGCCTAAAGCCTAAACACATTAAAGAAGCTCAACTGCTTGAAAAACTAATATTTTGTTGATATTGATATAAAATATATTGAAAAAAGAAAAACACTTTTCTTATAAAAATGAGGTCCTAACTATAACTACCTACTGGCGACCAATAGTTACTGGAACTTTATAGTTAGGCTCAGACTTTACTTGTACAGAACCATCAAAAGTCAGCTGCTATAGTTACCTATCAATCAATCAATCAATCAATCACATAATTTGTAAAGCCCACTACATACCCCGGAGGGTTTCAAGGCGCTTGGGGGGGGTGCTGCTGCTATTGGTCGAAGAGCCAGGTCTTGGGTTGTCTCCTGAAGGTCAGCAGGTCTTCGGTCTGTCGCAGGTAGAGGGGGAGGGTGTTCCAGGTCTTGGCCGCACGATGGGAGAAGGATCTGCCTCCGGAAGTAGTTCTCCAGATACGTGGGATGGTGGCCAGGGCGTGGTCCGCGGAACGGAGTTTCCTGTTGGGTACGTAGAAGGAGAGTCGACTGTTGAGATAGGCTGGGCCGGTGTTGTGGAGAGCTTTGTGTGCGTGGATCAGGAGCTTGAAGGAGATTCTTTTGTCGACGGAGAGACAGTCCAGGTTCCTGAGTTGGGGGTGATGTGGTCGTGGCGCGGGACGTCGAGGATCAGGCGTGCAGAGGCATTCTGGATCCTCTGTAGTCTGCAGATGAGCTTGGACGAGGCTCCAGCGTAGAGGGCGTTTCTGTAGTTGAGTCTGCTGCTGACTAGGGCCTGGGTGACTGTTTTCCTCGTGTTTGTCGGGATCCATCTGTAGATCTTGCGGAGCATGAGGAGGGTGTTGAAACAGGTGGAGGAGACTGCGTTGACTTGTTTGGTCATGGAGAGTTTCAAGTCGAGGATGACTCCCATGTTGCGTGCGTGGTCAGTGGGGGACGGGGGGGACCCCAGTGACGTGGGCCAAAAGAGTCGTCCCATGCGGAGGGGTTTGATCTGAGGATGAGGATTTCCGTTAGACCTGGGCTAAACTTACGATAATTTTACATTTTCGCGTTCCGTGGAGAGCGCGAAAATGTCAAAATTTCTGACTACTTATGAGTGATACTAAATCAAACATATTATGTGAGTGGCTGTATGATTGTAAGTATCTGTGTGTGAGTGGGTGTTTGAATGGCTGTATGGGTGTATTAGTGGGTGTGTGAGGAGCTGTCTGGGAGAGCGAGTTACTGTGTGAGTGGCAATATTGGCAATATTGGTGGGTGAGTGGGTGTGTTAGTGGCTGTATGGGTGAGTGAGTGACTGTGTGAGTGGCTTTATGGGTGGGTAAGTAGATATGACAGTGACTGTATGGGTGAGTGAGTGGGAGTCTGAATGGCTGTCTGAGTGAGTGACTGGGTATGTAAGTAGCTCAATCTATCAATCAATCAATCAGGGGTTTATAAAGCGTGCAACTCACCCAAGAGGGTCTCAAGGCGCTGGTGTATGGATGTGGATGTGTGAGTGGCTATTTGAGTGGTTGTTTTGTTAAGTCAGTTTCTGTATGAGTGGTTATGGTTATATTTGGAGTGAGTGTGTATGCGAATGGCTATCTGGCTGAGTGAGCGGATATATGAGTGCTTTTAAGACGTGTGAATGGCTATGAAAGTGGTTGTGTGGGTGTGTGAGTGAGTGTGTGAATACTTGTATAGCTACATATTTGGGTGTGAGAAGTGCCGTATGGGTGTCTGATGTGCTGTATGGGTGAGTGTGTGGCTATGTGACTGGCTGTATGGGTGAGCAACAGGTTATATGAGTTGCAATATGGGTGAGTGAGTGGTTGTGTGAGTGGCTAGATGAATGAGGGAGTGGGTGTGTGTGACTTTATGGATCAGTCAGTGCTAATATGAGTACATGTAGAGGTCTGTGAATGGGTTTGGTGATGGCTGTGTGGGTGTGTGAGTGGGAATATAAGAGATTGTATAGTGATGTGAGTGGGTGTGTGAGTGGTTCTGTGATGATGTCATCAATGATGTTATTTGAGATATCATCAATGATATCATCAGTCACTGACCATTTCATGAGTGATGTAATATGTGCGGCCATAAGCAGTAAATTGCATGGTGCAAGTTATAGTTATCTCAGGTAACTATAACTAGGCCTGGGCGAAGCACTACGCTACGCTCGCGTAGTTTGCGAAGTTCGCGCTACTTCGCACTACGCGAACTGCACGTAGCACAGTGCGAACACGCGTAGCGTAGTGTTGCGTAGTGCTGCGGTCATTTTTTGCTTGCTCGCGGTCCTCAACGTCAAGTTGGCGACCGCGAGCAAGCAAAATGACATCCTGGCGAGACTTTTTCCTTGTTCGCGATCGCGAGCATGGAAAATAAACCTCCCGGCGAGATTCACAACGCGAGAAGGTCAGGTTTCTCATTGCGAGGGGTCGCGTATGCTCGCGACCGCTCGCGATGAGAAACTACCAGTTCGCGTTGAGAAAGCTGCAGCTCGAGGAAAAATCTACTCGAGCAGCAGAAAACTACAGCTCGCACTGTGCAAGATGCCATTTTCAATTATTGCACAGTGCCGGTTGCTTGTCCGCACTGTGCAATCATTGAAAACAACATCTTGCACAGTGCGAACATGTTACTTCGCAGTTCGCGAAGTGCTACGCGTAGCTCGCGTAGTGCGAACTTCACTTTGCGTAGCTTCGCGAAGTGCTACTTCGCGAACTACGCCCACCCTTAACTATAACTGCTGATTTTCTGTGGTTTTGTATGAGTGAAATCTGAGCCAAACTATAGTGTTCTTGCAACCTTTGTTTTTTTCAGTGAATTTCTTCATTGTTTCTAAATTCTATTCCCTAACTTTTAAGTGAATTTGTTTGTTTTTTAATGTTATTTCCTAATTCTAACATCCTTGTAACCTTTGTTTGTTAATTTGAATTTGAATTTGAAAGTGCATTTGTAAACTGTGACTATCACTCTGAAAGAAGCATCCTGGCGCTAAGCACGAGATAGTCACGGTAGACACATATGGCCACTATATGAGTAAAGAGCATAGTTCATCTGAGGATCAAAAGATCCAGGGCTTCAAGGCTTTTCTGAACTGGGTTTCCATTTTGAGCAGCGTTAAGTGCATGGGCATAGGATTCCAGGCTCTGATCCCCAAAACATTTACAGATTTTCCTCCTTTGGTTTTGCATCTGAAGCAGAGGGGCTTAAGCAGATTTTCAGATGAGGATCTGAGTGTCCTGGCAGTGGTATAGGGGTGAATCTGGCCAAGGGATATGTAGGTCCTAGATTCTTGGATGCTCTAAAGGTAATTAGAAGTACCTTAAAGAGGATTCTCTTGTGCAAGGGCAGCCAGTAAAGGGTTTTAAGCGCTGCTGAGGTAGAAGATCTACATGGTAGTTTTAGAACTAAACAAGCTTTACCACTTGTAATCTCTTGAGCACCTGTTTATTAGCTCCAGCGAGTAGTGTTTATTAGTTCCAGAAAGTAGTGAGAGTAGTGAATTTCTAAGGTTTTTTAAAATTATATTTCTGAACTGTAACCTGTAACCTTTGAGAGTCAGTATGTGAGTGAGTGCATGAGTGTCTCAGTAGGTATGTGAATGAGTGCATTAGTCTTTGAGAGGAGCTGTGAGTGTGTGCATGAGTCTCTGAGTATGTCTGTTAGTGCATTTATCTCTAAGTGGGTTGGTGAATGAGTTTGTGAGTTTCTCTGTGGGTCTGGGGTGGTTGTGTGAGTGCCTTAGTGGGTCTATGAGTGGGTCCATGAGTCTGTGAGTGAGTGCAGGAATCTCTCAGTGGGTCCATGAATGAGTGCATACGTCTGTCAGTGGGTCTATGAGTGAGTGTGCGTGTCTCTGAGTGGGTCTGTGAGTGGGTGCAAGAGTTTGAATGAGTCTGGGAGTGGTGCATAAGTATCTGAGTAGGTTTATGAGTAGGTGCGTGAGTGTCTTAGTGTGTCTGTGGGTGGGTGTGTGAGTCTGTGAGTGGGTGTATGTGTCACTGACTAGATCTGTGAGTGGGTGTTTGAGTGGCCCTGTGAGTGGTTGTGAGAGTCTGAGTGGGTCGATGAGTGGGCGTGTGAGTCTCTGAGCAGGTCTGAGTGGGTTTGCTATTCTCTGAGTGGGTCTGTGAGTGGGTGTATGAGTATCTGAGTGGGTCTCTGAGTAGGAGCGTGAGTGTTTGAGAGGATCTATGAGTGGGTGCAGGAGCCTCTGGGTGAGTCTATATGGGTATGAGTGTCCCTGTGGGTCAGAGAGTGGGTATGTGATTCTCTGAGTGGGTCTGTGCGTGGGTGTGTGAGTGTGTGCATGCTCTTTGTTTTGCCTTTCCTGCTCATTTTTCTACCTTCTGTTGTGCCCTTTCTGTTCATTTTTTTCCTCTAACGTTTGCCTTTTCTGCTTGTTTTTCTCTCCTCCTGTGGTCAATTTTGGTCCTGGGAGACCTTATCTTCTGTGGCCCCACCATGTCTCCTGGGTGCCCTGGTTCCCACCCATGGCACCAAGGGAGCAGCAGGGGCAGTGCTGGAGGAACCTCAATGGAGGAGGTCTGTATCCTTCTTTATCTTCATGTCAGACAAGCATTGTTTTTCCTTTTCGGTTGTACGTACTCCTCTTGTCTGCATTCAGATCACCCTCCTCTGTTGTATTGCTGGTCAGATGATTTCTGAAAGGAATGAGGATTAAGCATGGGCAAAGCACTACGCTACGCTCGCGTAGTTTGCGAAGTTCGCGCTACTGCGCACTACGCGAACTGCACGTAGCACAGTGCGAACACGCGTAGCGTAGTGTTGCGTAGTGTTGCGGTCATTTTTTGCTTGCTCGCGGTCCTCAACGTCAAGTTGGCGACTGCGAGCAAGCAAAATGACATCCCGGCGAGACTTTTTCCTTGTTCGCGATCAGCAACATCAAGTTGGCGATCGCGAGCAGGGAAAATAAACCTCCCGGCGAGATTCCCAACGCGAGGAGGTCAGGTTTCTCTTTGCGAGTGGTCGCATATGCTCGCGACCGCTCGCGATGGGAAACTACCAGTTCGCGTTGAGAAAGCTGCCGCTCGAGTAAAAATCTACTCGAGCAGCAGAAAACTACAGCTCACACTGTGCAAGATGCCATTTTCAATGATTGCACAGTGCCGGTTGCTTGTCCGTACTGTGCAATCATTGAAAACGACATCTGGCATAGTGCAAACAAGGTACTACGCAGTTCGCGAAGTGCTACGCGTAGCTCGCGTAGTGCGAACTGCTACTTCGCGAACTACGCCCAGGGTTAATGAGGATAAGCTTCATTTTAGTGTGATCATAAATATCACACTGTCTTTCAGAGTATTCCGTGGTGGAGAACCTCCGCAAGTTGGCATGTATGCATCATCTCTACTCTAGTCTGTTTCCAGCATTGACCTTCAACAATAACAGGAGAGAGCAGGCCCACAGTGCTTAGCAGCAGCACATCCTATGTTAAGACTTTAGAGTACTTTTTAAAAATTTTTTTAAAGAGTTGGACAAAGGCAAAGCACATTATCCATTCTAAACATAGCATTTTACAGTTTAAGTTAGTACGTCAATGCACCGCAGTCATCCCACCGCTACACTCTATTCCACTTCTACAGACATTTGGGTCTGCTGTGGTTGTTGTTGACGTGTTTACCTTTAGGCTTTTAAGTTTCTGCCACTCATGAAACGTCCTCCTGACTTCATCATCATCTCCGATACTTTTACTGACTGACTGTGAAGATCGGCCTGCAGTAGAAGTAAAATTGTTAATACACAACAAGAGTAGAAATATTATTGACTTGAGTCAGTCTTTAGTGTGTACTGAAAGATAGATTACTAGTACACTTTGACTTCACTTTGTGCACAACAAACAAACAACGAAAACACAAAGACCAATCGCTCAGAGTCAGGTGTCCAATGCATGCCATTAATTGTCATTACCTGTTCCTTCTCATCTTAAGTTAACGGGCCGTCTATTTCGCCATCATGGGCGGTGCTGTTGAGTCATCATACTTATTGCGCAGATATAGTGAGTCCCCTTCCTGTATTGAATTAAAAGAAATTTCTTATTTGCAAGAAGGGGAAAATTTAATTCACCTTGAGTTAAGTTTAGTGTGTTCTGTAGAAAGTTGATTAGTGGCAGTGCACAATTACATAAATTCATGCACAACAAACACAACAAAATCATTCAGTCTGCGTCTCTGTGTCCAATGCATGGCATCAATCATTATCTGTTCCATCTTATTTTCAGTTAATGGCCAGTCTCTCTCGGCTCTTAAAAGGAGGAAAGCTATAGTAGTCATCTGATTCATGCTCCACTTCTTTTGGCAGGACTAGGAAAGTAAGATTTTTTTCTTGTAGTATTTTACCATCATCCAATCATCATTCATGAGGGCAATGGATTTGGGTGGGATATTCAGTATGATGGAGCAGAGGAGCTGGATTCGGAGGACTGTACTGTCAAATTGCAGACACCTGAAAATTGTATATTAAATAAGAAGAGTAGAAGACGGTGGTAATGGATTTGTTGTGATTCACAAGTTTGTAACCGGAATGACAGACACACAAACAACGGTGGGAAAAAAGGGAGGAAGACAGTAAGTGCAAGCCTAATTGTCAGGGAAGTATAGCTCATCCTCAAACTCTGGGGGGTCAGCCAGTAGTAGGTAATCATCATGTGACACACTACTTCCGTCACCTGAGCCGCTGTCCTCATCTTCCTCCATTGCTTCATGTATTGTGTAATTCGGTGGTATGAAGTGCTGATTAATTTTGATCATTGTTAACCTCTCCACGTTTTTGGGCAAGAGACTGGTCCTTCTCAATGTTACAATGGAACCAGTAGCACTGAAAACACATTCGGAAGAGACACTTGTGACAGGGCAAGCCAGATAGCTTATCGCCAGCCTGCTGAGCTGTGGCCATTCAGACCTTTTCCTATACCAATACTGCAATGGGTTTTGATCAATGTACACCTCTGTTGGGTCGTCCAGAATAGGCCTGGACCATCCTCTCAATGTTCAAGGTTTCTGCTGGTAAGCTTTCGTGCTGTTTTTTTTGTGCATCAGCACTGTGCTTATTAATGCCTAACTTTACATACCAATCGTGTAATGATTGTACTCGGCCTAATGATCCAGTTATTGTTTCTTTGGTCGATAGTGATGGTGAGTGTTGTGATCCAAACGCACTGCCCTCAGCCGACGCAGTTGCACTTGATCCTGCATGGCCTGCTTCAGTACTTCTTGTGGGTTGATCTTGCGGGCTTTTAATTAGCAGCCGTTCATTTTCCAACTTACTGGCTGCTGCGGCTATACATCTTTTGTAGCGGGCAACATCAATCTCGGAAAAAGCAAAGAATGTCTTCAGTCGTGGATCCAGAATTGTTGCACAAATGCAATGTTCTTGTGACAAAATTTTATTTTGTATCCTTACATTTTCAGCTAAGCGTCGGGATAAGCTCTTCACCAAGTCATGGGCTTGCCTTTTGTCCTCTACACCTTTGTATGATTCAGACACATTATTCAGCTGATGCTCTAGCATTTGCAATAATGGGATAGCTTGGCCGATTGTACAGTCCTCCTTGCTGACTTCACGTGTGAAGACTTCAAAAGGACACAGCATCTCAGTCAGGCATTTAATTAGGCTCCATTGATCCATCTCAAGGTTCATGCCTTTAACAGTAGCATCCCCGCTTCTGTTCCAGACATATTCATGGAGTGACCTGTACTGCTCATACAGACGATCAAGCATGTAATACGTTGAGTTCCAACGTGTTGCCACCTCCTGGATGAGTGCCTTGACTGGCATCCTATGTTCACGTTGGATGATCCACAGCTGCTTCCGAGCTTTAAAAGAATGGCTGAAATGAGTGCATATTCTTCGGCAGGTGGCCAGTAAATTGCTGACTATGGGTTCTTTTTTCAGAAAGTCTTGAACTCTAATGTTTATGCAGTGCACCAAACACAGAACCCTGAAATAGGAACCAAGTTCCATGGCCTTAAGTACATTACTGCCATTGTCTGTGGCAAAAAAACCAATACCAAGCTCTCTTGGCCGCAGCCATTCCAAAACGTTGCTGCGAAACTCGTGTTAAATGTTTTCAGCCGTATGAGAGTTCTCCATGGCGAACATGGCTACAGTTGCATGTTTCCGAATACCTTCAAAAATCGCAGCTGTGTCAACAGCACCTCGTGCAGATAGCTTATCTCTAACCCCCACAAAAGAGATCCAGTGTGCAGTGATGCACATGTAATCTGTGGCTTGGCAACTGGTCCACATGTCTGTTGTCAGGTGGATATTGTGCACAGCACTCTGCTGCAAAGCTTGTCCAACCAATTCCAGCACATCATGATGTAGTGCCGGAACAGCAATTCTTGCGAAATAGGACTGTCTGGGTACCTTCCATTTAGGGCAGATGGCAGACACAAATTCAAGGAAACCCACCCCTTCCACAAATGAAAAAGGAAGAAGGTCCAGCGCTAACATTTTAGCCAGCTTCGCATTGTACAATCGTGCCGTTGGGTAGTTGCGTTGAAACTGCCCCTCCAACCTAAACATGCTCTCAATGGTAGGCTGGATTACTTTCCTTTGTGATGCTGTTTTCTTGGTGTCTCACTCTCAGCCTGACTCAGAGTATGGCTCTGACTGCGGTGCCATTCTGATATTACTGAGGAGGATGTGGGTGTTCCCACTGCCCTACTGGGGACTGAGGTTCCGTGCGAGACGGAACGACACTTTTCGGGTGTTGTCGAATGTGGATGAGTTTGGTGTCTACGAACCGCAAATGACGATTTTAGTGGGTGTACGCAGTTTCGCTACGCAACCACGTATGGTTCGTCTCATTTTTGGGTTTGTCCATCCGAACCCTCGGGTTCCATTTTAGATGCAGCATCCATTTTGTTTCTTGCCCTCAAGTAGCCAGCGAACGGACTTTGTCCGCTCTGTGACCCTGGGACTCTCAAGCTTACACGAAGGACATGTGTTTCTTTGAGGGTGACTTTTATGATAGGGGAAATGACACGGCGAAGGCAGATGGCCCCGCTCGAGGCTCATCTTACCGTGCTAGTCTATTGTTTCAGTCGTGCATGCATTGGACACGAGGTCTTTGATCCTGTAATCAAGTTTCCGTTATTACTCCCAACACTCTTTTCTAATCTGTCGTGCATCCTTGTTCTTTCTTTGCATCTGTTTTTGTCCCTTCTCTTAATGTGTTTACAGTCAGAATGGAATGTGTTTAACTGTGGGGATGATATGTTTTTACAGTTGGGAACCGGCAATGCTGCTGTAATTATGTTCCGGCCTCCTGAAACATGAACGCGACTCTTTTGAAGTTTATTGTGGGAACTGAGTTGTAACCTTTGTTTGCCATGTTGTGCAATGGCAAAAACGTGTATAAAAGGAGCGATCCACTCTTGCAATTCGAAGCAGTCTCCGAGAACCTACACGTTGTGTACTTCTTGTGATTTCTGTATCCCTGCAGTAAATAAACGCTGACGTCGCTGGAAGTGTCCCGTGTCTCTGTGTCTTGTACGCCAGAACAGGTAACCCACGAAGGTTTCAGGTGTTGTCCCCTGGCACCGCTGGGTTCTAGAATAACCCAGTCCTTCAGTTGGCGCCAACGTGGGGCGACATCAGCGGTACCGGTCCAAAGCCCGACGATCGTGAGGAACTTCGTGTGAAATCTCCGAGGGAAGGTGCACCCCGCTTCATCGATCAAGTTGTCGAAATAAGTGGCCCGAAGTCTTTTCCCGCGAAGATCCCCGCCTCCTGACGGCTGCGACGGACTGATGCCCTGACTGTCGACCTGTTTTGGTGCCTGGCGTAGTCCTTTGTACAGCGAGACGATAGACGGGCCTTCCTGGTGACGCCATTGCTCTTTCAGTTAAGTATTTGTGGGTCGCTCCCAGTGTTACTTTGTTGTTTGCATGGTTCCATTGCATTTGTGGTTCTTAATTGTTGGGTTTTATTTGACGATTGCAATTGCGAAAAACCGAGGGTCTCGCATTTTTGTGCAAGGACATCATAATTCGATAGCCCTTGAAGTTTGTAAACTCGGTTAGTGTGCACGATGCCTGCCGTAGTACTTTGTTTGGTTTCCTTAAATGTTGCAGAACGGATTCCCGGCTGGAGGATTCATGCCCGATACCCCCGGTTGGAACTCCAATTTATGAGCTCTATAGCCGCCACGGCGTAGGTCCTATCGTATATAATGAATATTGGTTTCGCTACACTAAAAATGATGGCGTTCTTAGTTGGCCATCACATGGTAGTTTCGAAACTGCCGTCTTAGATAATCTTGAAGCTAAACTGTTTAAAAAGAAGGCTAGGCCAGCCATGTTTGATTCCTTCCGGTTATGGCGCAAAGAGGCCAAGCAGAAAGAAATCAAACAGAGTAAGAAAAATAAGAGAGAAGGTGTTATCACGGTGATGCGAAATGCAGAACAGTATCAGCGAGACCAAGATGAGAAGGAGCAGGAAGTTAGTGCTCGACTTCATCATATGGCGGTGGATAAGTGTTATCCGGTGTTACCGTCTAAATCTGATAAGACGGGAGAGGAAGTGATAGAAGATTCGCTATTGTCTTATTTGTTAAAATCACCACCTCCCTATGCTCCAGATACCGCGGGTCCTATGATTCTTCCTATTCCTCAACCTGCTGTTTTGGCGGCTGCTGGTCAGCCCGTCGTTCCTCCTGCTCTCCCGAATCCTCTTGTGCCGCAAATTGTTCATCCTCCTTTACCGGCTTTTCTTCCTACTGCCCCTTTACCAGTCCCTCCTCAGCCTGTCGTTCCCGCTACTCCTGGTACCGCGTCCACTTCTACTGTCTCCACTCCTACTGTTGTTGCTCCTGTACCTCCTTCTTCTTCTCATTCTGTTCGTAGCCGTCTCCTAAATGCTGTCGCTACTCTTTATTCTCCGCTTTTTGGGCCAATACTTGGATCGACTCTTTCTGATGTTGCCCAGAGGCGCAGTCAGATTCCTGATAGTAGGGAACGTGAGTCGTTGGTAAAAATGGCGCGTAAATGGATTCGCAATCCTGTTAAGTACACTTCGCGTATAGTGTTTGAAACATTTTCCCAGTTTAATGCGCCCACACAACGATTCGTGTTTGAGGAAATGTGTAAATCGTTGAGGGAAGAGTGGGATCATGATGTGGTCGATAATGTACCGTCTGAGGTTTCTGAGCTCCAGCATCAATTTACAACTGGTGTGATTGTAGGTGATAAGGTTCGAGGTGCTCTAGAACGCCTGTTATCCTTTCGATGTACAGTGCAACCTCGAGCATTGTTTAAAGACGAGACTGAAGAGTGGATGGCAAAACCTGGTCAGTATCCTATGCGGGAAGTTCCCCCAGTATGGATGCCAGGTGATCCAAATTTTCAGAGAGTTTGGATACACCTCCCTTGGAAGCGATCGGAAGTTTTGCAGGTGAAGCAAACTTTGCCCGATCCCTGTAAAAATCCTGCAGGTTATTATAAGGAGTTGTCCCAACTAGTGGATGCTACTGTTATGAATCTTGCCGATATTGACATGCTGTTTGGTAATGTAGTGCCTCAGCCGATTTGGGCGAAAATCCGTCATGAGAATCACGCGGCTGAGTTAGGCGGTGACTGGGCTGCCCTTGCGGCGGCAGACGCCCAGCAAGTTGGTGGGGCTAAACCCGAACAGCTTATTGTGGATTTGCCCCAGAGGATAATTACTCTTATGAAAACACTTATGCCAGCAATACGCGTTAATTGGGACAAGTTGTCCGCGTGCAAGCAAAAGAGGGATGAGAGTGTCTCCGACTTCTTTACGAGATTTGAGGAGGTGTTTGTTGATCATAGTGGTCAGGACATGAGTTCGGAGGGTGGTCAGCGGTTGTTCATTGATAAATTTGTATCGAACTTGTTGCCCGAACTCAGCAACAAGTTGAAGAATTCTGAGAGTTCGTGGGCTGTTTCTACCACTGCTCAGATATTGGCCACGGCCCAATACTACGAAAACAGAGAGAAGGAAGAAAGCGAAAGCGCAGATAAGAAAACAAAGGATCTTAAAACTAAGGTCTTATTGCAGCAAGCGTATCCTCCGCGCTCGAATTACAATGACTCGCAACAGCCAAATCGATCACAATCGCAGTTTTCTAGATCGCAGGTGCGTAATGACTCTTCCGCACCTCGCTTTGTGTTGGGGTATAATCAATGTGCATATTGTCGGGGTGAGGGCCATTTGAAGTTTAATTGTCCAGTTTTACGTGACAGGAGCAATGGTGTTTCGGCTCGAGGAGGTCGTAGTGGTCCTCAACAAGCTTCACGTGGTAGAGGTCGCGGCGTTACTCAGAATCAGGCCGAGCGTCGTGCCACTTCCTCAGACTCGCAGAATTGTTTCGATCGACGCGATCTCTCGTCTGGTAGATCTGCACAGTATCATGTGGATGACTATTATGTCGAGCATGATGTTGATGCGGACGGTATCTACTAGGACAGCCATAGACAGAGGAAGGGAGAAGTATCAGTTCCGGTTGATCAGAGAGGGCCTTATGTCGCAGTTGCCACATTGGGCGTCGTTGAGCCTTTTCTGTTGGACACTGGTGCAGCGAAAAGTTCCATCATGCATTCGAAACTCCCTGGCGCACCTTTGTCTGGCTTAACGAATGTTTCCGTTGGATTCTCTGGCGCCCCCGTTCGCAATCCAGTTTCTAGTCCCTTGCCCCTTACGATTGGGGCTCATGAGTTAGAAGCTCCTTTGATTTTGACTACAGGTTGTGGTGAGAATCTTTTGGGCTTGGACTTGTTGAAACGGTTACATGCGACTTTGTACTGCTCTCCTACGGGAGTGGAGCTTACATTGGGTCAGAGAGTGATCTCCCCTATGTATCTGTCGATCGATAAGCTCCCACCGGAATTGAGTTCTCTTCCGGTTTCTTTGTGGGCGACAGGTCCCAATGATGTGGGCCTGCTGGATATACCATCTTATGTTGTTCAATTGAAATTCAACGCACGATTACCGCGCATACCCCAGTATCGTATCTCCCTTGATGGTGAACGGGCACTATTAGCG
Organism: Triturus cristatus; assembly: GCF_964204655.1. Taxonomy (NCBI): domain Eukaryota; kingdom Metazoa; phylum Chordata; class Amphibia; order Caudata; family Salamandridae; genus Triturus; species Triturus cristatus. The sequence goes on from NC_140589.1 coordinate 1,879,745,037, forward strand.
ATCATTTACGATTTGATCGATAACGATGTTATTGAGGAAACACGAGGTAACGTCTGTAATAGTCCTGTGTTGCCTATTTTGAAGCGAACTGATCCCTCCAAGCCTCCTGTGTACCGTCTAGTTATTTACTTAAGGGAGGTAAATAAAATTGTTGGCCCACAGTTTCCTGTGGTGCCCGACATTACAGCTTTACTGACTCTGATTCCAGCCTCTGCATCATGGTTCTCGGTAATCGATCTGAAGAATGCGTTCTTTAGCATTCCGATTGCTGAGGAAAGCCGAGATTTGTTCGGTTTCTCATTAGGTGGTCGTAGCTTCCGGTTCAAACGTGCACCTCAGGGCTACTGTGAGAGTCCATCGATCTACAGCCAAGCTCTTAAGAGTCAACTTGATGCATTTGTGCTGCCAACTGGTGCGGCCTTGAATCAGTAGGTTGACGATCTGTTGGTAGCTGCAGACACTGAACAAATTTGCAAGACTGCTACTGTGTCACTGTTACAGCATCTATGTGACTTACATCACAAAGTGTCACCTTCTAAATTGCAATATTGTTGTCAAGAAGTAACCTACCTAGGTCACTTATTGTCAAAGGCGGGAAGAAGGTTGACCCCTGAAAGAATTGCAGCAATTGCTCGAATGACTGTGCCAACAACTCAGAGAGATGTGCGTGCCTTTCTGGGTATCACGTCATACTGCAGACAGTGGATTCCAAATTTTTCACTGTTAGCAAAGCCATTGATAGCTCTCACGTGCAAGGATGTTTCGACTCCTTTGCCATGGACGGAAGAATGTCAGAAAAGTTTTTCTGAACTTCGTGATGCGTTGTGTTCGGCTCCTGTGTTAGGTACTCCTGATTACAGCAAGCCATTTACACTATACGTCCACGAGAGGGAAGGTTGTGCGTTGAGTGTTTTAACGCAACAATTTGGTGGCAAGCAGCGCCCGTGTGCATATTTTTCCTCGACCTTAGACCCGGTAGCTAGAGCGTTGCCGAGTTGCTTGAGGGCGACGGCGGCAGCTGCGGCGTCTATTCGACAATCCGCAGGTCTTGTCATGGATAATATGCTCATAGTGATGGTTCCGCATGCAGTTGACACTCTCTTGAATCGTACAAAAACTCAACATCTGACGAGTGCAAGGTTGTCTGGGTATGAGCTGACCCTTTTGGCAAGTCATATACAGATCAAGCATTGTAATGTTCTGAATCCAGCGACATTGTTGCCGACTAATATGGAATCAGATGATGTACCACCACATGATTGTTATTTACGAACTGAGGAAGAAACAAAGGGTCGTGTGGACCTGAAAAACACACCATTGACAGATCCCGATGGCACCTTGTATGTTGATGGTTCCTGTTTCAAGTTGCTGAATGGAGATGTGACGACTGCGTACGCTGTAGTGACGTTGAGCACGATTGTGGAAACTGCGAGATTGAATCAGAATTCAGCACAAGCGGCAGAGTTGATTGCATTGACAAGGGCATGTGTTTTGTCTAAGGGAAAGCGAGTGAATGTGTTTACCGACAGTCAGTATGCATTCGGCGTTGCTCACAGTTTTGGAAGACTGTGGAGAGAAAGAGGATTTATGACATCGCATGGTACGAAGATCCAACACGGGCAGCTCGTGAATGATCTTTTGGATGCACTTACATTGCCTTAACAGGTGGCGATTGTCAAATGTAGTGCACATCGGAAAGTGACGGATGATGTTGGTCGTGGTAATGCATTTGCGGATGAGATTGCTAAGGAAACGGCTAAGAATCTTGCAACTCGAATGTATGTGACCAGTTCAACGAGATGGTTGACGGAAACTGGTATGTGTGAAGACACTGTTGAGAGTGTGAAAGCAATTCAGAACGAGGCCACTGAAGCTGAAAAGACCAAGTGGAAAGAAAGTACGGGAAGCTTGGATATGCATGGATGTTGGGTTGACTTGACGGAACGTCAGAGGTGGATGTTACCGGATGTGTACGTATTAGCTGTCGTGACGATGGCTCACGGGTTGTCACATATTAGTGCAAAAGGGATATGCAAGTTCTTGTCCCCTGTATGGAAGAATGAGGGTATTACTAAGTGTGCTGAGAGAGTGGTTAAGAATTGCATGGTGTGTCTGATGCATAATCCTGGCAAGGGCACCCCCACTCCACCTGGTCATTTTGCTCCCCCTGTTTGTCCCTTTGAGGTTATACAACTGGACTTTATCCATATGGAGAGATGCAATAATCTGAAGTATGTTTTAGTTGTGGTTTGTGCGTTCTCCAGATGGATCGAGGCCTATCCTCTTAAGGATAACACTGCCCTGTCCACAGCGAAAATTCTGCTGAAGGAATACTTTCCTCGGTATGGAATGCCACGGATTGTGTGGTCGGATAATGGAAGTGAGTTTGTGGGAAGTGTGATGCAGAGTGTATGTAAGGGCCTTGGAATTCGGCAGAAATTCCATAGCGCTAATCATCCTCAGGCAGCGGGTTTAGTTGAAGGGTACAATGATACCCTGAAGTTGAAACTTGCGAAGATACAAGCTACGACTGGTCTATCATGGCCTGATGCCTTGCCTCTGGCTCTCCTATCAACCAGAGCGACTGTACACTCTCGAGTAGGGCTCAGCCCATATGAGATTGTGTTCGGCCGCCCTGCGAACATTTGGGGAGTCCCGAGACCTAAGGCCTTTGATAGTCTTGAGTATCCAATGCTAATTGATTATCTTCATGATTTGACCACTAAACTAAGGTTAATCCACCAACAGGTCTTTGAAGCTCTACCGGCGCAGACAGAGGGTCCTGGACATCAGCTCCAGCCAGGCGATTGGGTCGTTACCCGAAATTTTGGTCGAAAACGTAACTTGGAGCCAAGATTCGTGGGACCCTTTCAAGTTTTATTAACAACGAGGACTGCAGTTCGATTGGAAGGCAGGAAGAACTGGGTTCACGCCGGCCACACGAAAAAGGTACCGATCCCCTCACCAACAGACGGTTGGGTGAGAACTGGGATTGCGGCAACGGAAACTGAAACCCCCTTAAGCTTTGTGCCGTTTAGTGATGCTCAACCTGTAGGAGACGATTTGTCGCTGCAAAACACACTTGTGGAGTCATCAGTCATAGAGAACTTAAGGTCTGAATCACCATCCACTCCACCGAACACTGTTTCACCAGCTGAGCAATTGTTTGTAGAGCAGACTCGACCTGGAAGAAATCGATACTTTCTTCGTTCACGTAGCAAGGACTAATAAAGTTTAGTTTTATATTATTTTTTCCTTTCCTTTTTACTGATGTTACGGACATTATGAACAATTACATCCTTTCCTTTTGAGTTTTTATGTGTTTTTCACTGCTAAGAGATTTGTATTAAAACTGAACGTTTTGAGAAACCCTACCATCCGGGTTACCGTAGGGCCGTGCGGGTACTCCTTTCTGTTTAGCAGGTTTCTGACACTAGGTCGGTTACTTTTGTCGATTCCTGGGAACTCCTGGGACTTGATAATCGTTACTCAGAACGAAGTGCGTCAAGTACGTCACGGACGGTTTGTAGAGGATGGCATTCTCTAAGCTGTTGGAAGTAGAAAGGATGTCGGCGCAGAGATCAGAATTGCATAAGATTGTACGAACAAAATGTTTTCTGTTTCAGGTATTCCTACTGTTTCTGACTGTGTCTATCTTATTGGTGGGCGGAGTGTATTTTGGAATACAGTTGTTATTACCTTCTGTTTTACCTACTCTTTCTCCTAAACTAAGCTCCATCACCACTGTTTCCCCACATTCTTTTCATCCCCTGCCTCAACACGAACAGGTTAGACGTGCGGAATTTATGAATAACTCCTTCGTTCAACTCCTACATCAGCATCAGTTGGTGATGAATACTACCAACTGTTGGGTGTGTGGGTTAATGCCACATACCATGGATAAGGGTATTCCGTATCTGGTCCTTCCTTATAGTTCCCAAGGGTCAGCTCGAGCATTCCAAACTATGTTTCGTAGTGCACTAGATTCCTACCCCAGTCGAGAGCCACGCTCTGTCAACTTTGGTCCTGGTCCGTACCACAAGCCTTTGGCGATAGCGATTGCGGATTTAGATAGAGATGTTTTTGATGCATCGCTTATCCCAGATGAAGAGGTGCAAGCCTATAAGGATCTGAGTGAGGCCGAGTATAGTACGTCAGTGGGTGATAGACAGCTCAAGAGTTCGTCCCCAATATGGATTGTACCACACCTCGGTAATTTCTGCTTGAAAGGTTTGGGTCGAAATCCGAGAGCACAACTTGGGAACAGTGCTTGTACTGACACGTATGTCCTACCGATGCTCTCTTCCCCTGTTTTTCTGACAGCTAAGGGCACTTATTTCATATGTTATGAACGCGCATATACATGGTTACCCCGTGATTTTTCGGGTACCTGTTATATTGCGAATCTTTTACCACCGACTTTTACAGTTGCCTCAGACTATCACAAGACTGGAGTTGTGAGAGGCGTTATTAGCAAAGAGGATACTGCCGGTCAAGAAGCAGGAGATTTCTTTAAGGGTTTCTTGCCGTTTTGGGGACCTATGGTTAATAGTAGGAACCTAAGACAGTTTACCCGTGTAGTCGAGTCGACTGCTAATATTACTGCGAGTGCCCTTGGTAATTTAACAGCTGAACTTCAGGCGGATAGACTCATGACGTTGCAGAACCGGATGGTTCTAGATGTTGTTCTCGCAGATAGAGGTGGTGTGTGTAAAGTTATCCATTCGAGTTGTTGCATTTTCATTCCTGACAATGCTCCAACTGTCTACCAAGCCATCTCAAAGTTGCACAAGATTTCCGAGTCCATACACGTGGACGAAGGTAATTGGACACTTCTAGGATGGTTTTGGGGTTTGATGTCAACTTGGGGTTGGAAGATTCTGATGATCGTAGGGGTTGTTGTAACGTTTCTATCCACGTGTTGTCTTTGTGTACAGTGTGGTCCTGCCTTATGTGGCCTTTGTGTTACAACGTGTATAAGACGGCCATCTGTTACCAAGGAGACGTTGATGGATAGAATGATGTTCCAGCAGCAGCTGAACGATCTGATGAATATTGAAATCGATTCCGATCTTGACTAGTGCTTGCCTACATGAGGGCAAAAGGAGCGTCTGAGGTTCCGTGCGAGATGGAACGACACTTTTCGGGTGTTGTCGAATGTGGATGAGTTTGGTGTCTACGAACCGCAAATGACGAGTTTAGTGGGTGTACGCAGTTTCGCTACGCAACCACGTATGGTTCGTCTCATTTTTGGGTTTGTCCATCCGAACTCTCGGGTTCCATTTTAGATGCAGCATCCATTTTGTTTCTTGCCCTCAAGTAGCCAGCGAATGGACTTTGTCCGCTCTGTGACCCTGGGACTCTCAAGCTTACACGAAGGACATGTGTTTCTTTGAGGGTGACTTTTATGATAGGGGAAATGACACGGCAAAGGCAGATGGCCCCGCTCGAGGCTCATCTTACCGTGCTAGTCTATTGTTTCAGTCGTGCATGCATTGGACACGAGGTCTTTGATCATGTAATCAAGTTTCCGTTATTACTCCCAACACTCTTTTCTAATCTGTCGTGCATCCTTGTTCTTTCTTTGCATCTGTTTTTGTCCCTTCTCTTAATGTGTTTACAGTCAGAATGGAATGTGTTTAACTGTGGGGATGATATGTTTTTACAGTTGGGAACCAGCAATGCTGCTGTAATTATGTTCCGGCCTCCTGAAACATGAACGCGACTCTTTTGAAGTTTATTGTGGGAACTGAGTTGTAACCTTTGTTTGCCATGTTGTGCAATGGCAAAAACGTGTATAAAAGGAGCGATCCACTCTTGCAATTCGAAGCAGTCTCCGAGAACCTACACGTTGTGTACTTCTTGTGATTTCTGTATCCCTGCAGTAAATAAACGCTGATCTTTGACGTCGCTGGAAGTGTCCCGTGTCTCTGTGTCTTGTACGCCAGAACAGGTAACCCACAAAGGTTTCAGGTGTTATCCCCTGGCACCGCTGGGTTCTAGAATAACCCAGTCCTTCAGGACAGGGCTAGAAATGCCTCCCTCTTCTTCACCTGCCACCGCAATAATATCGCTCCATGATTCATCCTGACCAACTTCAATGGGTTGAGTTTTTTTCTACTTTCTTTTAACTTAAGTAGGTGATCCTCCCACACGATAGTCTGGTGTATTCTGAGATGAGTTGCTTGTTCTCCAGTACCATAGTTTGTACCAAGCTTACCACGCCGAACACCTTGCCGACAAATTTAGCATATAGCAATGTTCTCCTCCTTGGCGCTAACAGAAAAGAAGTCCCAAACTGGGGAGGAGAACTGATGGATGTGCCACTTTCAATACCAGATGAACTGGTGAGTGTGCTTGAAATGTGACCCTGTGCACCTAGACTGTGACTTTTACTACCACTGCCTACTGAGATGGTTGAGCTGGATGTAGGTCCCTGCTGGGCCTTGGAAAATATGGCAGCTGGAGGTAGTGGTGGTGTAACCTGTGTTGGTGATATCAGTGCTACATCCCGCTCAGTAGCAGCCTTTCTGGATAGGGTGAGAATGTTGGTCTCCAATCCCTTTGGGCGGGAGTAATGTGCGTGATGACTGGCTTGTCTTCATCAACATCATCATCACCCCCCTCTTCTACATCCACCTCCATAACTCTAAGTTTTTCTGGGACCTTCCTTTTCAGAAGCATTGTCTTGTGGCGTATATCACTCTCAGACTGAGCTTGTGGGAGCCAAGTGGCATCACGATCATCAGAAGCAGGGCTTGAAGAAGAAGATGATGGACTAAGCCTCTTTTCCTTGCTGGTGGTCTGGAAGACAACAGATCTTCTGAAACAGTGGTTTGACTTTGCTCCACTTTGTCTGCAGGAAGCACGATTTCCTGAAATGCCCCTACGTCAGGAGCAACAACTACTATGGTGGGCTGATGCGGCACCTGCTGTTCTTGTTGCGGCTGCTGCTGTTCTTGTTGCGGCTGCTGCTGTTCTTGTTGTGGCTGCACACCGATCTGCTGAGTTTGCTCCTGCGTTGAACTTGATTGTGTACTACTTTGCGGTAATGACATTTCTTCAACATGGCTGCTCGTTAGTAGACTGACTACCTCTGCGACACTAAATCTCTTGCGCCTAGGTTGGTGGGGTTGGACCGCTGTGCTGCTCCCAGCTTGGTTCCCGGACAACGCTGCTGCAGGCGTAACTTTTTTGGTGCCAAAAAAAACATTGGCCGGCACACCACCAGTCGTGGTTAATAGCACTTCCTTTTTCTGTTCCTTCTTCTCACCGGCAACTTTCTTGGTACTGGACCTGGTACCTTTCTTTGGGGCCATCTTCTTCAGATGTCAGGCAGGATGCAGATGCACAACAAGTTCTGGTCACACGTGGACGTGATGCGCAGCAGGACTTCAGTCTGGCTGGCAGTAGCCGGGTGATGCTGATGACACCTCCGCCTCTTTCTTTTGTGCACCTAAAAGCAAATAAGCCAGGAGAAGAACATCAGTGAAATGTTGCATTTGTTGTTGTGGTTCAGTTATTTAGTACTGTACTAGTGCAAACAAAAGATAGTCTAGCAATTTATGACTTTTTTTTTAACTAGGGCTATGTTATACTACTGTGTACAGTCACACACTACACTCTCAGGAAGGATAGGAAAGTTAATAATAACCACCAAAATAAAAATGTAATGGAAGTGGGGTGGACACTGTTTGCCATTAAATTATTTGAGCATCTCAGCATCCATGGAGCTGCTGCTGGCAAAGGGGGTGGATGGATGGAAGCAGTTAGCCAAATAGGTAATAGGAAAACCATGCAGGCCTATGGCAAAAGCAGGACACTAATAACTCCCAGTCCAAACACAAAAAAGGCCACCACCCACATGGACACTCACAAATCACAACCAAGCCGGGGGCCTGGGAAACACCAGGAGCAGACAAAAGGCCTATAAAAGCCCATTAAAGGATGCATGCTAAAGCACACTGCTCTGCCTTTTTAATGAAACAAAATGGAAATACGAACATTCACAGGCCCCAAAAAGGTCTGCAGGGTGCATGCATTGCAAACCAACACACCAGACACATACAACAAAAGCATGTCTTTAAGACAACCAACATCAGAAAAGCCACCCCAACTCAATCCAATGCCATCCATGCCCTAAATGATGTCTAAAAATTCAACAGACCACACAGAACACACTTGATTAATAAAGCTGTGGCTACCTGCTCTGATCCTAGTGGATGAAAAAGCAGGCCTGTTGGCAGAAAAGGCCAGGCAAGCTTGCAGGCCTAGGCTTCAAAATGGCCACCAGCCACATGGCCAGGTCCAACAACATCAGAAAGGCCACCCCCAAAATAAACACACTTCCCCAACTCAATCCAATGCCATCCATGCCCTAAATGATGTCTAAATTCAACAGACCACACAGAAAACACTTGATTAATAAAGCTGTGGCTACCTGCTCTGATCCTAATGGATGAAAGCAGGCCTGTTGGCAGACAAGGCCAGGCAAGCTTGCAGGCCTAGGCTTCAAAATGGCCACCAGCCACATGGCCAGGCCCAACAACATCAGAAAGGCCACCCCAAAAAAACTCACTTCCCCAACTCAATCCAATGCCATCCATGCCCTAAATGATGCTTGAAAATGAAATACATTCAAAAAACACCAAAGGAACAGTTGCTTCATCATGCACACACCCATGAGGCCATGCCCATGACTAGCTCGGGCCTACTACTGACTACTACTACCCACAACATTTAAAAAAAAAAGGAATGATGATAGTTACCAAAAATAAATTTTAGTTACAACAACTGCAATGCCCACAATCAAACAGACACAACAACCACTTACTTATAAAATATCCTATTCAAAAAATCCTCAAATCCAATTATGCAGCAGACAAAAAGAGTGATCTTTCCAGCTCAAAATCCAAAGGCAGAATGAGCAGGAGATGGACAAAGCACTGGGAGGAGCCTGCTGGACAGGAACAGGGAGTTGGAGATTATCTGTGTCACTTCCTCCCTCTCCCCACCTTTTAAAAAAAGAACTCCTTGCACAAAAAAGGACAGCCAAATGTCAATCTGAGGAGTTGTTTTCATCCAAAATCATCATTTGCAGAAGGTTTCATGCTGCTAGAGCTGATATTCTTCTCCAAATTGAAAATTTTACATGTTCGAGTTCTCAAACTTCACATTACTTCCACTGGATGTCGATGGCGTGTCGAAAATGACATGATAGCATTCTCTCGCTCCCTGTCATGTTAGATATGACGTGTTCAGGGTCTCTTTCTCCTTTTCGCGTTCGATTAGACGTGCCCGTGTCCTCACGCTCTCGCTCGCGGTGTAGAATGACGTGTTCGAGATCTCAATCTTCTCATACTCGCACGGTGCATGATCACGAGAAGAATGACGTGATCGCGCCACAAATGACGTGATAGCGCGACAATGTGAGCGCGAACTGTTGTGAGACAGCGCAAAATGGCGCACCAACAATGCAATATCTCGTGGAGAGCGCGACCGGGTCGGGAATACTTGTCAGCGAACGCGGGGATTCAGGTAAGGCGACCGCACGCACGCGAGAATGTATTTTTTTACAGCGCGAGCAAGGAACAAATTATCGCTAAGCTGCGGAATGCGGAAATTTTGACATTTTCGCGCTTTCCGCGGAATGCGAAAATGCCAAATTATCGCAATTTCCACGAACGGAACAGAATTTTGGCCCAGGCCTAGTGTATAACCGAAGATGCTGCTTCACCTTTGACATTAAAAAGAATCATTTTGGAGATGATGGGAAAATTATCCATAATTTTTATTCTCAAATCGGGGGCAGCACCTGCTCCATGCTCATTCTGTATTTGTTTTAAGGACATTCTGTAGAATGGCCATCAAGGGAGTGCCTTGGCAAGGAGTGTAGACTGTGGCAAAAATATTCCCCAGGTGTTGAAGTCAGCTAGAGTGGGAACCAGTCCAGTTGGCAAGCAAATAGTTAAAGTTTGGTGCTTGTTTTATGGTCCCATAATTGTAAACACAGCTTCCAGTTTATCTTTTTTTGAGCACTCAAAAAGAGTAGTTCTTCATGATTGGTGGGTCATTTGTCCATAACTGAAAGAACAATTAGAGGACTATTTACAGGAGCTGCAGGCAATTGAATTTGTACTTGCAGGCCACGTTTAGCTGGATCAGCTAATCACGTACACAAAATTAAATGTATGAGCAACTGTATCAGAAAACACAGGTCTGAACTAGATTCAGGGCACCTAAATCAGGGTAGGGTGTGTAACCAGTTAATACTTGCCAATTAGCCGCCTCATTATTGAGAGGACCCATTCGAACTGGCCCAGGCACATGGGGAAGGGCATCATTAAACCAAGTCTGGTGCTACCAGACTGTAAGAGGAATTTAGGTATGTGCATAAGGTCTAAATATAGCAGGTGCCTGTTGGACAGTGTATTCATGAAAAGTGTTGGTTTTAGAATCCACAGCTGGAAATGTGACCCAATAATAAAAAAAACTTCAAAGCTGAAGCCAGCATCCACTTCTACTACAAAGATTACAGGATCTCCTGCATAACGGATTCCATGTTGTGTTAAACATACATAGACTGTTGGTCCGCATTTGGCCGCAATGGCACTAGGTTCGGCCATACGTAATTTATAACAGATTCAAAGCCTAGCACAAACAGGGTGAAATATTTTAATATTCAAGCTTGAAAAACCAACCAAGCTAGGTGTTTCATAATCCCTAACACAACAGAAGTCTTTTGTAAAAGGTGAAAGGAAATTGTGGGGAAGCACAAGCACTACTCTGGGGTGCTGTTACACCTGGTACCATTGGCATGAGTCTCCTTTCCATTTTTCACTGATTGCCTCCTCTGTTTCGGATATGTTTTGCTGGTTTAGATGCTTTGGGCACAGTGCCACTGCTATTCAGTACCACAGTGCAAGTGCTCCCTATGTTAAATTGATGTATTGATTAGTGACTCCATGATTGGATTATTTGATTTACCTGTCAGACCCTAGTACACTGCACCATGTGTGCCCATGGCTTGCAAATCAAATGCTGCTGGTGGGCTTTCAGCACTGGTTGTGCCACCCAAAGAAGCAGCCTGTAAAGTGTGTCTCAGGCCTGCCATTGCAGAGCCTGTGTGCAGTCTAGTATTGCCATGCTGACTTGGCAAGTGCACTCACTTGCCAGTCCCTAAACCCTCCCTTTTCTTCATATCAGATATCCCCAAGGTAGGCCCGAGGGCAGGGTGCATTGTAAGTATAAGGCATGACATGCCTTGGTGTGTGTGGCATGTCCTAATAGGGAATTACAGCCATTTATGTTTTTCACTATTGCAAGGCTACCAGTCCCCATTGGCCAAAATGGGAAGTTTGATTAGTACACCTTATGATCCTAACTGACCCTGGGAACATGGTAGAAATTCAAGTTTAGTATGTCTGAACTCAAAATGATAAAATACATCTTTTAGTGAGATTGGTTTTAACATTCTGCGTTTGAAAATACCACTTTTAGAAAGTAGGTATTTTCTTACTTAAACATCCAGCCTGCCTCTGTTAGCTTTTGTATTGTGTGTCTGGTTTTGTGAGTGACAGGGGCTGGGGGATTCCAGGAGACAGGGTGAGTCAGCACAGGGTTAAATAGACCTATCTGCATGTAGAGTGGTAGGAGGAGTAGCACCTGTGTCTGAATAGGGTTGTGCCTGCCTTCCACAATGCTGGCTCAACCTCCTGTGGTGCGTCTGCTTACCATGGCCCACCCTGCCAAAGGAAAGAAGGAGTCCTGTGAACAAAGTGCTCCAGGACTGCACAGAACTGGTTTGGACAAGGTGCAGGCCACTCTGCCTTCAGAGGACAAAGGATTTAGTAGTATAAATATGGGGACCCAGACCCCAAGACTTTAGGTAACTTCTGGAACAACAAGATAAACCCCTGCCAAGGAGAAGAACCAAGGAAGCTTTAGGAGTTGGACTGCCCCCCTGCCAGTGTGCTGTGTTGTTGGGTTGGCCTGCAGTGGTGCCTTCATTGCCAAGGAGAGGAGAAGGAACGTTTAATGAACTTTCATCATCTTGCCGAATATTACTTCAAGGGCTTGAACTTGTGCTTGCCTCCTGCTGAAGTCTCAGGGACAAATGACTTCACCACAAGCTCTCCTCTGAATTTCCTTGCTGGGGATTCTGTCTGCCGAAGCCTGCGTGTCACTGGGAGCTGAAAGCGCGACTCACCGAGAAGAAGCGTGTTGCAGTCGCATCTGTTGCTATCGCATTGCCGGAAAAGCATGTCGCTGCGTATGAGGTTGCCACTGCATCACCAGAGAAGCGTGCCTTCATCAAAGCTGTGTACCGATGCATCAACGGAGAAGCGGGTCGCCGCCGCAGAGGTCACCATTGCATCACCAGAGAAGCGTGTCACAGGGTCTGTCGTGGCTCCAAAGTTACAGAGTCTGTCATACACCCGTCGGGCGTGCACGCATCGTCTTCACGTTGTTGCATCAAGGGCGCCATCTTATCGCATCGCACCAGTTTGTCGCGTAGCTGCACCATCTTGTCGCATTGCACAAGAATGCAGTATGAGAATCAGCACAAGGGGTGGGCGGAATTTGCGAAATTAACTTTCGCAAATTATTGCGAAAATGTTGAAAATTATCGCAAACAAGCGGAAATATCGCGAAGACGCGGAAGTTTTTTTCCGGCATGTTCGCGAGATTTTCTGCATGGTTGCGGGTCGCCAACTTACCGATGTGGTTGCTTGCGGGTGTGGCCATCTTGTTTTGAGTTGTCTCGCGGTGCATGATCGCGAGAAGAAAGACGTGATCGCGCAACGCATGACGTCACTGCGGGCGCGAACTGTCGCGAGACAGTGCAAATGGCTAAAAACAATACAACATCTCATGGAGAACGCGACCGGATCAAGAAAACTTGTCGGCGAACGCAGGGATTCAGGTAAGCCGATCGCGCGCGCGAGAGAATGTATTATTTTACAGCGCGAGCAAGAAACAAATTATCGCCAAGCAGCGGAAACCGGAATTTTTGACATTTTCGCGCTCTCCGCGGAACGCGAAAATGTCAAATTATCGCAATTTCCGCGAACGGAACAAAATTTTCGCCCAGGCCTAATCAGCACATCACCTCGTCTCCCGCGAAGCAAAGAACCGACGCATCTCTATCCCCGCTAACCTTTTGTTTGTTTTGCGTTACGCATCCAGGTACTTTTGTGAGAAACGTGTCACATTTATCACCAACTTGAACTAAGTTACCTCTACCATCTTTAAGTCTATTTTGAGTACAGTATTGTGGATGTTTGTCGTTTGTGGTCTTGTGTCAAGTCTCTATAAAGAATACTTATTTTTATAAAACCTGTGTGATTTCCATCTGTATTGTTTTCACTGTATTACTGTATGTGTTCACAAATGCATAACACACTGCCTCAGAGGTAAGCCTGTCTGCTCGTGCCAAGCTACCAAGGGGGTGAGCAGGGTTTATCCAATAGTGTAATCTCCTTTCCCTGACTTAGAAGCATGGGTCCATATTTGGTCAAAGGTACCTACCTCTGCCAACTAGAGACCCCCAGTTCTAACAGGTGCCACAAATACGTTCCTGACCAAAACGTTAGTGATGCCATGTTCAAGGGATTCTTATCAAGAATAGAACAATGCTTGGACCATAGAACATCAGCATGTAGGGACTGAGTCACCATACCATCTCAGTATCAATGCGCCCGAGTCCGACTAGCAATAATGCCTCACTTGTCCTCCTAACCTTTGCAGAGAAACAAGTGAGTTGGCACCCCAGAACACAAAAGCAGCTAAAATCTTTATTTTCAGACTGACTAACGTGCAGTCGTTTAGGACCCAATCCCCTACATGCATTAGTCTTTGGAATATCAATTGTGAGGTCAAAGACTGCTCGAAAACCAGTTGAACAGCAGCACAGTTTTTCTGTTATTGCGATGGACAAAACAATGGTCTACAGTGGAGTGCTTTTCACAAAAACTGCCTTGCTTTCTATGGATAATCTCCTCACACTTGGGGACTAATAGAGACATATTTCTTTCTTAGAACCACTTTTCTGTCACTCCCCAAGACAAAACAAGAGAAGAATATGATAGACAAATCAAGATCAGGATTCAGGATCCCAAGAGGTTGCTATGCACATCAAACTCAGGACTACTTTCCATTCCGTGCTTTTAATGAAACTGGTGTAGAGAACTTGCATTCTCTATCATCACCAATGTACTTCAGACTTTCAGCAGTTTAATTTTTTTTTATATTTGGCTATTTTCCACATCATAATGTCATCTGTACCATCCACTAACACTTTAGCCTAGCTCCTTAGTGCCCCTTACTGGGCAACAGTGAGGTCGATTATGATGTTAGGCGGGCTTGCGTCTGCGCGATACCGTCTCGGGAAGAGGACCGACCGACCTCTGGTTGGAGGGTCCCGACCGCCTGATTAGGATGCGACTAAACAATGTTCAGATGCATTCTGGCATTTCCCTATGGAAGCATGTATTATGGCCTGTAACTGGCCGTAGTACATGCTACCATAGGGAAATGTGAGGTGGTGTTAATCCCTGCACCTGTGGTAGGCATCTCAAGGTGCCTGCCGCGGAGTGCAGGGATTAACTGAGGGCCCCATAGGTGCACCCTCGGTCCCCAACCAGAGGCCGTACGTGAAAGGGGGACCTGCTAGTGGCCCCCACACATGCTTTATGACAGGGTTTCCATGTCAGAAAGGCCAGCATGTAAACCCTGCAAGAAACCATGCATCATAATCCAGACAGTGTAAACAGCAGTACATTTGGATTACATGACCGTTCCGACTGGCCAAAGGGCTCCATTTACCCGTCAGAAGACAGTCGGAATAACCGTCTGGTTTCAATTCAAAATTGAAACCAACAATGTTGGTCATAAGGCCTCCGACCTAAGGACATCTTGATGGGCCTCAGTGTGTTTTATAAGCATATTTAGCATAACATATAATGTCTGAAGAACAGTTAAGAAATTACAAATAAGAATGTGGCTAGTAGCAAACAAAAACATAACAAGAAACTTGGAGCCAGATGTAAGAAGCATTTTTGCCTTCGCAAAAGGTCAGATTTGCAGATTTGGGCCATTTATGCCCACAAAAAAGCCTTTTTGTATTTATGAAACACATATTGTGACCAGCTAAGGAATTGGTTTTTGGATGGAGCATGTTTAGGATGTTCCTCACAAATACTAAATTGGATTGGTATGTAATAATGTTTTGCATGAGAACTCTGGTTGCCATACATTTACACTTTAACGGCTACAGGCATACAGTGGTAAGCCAGTTGCAAACTGGAAGTGGTTCCAAAGGGACTCCTTCCCATTTGTCAATGTTGAGAGAACAATTTTTTGGACTGGGCAGTGGCCCCAGGCACAAATGTCTAGCCTTAAAAAATGCTAAACCTTTCACTTTTTAAAAAAAGGACATTTTTTTCATTTAAGTCACAGATATTGTGGTCTGCTGACCCCAGCAGGCCACCATCCCTGTCATACCAGCAATTCATAGTTTGTTACATTTTGCGACCAACCTCATTATTATTCATGAGATAGGTCGAATTGCGACCCACTATGAATTGGGTTTTTGCAAATCGGCCTATTAGTATATTGATTGGTTTGCAAAAACTGAATGGATTTGATAAAAGTTGGTGCACAATGTCCATTGACTTTTACCAGCTCCATTCTTTGTACATTTGACACTAAGGGTGAGATGTATAAAGCACTGGTTAGAAATACTGATCGCAATTTACCATAGGGTCAATGCCTACCATAAAAAAATATTTTTTTCAACATTCTTAAATGCTTGTAGTCACTTAAAGATGAATGTTTTGCAACCAAAATTTGGTTGCACAGTGTTAAAACATACCTCTGTGAATTGGTATAGAGAAGAGATACCCTAAAACTGCATCTTTCAAATACGGATGCAGACTTTAATCACAAACTAAAATTGCAATTGTGTAGCATGTCACAGAACACAATTTGTGGTTTGTGCACCTCAAAAGGCCCTTTTGGGGTCACAAATTGTGATTCTGTGAATTGGGCTATTCGAGACCGACATATATTTGGCCCATAGAGGCATGCCATGGATGATACTCCTTTGATGATTTTTGGGTGGCCAGAGTCGGAGGGAAAATAATCCTAAGAATCTAAAACCACCACTGAAGCATAGTGTTAACATTTTTACACAAACAAGCAAGAACCTCTTCCTGACTGGTGTGAATGGCATGTTTTGCACCAGATGGCATTTATTGGCATTACTTGTCAATCAACTGTAATATCTTTTCTGAATGTTTGCTTCACTGTGTGCTCCAGATTGTTCGTCCCATTCAGGACAGATGCAATCTTAAAAGACCTACAACAGGGTATATGGGATGACAATGTTAGACGGCGACCTCAGAGGAGCCCGGAAAGGGGGTCCTGACTACCCTGAGACCCACCCTCAAAGTATCGTAGCCGGGCACTGGCGGGAGACTCCTCAGGAGGAGAAATCTCGTATCGAGGATCGTACTTCTGGCACCACACGTCACAGAAACACCACACCGTGCGTTCTTAGGAACCAATCTTTATCAAACAGGTTAGCACTGCAAATATGTACAAGGAGAGCACGGGCTCAATGAGTCTCGGAAGGGATAGGGGGTAGCGGGACAGTCTCTGGTAAAAGGTACAAGGCAAGGACGTACCCGGCGCACAGCTCACAATCCTCGAGCTGGGGGGTAGGCTGGTTGTCGTGGGGTCCGGCGGGACCGGTGGAGTCTGTGGAAGCCGCGAGTCACTCAGCAGGCTCAAGTACAAGTTCGGAGGTCTTACGATCTTCGGGGAGCCGCGAGTCACTCAGCAGGGCTCAGGTACAAGTTCGGAGGTCTTACGATCTTCAGGGAGCCGCGAGTCACTCAGCAGGGCTCAGGTACAAGTTCGGAGGTCTTACGATCTTCAGGGAGCCGCGAGTCACTCAGCAGGGCTCAGGTACAGTTCGGAGGTCTTACGATCTTCAGGGAGCCGCGAGTCACTCAGCAGGGCTCAGGTGGTTCTAAGTTTCAGGAGCCGCGACAGCGTCAGCAGGCTCTCGTTGTTCCAGTGTCGAATCTGCCGGACAGTCCCAGAGCACCCCTTGTTATAGGTCGACCCCTCTTTGATGTCCGGAGTCTGTGCAGGCAGGGGTCTTGTCACCTGGGGGGTCGCTTGTCGGGGTTTCCTGCCATTGTCTTGTGATCTTTTCAGGGCCGGGTCGGGAGGAGTCCCAGACACCCAGCAGGCGTGGAGCCAGCCCTCAGGGATCGAAACCCATCATCCCAGGGGAGTTCAGAGGTGCGATAGAAACTGCTCCTCCCTCTCTCATCCCCTGGAAGCGTGATGTCCTCCAGCCGGAGTGGCGCCTCTAGGCCCAGGACGCGCTGGGGCCGGGCGGCCATCTTGGTGCATGAAGTGGGCACGCGGGCCCGGGGTGGCCGAAGGGAGAGAGGCCATGGATGAGGAAGTCTGGGTCGGGTGCGTGTGTTCTGGTGGAAAGGATCGGTTAGGCCGGGGGATTGGGGCTGCCGGTACCAGGTTAGGTGGTGTGGGGACCAGTAGAGCCATGTTACGAGGCCGGGTCCAACACGCGTCCCCCCCAGCTGAAAGCCGGAGAGAACTGCCCATCATCTTGGGGGGTTCTCTTCGCTGAGGCGGAAGAACCGGGAGAGGCCGTCAGCGTTGGCGTGGTCCGTACCAGGGCGATGTTCTACGGTGAAATCCATCCCCTGGAGGGAGATTGACCACCGCAGTAGCTTGGGGTTTTCTCCCGGCATCTGCAAGAGCCATCGCAAGGGCCGATGGTCGGTTTGGACTTTGAAATGGGTGCCGAACAGGTAGGGGCGTAGTTTCTTGAGTGCCCAGACCACGGCAAAGGCTTCGCGCTCAATGGTGCTCCATCGCTGTTCTCTGGGCAACAGCCGCCGGCTGAGGAAGGCGACGGGCTGGTCTAGGCCTTGGTCATTCATCTGGGAAAGGACGGCCCCAATGCCATGCTCGGAGGCATCGGTTTGGACAACAAACTCCTTGGAGTAGTCGGGAGCCTGGAGGACGGGGGCCGTGCACATGGCCTTCTTTAGGGCCTCGAACGCCTCCTGGCAGGCGGTCGTCCACTGCACCTTCTTTGGCTGTTTTTTGGATGTGAGTTCTGTGAGGGGGCCGACAAGGCTGCCATACCCCTTGATGAATCTTCGGTAGTAGCCAGTGAGGCCCAGAAAGGCTCGGACCTCCGTTTGGGTGGTGTGGGGTTCCCAGGCCACGATGGCGTCGATTTTTGGCTGTAGAGGGGCGACCTGGCCACTCCCGACCTGGTGCCCCAGGTAGACTACTGATCCTTGCCCAATTTGGCACTTGCTGGCTTTTACTGTGAGGCCTGCCTGGCGCAGGGCGGTTAGTACCCTCCGGAGGTGCTGGAGGTGCTCACTCCATTCGGAACTGAAAACGGCGATGTCGTCTAGATAGGCCGCGCTGAACTGTTCCAGCCCGGCCAGGACTCTATTCACCAGTCGCTGGAAGGTGGCCGGGGCATTTTTCATTCCGAAGGGCACTACGCGGAAGCGGTAATGCCCATCCGGGGTGGAGAAGGCGGACCGCTCCTTGGCCCCCTCGGTGAACGCAATCTGCCAGTATCCGCAGGTGAGGTCGAAGGTGCTGAGGAACCGGGCTGCCCCGAGTCGGTCAATGAGCTCGTCGGCTCGTGGAATGGGGAGGGCATCGGCTCGGGTGACGTCATTGAGCCCTCGGTAGTCCACACAGAACCGGAGCTCGGGGGCGACACCGGGGGCCGCTGCCTTCGGGACCAGGACCACTGGGCTGGCCCAGGGACTGTCAGATGGCTCGATCACCCCCATGGTCAACATCTTTGAGACTTCAGCTTGAATGCAGGACCGGACCCGGTCTGGGACCCGGTATTCTCTGTGTCTCACCGGTGGGCTGTCCCCGGTGTTCACGTCATGGACACACCAGTCGGTGACTCGGGGGATCAGGGAGAAGAGGTCGGCAAATTGTCCTAGTAGCTGGCGGCAGTCCTCTTGTTGCTGGGCAGTGAGAGCTGGGGAGAGGTTCACTCCCTCCACGGAGCCATCCTGCTCCTTGACACACAGGAGGTCCGGGAGGGGATCGGACTCATCTTCGGCCCCGTCATCGGTGGCCAGCAGGAGGCTCAGTTCTGTCCGCACGAAGTGAGGCTTGAGGCGGTTCACGTGAAGGACCCGGAGGGGATCCCGAGGCGACTGGACGTCCACCAAGTATGTGACTTGACTCTTCCGCTCAATCACTTTGTAGGGCCCGGTCCACCTGTCCTGGAGGGCGCCTGGCTTCACGGGGGCCATGACCCATACTTGTTGGCCCGGCTGGAACTCGACCAGAGTGGCATTCTGGTCGTACCAGCGCTTCATCTCTTCTTGGCTTGTCTCTAGGTTGGCCTTGGCCAGTGCTCGGAACTTCCTGGTCTGGTTCCGGAGGGTCAGAACATAGTGGAACACATCTCGTGGGGTGGTCTGGGGTGCCGCCTCCCACCCTTCCTTAACCAAGCTGAGGGGACCTCGGACGGGGTGTCCATAGAGCAACTCAAACGGGCTGAACCCTAGGGACTTCTGGGGGACCTCTCGGTAAGCGAACAAGAGGCAGGGGAGCAGGACGTCCCACTTACGCCAGAGGGGCTCTTCTAGGCCGGTGATCATCCCTTTCAGAGTCCTGTTAAACCTCTCTACTAGGCCGTTCCCTTGGGGATGGTACAGGGTGGTGAATTTGTAGGACACTCCACATTGTTGCCACAGGGACGTCATATACTTTGAGATAAAATTAGTGCCGCGATCGCTCACGACCTCGCGGGGAAAACCTACCCGGGAAAAGATCCCCATCAGGGCCCGGCCCACTACGGGGGCCGTGACGGTGCATAGGAGGATCGCCTCAGGGTATCGGGTGGCGTGATCCACCAGGACCAGGATGAAACGGTGACCTTGGGAGGTGGGGGGGTCCAGGGGCCCCACGATGTCGATCCCGACTCGTTCAAAGGGGGTACTGATGACCGGGAAGGGTTGGAGGGGAGCCTTGCGCTTCCCCCCACTCTTCCCACTAGCTTGGCACGTGGGACAGGACTTGCAGTGGGCTTCTACAGCTGCTCTCATTCTAGGCCAGTAAAAATGGGTCACGAGACGGCTGTAGGTCTTGTCTTGACCCAGGTGGCCGGCGAGGGGGACGTCGTGGGCTAAGCCCAGGAGGAAGTCTCGGAAGCGGAGGGGTACCACCAGCACCTGTCCGGATCCCAGCTCCACCGACTTCTGCTCACTGTACAAAATGCTATTCTCCCAATAAATTTGGTGCGTTCCAGTTTGGTCGCCTGCGGCTTGGCCCTCGGCCTGGCGCCGTAGTCCGACCAGGGAAGGACAAGTGGCTTGCTCCCTGCAAAACTCCTCCCGGGTGGGCCCGCCCTCGTGGCGCCATTGGGCCAACTCGGGTAGATCGCCTAACTTGGGGACCGGGGCGGTGTCGGATAGTGAGGGCTCGTCGCTGGCGACGGGCCCTTCCGATGGGGGGACGGGAGGACCCTCGGGGGTTACTGCTCTGACTTCTTCGGTCGGGGCGTCTTTGACTTCTCCCGGGGGGGGGGAAGTCGAGCTGACATGGATCGGGTGGTGGCGCACACCCACTCGGGGAGCCCCATCATCTCTAGGTGGGCCTTGCACTAGGCCTGGGCGGTAAATTCCGTTCCGTTCGCGGAATTTTCGAAATTTGGGTAATTTCGCGTTCCGCGGAGAACGCGAAATTGCAAAAAAATCTACATTCCGCAACTTCGCGAAATTTTTTGCTTGTTCGCGTTCTCAAATGCGTGTTCGCGAGATATTTCACCCCGAGCACGCAAACAGCGATCGCGAACAGGAAAAAAGTATCGCGAACAAGCAATTCCGCGTGTTCGCGGAATTTCTGCATGTTCGCGGAGATTTTTTACCGTTTCGCGGAGATTTGCGTAACACGATTACGCAAATTCTGCCCACCCCTACCTTGCACTCGACGTGCTTCCAGGGAGAACTCTCCAGGTCGTTCCCTAAGAGGCAGTCGACCGGCTGGGAGGTTCTTACGGCAACCCTCAGCTTACCTATCACTCCACCCCACTGAAACGGTACCAGAGCTACCTGACACATACTCTCTCTATTATCGGCGGAAATTACTGGGCAAAAGACGTTGGGGAGGATCTGCTCCTCGGGGACTAAGTGCCTGAGGACACCGGTGATGCTGGCCCCGGTGTCCCGCATGGCCTCTATTTGGTGGCCATTGATCTTGATGAGCTGCCCGTATTTCTTCGTGTTGGAGGGCAGGAGGCTACCAGGGACAATCTCCCTATCTCCCAGGGATACTAGGGCCATGGCTGCGGGTTCCCACTCCCCGGTTTCCTCAACCTCCTCCCCCAGGGCTATGTTGGCTATCTGTCTTGCGGGGGTGTTTTGGGTGGCCATGGGGCATTCTGGGTCATTGGCGTAGTGCCCGGGCTTCTGGCAACGGAAGCAAGTGACGGTTACCCTGTGTCCCCGTCTCCCAGGGGGTCCGGTTACTGGTGGGCGGGCGCTGGGAAAGGTGGAGGTTGGGTCTTTGGGGGACTAGGCTGGGACTCTCTCTGGCCTCCCTGGTTCCCCCCTCCTCTCTGGCGGGGTGGTCCCTGACTGGCTCGGGGGTATTCTCCTACCATGCCCCGGGTGACCCGGGTGTTGGTCCAGCGGTCTGCTTCCACAGCCAGCTTCCTGGGATCGGTGAGTTTGCTGTCAAGCAGATGCTGGCGTAGTTCCACAAAGCAGTTCGCAGCCAGCTGTTCCCACAACAGGAGGTCGGTGAGTTCCTCAAGGGTGGTGACTTTGCTGCCCTTGACCCACCCATCGAAGGCCCGACTAAAAAAGTTTACATATTCCACCAAGGTGGTGCCCGGGATTTTCCTGCAGTCCCGGAATCGCTGACGGTACATCTCGGGGGTGAGACCGTACCTTGTGAGTAGAGCCTCTTTCATGTGGCTGTAGGAGGTCTGCAGAGAGAGGGGTAGGTCGAGCAGGGTGTCTCTTCCTTCGCTCAGAAACCGTCCCCACAACCCTGCCCCCCAGTCCTTCTGCGGGACCCGATGGGAGGTCATGGCGACCTCGTAGGCCCTGAACCATTGCTGAATGTCATCGTTTTTATAATATTCCTTGACCACGTTCTTGGGGATGTGGACCTTCTGCTCCGCTGGGGAGGTCGCCTCTCGGTTTCCCGGGGGCCTCCCTTCCTCACTTCTGGCCTTGAGCTCGATTTCTTTCAAGCTGCGTTCGTGCTTGTTAGAAATGAGGGGGCTCCGGTTGACGCAGGTGTGAACCCACAACAAGCAGGGACCCCTTACTTCTTGTCAGGGCGAAGGATGACTCCCCAGAATAACCCCTGCTCACCCTCTAGGTGCGTGGCGCGAGCAGTCTAGGCTAAGTCTCAGGCGTACACGGTTAAGCAAATGCAATTACACATACAGTAAACCCCTTGCATGCACCACAAACGGACACCAATCAGGAAGTATATAAAAATAAGCTTTTATGTAGATTCAGCAGATGCAAATACAAGGCCCAGTAACGTTGAACTGATGGGGCCACAATTCTTGGAAATACGGTAAAGTTCTCTTTGTTTTACGGAAAGTTCTTTAGGCGGGCACAAGGTAACTGTAGGCCTCAGCGTACTTTGTGCTGAGGCAGCGCCCCGGAAGCACACAGCAGATGACAGGGAAATAAGAACGTTGCGGACCCTGGATCCGATGCGAGCTCGCGGTCGAGTTCGTAAGTACAGTACCTTGTTTCTTGACGCAAAGGCGGGTGCGGGATTTCAGCGGCTCTTCGACAGAAGAGCGAGGCGGCGTCCGGGGCTCCCACACTTCACGAGGGTGTCTGATCCTCAGGCTCACGACAAGAGCGGGGTGTTGTAGGTGGCGGGTGAACAAAGCGGGGCAGCCGGGCACGCAGATGCGTCCGGGCCGTCCGAGGCTTGGAGATGCTCACAAACGCCGATTCCGGCGGGAGGGTGAAGGTGCACAGCGAGCCTCCACGAGCGAGGTGACGGGGCCGCCCAGCACAGCGTAGGGGGAGCGGCTCCGATCGAGCGAGGCTCTTCCCAAGGCGGGGGCGGCTAAGCAGTCCTGGTCACGGCTCAGGGAGGGACTGGGCACGAGGGTCACAGCTCCGGCGAGGGAAAGGACACCACAGTCCAGCAGCAGGCGAGTGAAGATCAGGTAGAGCCCAATGGTCCTGGGGCTCAGTTCAGGGGGCAAGCTCAGTTCCAAGCCCTTGGAGATCGTTTTGGAAAAGCACAAGTCTTGAAAGTAAAAGTAAAGTAAAAGTCTTCAGCAACAGTTTCTCTTCTCTCCTTTGGCAGCAAGGTCACCACTGCAGGCCAATCCCCCAGGATAGGGACAGTCTTCCTCCTACAGCTTTCCCGGTGCCTCCTCCTCAGGCAGAGATTCTTCTTGGTCAAAAGCGGATCTAGTTTCTTAGGAGCAGGGCTCCTCCATTTATACCACAAATCTTTTGTTCTCCCAGGCCAGGGGGGCCCTTGCCTAGTTCAGTCTGGTTTCTGAGCACTTTGTTTACGTGATGCAGGCTTCTTCTTTCAGAGTGCAGGGCAGAGTCATCAGACGCTCCACAGGGGGTGGAGCCGGCATTGAGGTAGCGGAGCACTGTCCTATTCAGAGCCTAGGAGCACTCCTCCCACCCATCTACCTGTTGATCGTCCTATTCATACCAGGCTACCTAGCCCTGCCCATCTGGGTTCCCCCAGCCCTGTCACTCACACCAGCCAGACATCAGATACACATCACGCAGAAGCGGCTGACATGTTTAGGCAAGCAAAGGCCAACTTTCTAAAAGTGACATTTGCAAACCCGGAATATTAAAATAAACCTTGCGAAAAGATGTACCTTATTATTCCGCGTTCAGGCATACTAAACTCGATCTTCTACCATGTTCCCTGGGTCGGTTAGGATCATAGGGTGTAACAATCCAGGCCGCCCATGCTGGCCTATGAGAACAGGGTAGCCTTGCAGTAGTGAACAACAAGATGGCGGTAATTCACTACTAGGACATGCCACGCATCCGGCTTGTCCTACCTTAGGCTTACAACGCACCCTGCCCGGGGGCCTACCAGAGGGGTGACTAACATGCAGCTAAGGGAAGGTTTTAGGGACTGGCAAGTGTGGGCACTTGTCGGTCGGCGTGTCAGTACCAGACTGCACGCAGGTTCTGCGGTGGCAGACCTTAGACGTATTTTACCGGCCGCTTCTGTGGGTGGCACAACCCGTGCTGCAAGCCCACCGGCGGTGTTCGTATTTACATGCCCTGGCGCCCCTGGCGCACTTTACTGGGGTCTGATAGTAAACCAAACAATCCAATCATGGAATCCAACCAACATATACAATTTACATAGGGAGCACTCGCACCGCGACACTGGTTGGCA
Source organism: Triturus cristatus (assembly GCF_964204655.1). Lineage (NCBI taxonomy): Eukaryota > Metazoa > Chordata > Amphibia > Caudata > Salamandridae > Triturus > Triturus cristatus. The sequence goes on from NC_140589.1 coordinate 1,879,769,502, forward strand.
GTGGCACAGCGCGCTGAGCGGCCAACACCATAAAAACACATGAGGCACAGTGACAAAAAGAGGGAGGGAGACTCACGCCAAGGTGCCAGGTCTAACACGTGTCCCCTCCAGCTGAAAAGTGGGGAGAACTACCCTACCCCAGGGAGTTCCTCATCACTAAGGCGGAAAAATCTGGACAGACCGTCAGCATTGGCGTGATCTGTACCAGGGCGATGTTCCACCGTGAAATCCATACCCTGTAGGGAAATGGACCACCTCAACAGCTTTGGATTCTCACCCCTCATATGCATCAACCATCTGAGGGGCCTGTGGTCCGTCTGAACCCGGAAGTGAGACCCAAACAAGTAGGGTCTTAGCTTCTTCAGCGCCCAGACCACAGCAAATGCCTCACGCTCAATAGCACTCCACCTTTGTTCCCGTGGAAGTAACCTCCTGCTAAGAAAGGCTACGGGTTGATCTAGGCCCTCCTCATTAATCTGTGAAAGAACAGCCCCCACACCATGCTCTGAAGCGTCTGTCTGAACGATAAACTATTTGGAGAAGTTGGGAGCCAAGAGCACGGGCGCCGTGCACATAGCAGTTTTCAAGGCCTCAAAAGCTTTCTGACAGGTGTCAGTCCAGATCACTTTCCTGGGCTGCTTCTTCGAAGTCAGCGCTGTCAAGGGGGCAACCAGGTTGCCATACCCCTTGACAAACCTCCTGTAGTACCCGGTGAGACCTAGGAAGGCTCTCACCTCCGTCTGGGTTTTGGGCGCCTCCCAATTCAGGATGGTTTCTATCTTGGGCTGAAGGGGTGCCACCTGGCCACTCCCAACTTGGTGTCCCAAGTACACCACGGAACCCTGCCCGATCTGGCACTTACTCGCCTTGATCGTGAGGCCTGCCTTGCGCAGCTAATAAAAATATCTCACAAGGAGTAGGGGTCTAAGGGATATGGTTTAAAGACTCGAACAGTTTGTAATCCCCAAGTCAACACATGTATACAAAAAGAAACTGTGAGTCAAAAGAGGTTGAGTGACCGTAACACAACCACTAAGTGAGTACTGATCAGGATATAATTGCTGTCTATGAAGTGCCAACTGTATCAATAGGTATGTGTATGTATATATGAAAAAGATTCCCATCACCCACAACAAGTGGCTCGCTTCATCATTTGGGAACCTGGGAACTTCACCAGAGAACCGTGTTCTACCAGATGGACGTAGATATCGGTTCAATAATGTGTCCCAAATGTATCTATTGATGTATTGATTAGATCGAAGGAACCATCAAATAACTGATAGGGGTTGATGTGTGCAGTGCTAATGATAAAGATATGTGCTAGTTAAAATTGGTTAACCAGGCACAAAAGTGTTTTTAATGGAGTGCTACCTGGATACCAAAATAAAACAAGACAGTGCTGTAACAGTTTGAAAGGATAACTGTGTTGGAAAAGACTGGTCAACATGTTTCAGCTCTCGGATACACTGTATCCTAGCTTTCGTCAGGACCAGAACGCTACTGCAAATATTGATGTTGTGACTAAGATACAAAGAAATTTTTGAACATACAACCTGGACCTTGTTTTTCGGTACAGGGGAATACCCGAATTAATCTGGGTATGTGCCTCACCCCGCCTGGCAACTGCTCAGGTTAGGAGGCACCGCTCTCTCCGTCGGTACCTCTCGCAGTGTCTGAGCGAGAAGGGGAGGAGACACTGCGAGAGGTACCGACGGAGAGAGCGGTGCCTCCTAACCTGAGCAGTTGCCAGGCGGGGTGAGGCACATACCCAGATTAATTCGGGTATTCCCCTGTACCGAAAAACAAGGTCCAGGTTGTATGTTCAAAAATTTCTTTGTATCTTAGTCACAACATCAATATTTGCAGTAGCGTTCTGGTCCTGACGAAAGCTAGGATACAGTGTATCCGAGAGCTGAAACATGTTGACCAGTCTTTTCCAACACAGTTATCCTTTCAAACTGTTACAGCACTGTCTTGTTTTATTTTGGTATCCAGGTAGCACTCCATTAAAAACACTTTTGTGCCTGGTTAACCAATTTTAACTAGCACATATCTTTATCATTAGCACTGCACACATCAACCCCTATCAGTTATTTGATGGTTCCTTCGATCTAATCAATACATCAATAGATACATTTGGGACACATTATTGAACCGATATCTACGTCCATCTGGTAGAACACGGTTCTCTGGTGAAGTTCCCAGGTTCCCAAATGATGAAGCGAGCCACTTGTTGTGGGTGATGGGAATCTTTTTCATATATACATACACATACCTATTGATACAGTTGGCACTTCATAGACAGCAATTATATCCTGATCAGTACTCACTTAGTGGTTGTGTTACGGTCACTCAACCTCTTTTGACTCACAGTTTCTTTTTGTATACATGTGCTGCCTTGCGCAGCGCCATCAACACTTCCCAGAGGTGACGCAAGTGTTCCTCCCAAGTGGAGCTGAACACTGCGATGTCATCCAGGTAGGCTGCACTGAACGAATCCAGCCCAGCCAACACCTGGTTGACCAATCTCTGGAAGGTGGCAGGGGCATTCTTCATCCCAAATGGCATAACCCGGAACTGGTAGTGCCCATCTGGGGTGGAAAATGCTGACCTCTCTTTGGCCCCCTCGGTCAAGGCGATCTGCCAATACCCAGACGTTAGATCAAACGTGCTGAGGTAGTTGGCAGCCCCTAGCCGATCGATGAGCTCATCAGCTCTGGGGATGGGGTGTGCGTCGGTCCTAGTGACCGAATTGAGTCCTCTGTAGTCCACACAGAACCGGAGTTCGGGTGTGGCTCCCGGCGCAGCAGCCTTTGGGACCAAGACCACGGGGCTGGCCCAAGGACTGCTAGAAGACTCAATTACCCCGAGTGCAAACATCTTGGAGACCTCCTCCTTGATGCATGTCCTCACCCTGTCAGTCACCCTGTAGGCCTTGCGCCGCACAGGTGGGCTATCCCCAGTGTCCACATCATGGACGCACCAATCAGTGACACCAGGGACCAGGGAAAACAGGTCAGAAAACTGTCCCAGCAACTGGCGACAATCATTCTGTTGCTCAGGGGTCAGGGTGGAAGAGAGGATGACACCATCCACTGACCCATCTTGCTCCTTGGCTGACAGGAGGTCAGGAAGAGGTTCTGTCTCCTCTTCCATTCCAGCATCTGTTGCCAAGAGCATGCCCACTTGGGACCTCTCCAAGTGGGGCTTGAGGCGGTTGACATGTAGGACCCTTAAGGGGTTCCTAGGAGACTTCAGGTCCACCACGTAGGTAACAGGACTCTTGCGCTCCACCACCTCAAAGGGACCGGTCCACTTATCCTGGAGCGCACACGGCTCCACGGGGGCCAAGACCCATACTTTCTGTCCAGGCTGAAGCTCTACCAGAGTGGCATTCTGGTCGTACCACCGCTTCATCTCCTCCTGGCTGGCTTCCAGATTTGCCTCAGCAAGTTGCCTGAATCGCCTAGTCTGATTCCTGAAGGCCAGCATGTAACTATATACATTCTGGGGAGGCTTCCTGGGAGATTGCTCCCAGCCTTCTTTGACCAGACTTAGAGGTCCTCTGACTGGGTGACCATACAGAAGCTCAAAGGGACTGAACCCCAGAGACTTCTGTGGCACCTCACGGTAAGCGAAGAGAAGGCATGGTAAGAGGACGTCCCACTTACGCCTCATGGCTCCTTCTAGGCCCATTATCATGCCTTTGAGGGTTCGGTTGAATCTCTCAACCAACCCGTTTCCTTGGGGGTGGTAAGGGGTGGTGAACTTGTAGGTTACACCACACTCTTGCCAAAGAGATTTCATGTACTTGGACATGAAATTGGTACCTCGGTCAGACACCACTTCTAGAGGGAATCCCACTCGGGAGAAAATTCCCATCAGTGCCCGTCCCACCACGGGGGCCGTCACTGTCCTTAGAGGAATGGCTTCCGGGTACCGGGTGGCATGGTCCACCAGGACCAGGATGAACCTATTGCCCATCGCTGTCCTGGGGTCCAGGGGCCCTACAATGTCAATCCCCACTCGCTGGAATGGGGTACCGACCACAGGGAATGGCTGGAGTGGAGCCTTCTGCTTCCTTCCACTCTTTCCACTTGCCTGGCAAGTCTGGCATGTCCTGCAGTGAGTATCTGAACTCCTGCGCATTTGAGGCCAATAAAAGTGGGTGACAAGCCTTTCAAAGGTCTTGTCCTGCCCCAAATGCCCTGCCAATGGCACATCGTGAGCCAGCCCCAGTAGGAAGGCTCTGAAGTCCTGGGGTACCACCAGCGCACGGGCTGACCCAGGCTCAGCAACCTTAGGCTCTGTATATAGGAGGTCGTTCTCCCAGTAAACGAAATGTGATCCTGACTGATCACCTGCGGCCTGGTCTGCAGCCTGCTGCCGCATACCCACGAGAGAAGGGCACTCCTTCTGTGCCTTGCAAAAGTCCTCCCTGGTGGGACCCCCTTCCTGCTGCCAATGGGTCAGCTCCGGCAGGTCTCCCAGTTCAGCTATCTGCTCCCCTGTAGGCTCCAGGGCATCCCCCTCAAGGTCTGCTTCCTCCTGGACCGTGGGAACTTCAGGGGCCGGCTTCCCGCGCCCCTTGCTCCTTCTCTCTGAGGCCGGTTCCTGGGCCTCCCTCTCAGGCTCCAGGACCTCTTGAGTACCTCTACTGGCTGCCATGGACCGTGTGGTGACACACGCCCAATCCGGCATACCCAACATCTCCAGGTGAGCACTCCGCTCCACCTTAGCCCAAGGTGAGCTCTCCAAATCGTTCCCTAACAAACAGTCTACAGGCATGGCGGGCCTCACAGCTTCCTGAAGAGTACCAGAGACCCCCCCCCACTCAAAGGGAACCTGAGCCACCTTGCAGTGTCTCTCTGTGTTGTCAGCGGCAACAACGGGATAGAATGCATTGGGGACCACCTGCTCCTGAGACACCAGGTGACACCTGACAGCCGTCACACTGGCTCCTGTATCTCTAAGAGCTTCCACTCTATGGCCATTTATGGTCACCCACTGCCTGTACTTCTTAGTGTTCTCAGGCAGCTGGGTTGGAGGGACCACTTCACGGTCTCCTAGCGAGACCAGGGACATCTCTGCGGGACCCCACCCACCTTGGACATCCCTCTCCTCCCCCAAGGCTACACTAGTCACCTGCCGGGGTGGAGCACCAGTGGGTGCTGGTTTACCAAACAATGGACACTTTACATCAGAGGCAAAATGCCCCAAATTGTTACACCTGTAACATCTTACGGGCCCCTTTGGAACAGGAGGACCTGTCGGGGCCCCGGTCGGTTTCTGGGGTGGGGGAGGCTGAGAACCCTTCCCTTGGTTCCCTTGGGGACTATTTTGGGGCCCTTTTTGGAACTGCTTCTGTTTACCCCTTTCCCCCCCACTCTTCTGCTGGGGACCCTGCCCACCTTTGGCAGAATCTCCCACGGTACCCTTGTGGACCCTGGTACTGACCCAGCGGTCCGCCTCCTCAGCAAGCTTCCTCGGGTTAGTCAGCTTACTATCTATCAGGTGCTGGCGTAGCTCAGGAAAACAATTACTGGACAAGTGCTCCCATGCCATTAGATCAAGAAGCCCTTGATAATCGTTCACCATACTACCCTTCACCCAACCATCCAGCGCTCTGCAAAAGAAAGTCACATACTCCACATACGTACTATTGGGAATCTTAGTGCAACCCCTGAACCTCTGTCTATATAACTCAGGGGTCAACCCATACCTAGCCATCAATGCTTCCTTCATATGGGCATAAGAATTACGAACATCAACAGGTAAATCTAACAGTGTGTCCCGCCCTTCACTCAGGAACCTTCCCCACAACCCCGCTCCCCAATCTTTCTCAGGGACCCGGTGGGAAGACATGGCTACCTCGTAGGCTCTGAACCACTGCCCGATGTCGTCATTCCTGAAGAACTCCTTCACTACATCCTTGGGAATATAAACTCTTGGTTCCGCCGGTACTGGCGGTGTGCTGCCACCAGAGGGATTAAGCTCCAAACTTTTTGCTTTCAGCTCCAGCTCCCTCAGCTTCATGTCATGCTCTAATTGTAGTTTCTTTTCTTCCATGGCTAATCTTTGTTTTTCCATATCCATCTGCCCATGAAGTTTTGCCATTTCCACCTCGTGTGCCCGGGTTGCTGCCCTGTCTGCCAATTCTTCTGGCGACAGGCCTCTGCCAAACTCATGGACACTTTCTGGTGGAACCACTTCCACCTGATTCTCTGGTGCCTTTGACTCATACCAGGCCCTCAGCGCCTTCACAAATTGTTCCTTCTTTTTCAATCCAGTTTGGGCAATCCTGAACTTGGAGCAAAGACCTTTCAAGTCTTCATTGGTACGATTCAGAAGCGCGTCTTCTTCCCAATCTACGTCTTCAAATCCAGAGATTATGGAAGCCGCCCTTCCGGCTGAAAGTGAACCAGGCATGGCTCTAACAACGGAGACTCCTGGCAAAACAAAAACAAATGCTAGCCTTGTGGCTGTGTTACTGGTCTGCTCTCACTACGTGGTGATCAGTGATTCACTATACGCAAACCACAAATGCAAATCCGTAAATCCCACCGCTGCCACCAATGTTAGAAATGAGGGGGCTCCGGTTGACGCAGGTGTGAACCCACAACAAGCAGGGACCCCTTACTTCTTGTCAGGGCGAAGGATGACTCCCCAGAATAACCCCTGCTCACCCTCTAGGTGCGTGGCGCGAGCAGTCTAGGCTAAGTCTCAGGCGTACACGGTTAAGCAAATGCAATTACACATACAGTAAACCCCTTGCATGCACCACAAATGGACACCAATCAGGAAGTATATAAAAATAAGCTTTTATGTAGATTCAGCAGATGCAAATACAAGGCCCAGTAACGTTGAACTGATGGGGCCACAATTCTTGGAAATACGGTAAAGTTCTCTTTGTTTTACGGAAAGTTCTTTAGGCGGGCACAAGGTAACTGTAGGCCTCAGCGTACTTTGTGCTGAGGCAGCGCCCCGGAAGCACACAGCAGATGACAGGGAAATAAGAACGTTGCGGACCCTGGATCCGATGCGAGCTCGCGGTCGAGTTCGTAAGTACAGTACCTTGTTTCTTGACGCAAAGGCGGGTGCGGGATTTCAGCGGCTCTTCGACAGAAGAGCGAGGCGGCGTCCGGGGCTCCCACACTTCACGAGGGTGTCTGATCCTCAGGCTCACGACAAGAGCGGGGTGTTGTAGGTGGCGGGTGAACAAAGCGGGGCAGCCGGGCACGCAGATGCGTCCGGGCCGTCCGAGGCTTGGAGATGCTCACAAACGCCGATTCCGGCGGGAGGGTGAAGGTGCACAGCGAGCCTCCACGAGCGAGGTGACGGGGCCGCCCAGCACAGCGTAGGGGGAGCGGCTCCGATCGAGCGAGGCTCTTCCCAAGGCGGGGGCGGCTAAGCAGTCCTGGTCACGGCTCAGGGAGGGACTGGGCACGAGGGTCACAGCTCCGGCGAGGGAAAGGACACCACAGTCCAGCAGCAGGCGAGTGAAGATCAGGTAGAGCCCAATGGTCCTGGGGCTCAGTTCAGGGGGCAAGCTCAGTTCCAAGCCCTTGGAGATCGTTTTGGAAAAGCACAAGTCTTGAAAGTAAAAGTAAAGTAAAAGTCTTCAGCAACAGTTTCTCTTCTCTCCTTTGGCAGCAAGGTCACCACTGCAGGCCAATCCCCCAGGATAGGGACAGTCTTCCTCCTACAGCTTTCCCGGTGCCTCCTCCTCAGGCAGAGATTCTTCTTGGTCAAAAGCGGATCTAGTTTCTTAGGAGCAGGGCTCCTCCATTTATACCACAAATCTTTTGTTCTCCCAGGCCAGGGGGGCCCTTGCCTAGTTCAGTCTGGTTTCTGAGCACTTTGTTTACGTGATGCAGGCTTCTTCTTTCAGAGTGCAGGGCAGAGTCATCAGACGCTCCACAGGGGGTGGAGCCGGCATTGAGGTAGCGGAGCACTGTCCTATTCAGAGCCTAGGAGCACTCCTCCCACCCATCTACCTGTTGATCGTCCTATTCATACCAGGCTACCTAGCCCTGCCCATCTGGGTTCCCCCAGCCCTGTCACTCACACCAGCCAGACATCAGATACACATCACGCAGAAGCGGCTGACATGTTTAGGCAAGCAAAGGCCAACTTTCTAAAAGTGACATTTGCAAACCCGGAATATTAAAATAAACCTTGCGAAAAGATGTACCTTATTATTCCGCGTTCAGGCATACTAAACTCGATCTTCTACCATGTTTCCTGGGTCGGTTAGGATCATAGGGTGTAACAATCCAGGCCGCCCATGCTGGCCTATGAGAACAGGGTAGCCTTGCAGTAGTGAACAACAAGATGGCGGTAATTCACTTCTAGGACATGCCACGCATCCGGCTTGTCCTACCTTAGGCTTACAACGCACCCTGCCCGGGGGCCTACCAGAGGGGTGACTAACATGCAGCTAAGGGAAGGTTTTAGGGACTGGCAAGTGTGGGCACTTGTCGGTCGGCGTGTCAGTACCAGACTGCACGCAGGTTCTGCGGTGGCAGACCTTAGACGTATTTTACCGGCCGCTTCTGTGGGTGGCACAACCCGTGCTGCAAGCCCACCAGCGGTGTTCGTATTTACATGCCCTGGCGCCCCTGGCGCACTTTACTGGGGTCTGATAGTAAACCAAACAATCCAATCATGGAATCCAACCAACATATACAATTTACATAGGGAGCACTCGCACCGCGACACTGGTTGGCAGTGGCACAGCGCGCTGAGCGGCCAACACCATAAAAACACATGAGGCACAGTGACAAAAAGAGGGAGGGAGACTCACGCCAAGGTGCCAGGTCTAACAGTGCTCTAGTTGGAGCTTCCTTCCTTCGTGTTCCCATTGGAGCTTCTTCTCTTCTAGCTCGCCTTGCACGCGCATTTGCTCTACTGCTAGCTTTTTCTCCGCTAACTTTAATTCGCCTTCGATTTTGAGTTTAGCTAACTCGAGTTCGTGATTGCGGCTTCTCTCTCTGTCCGCGAGTTCTTCCGGGGATAGACCCCCGTCTGGTACGATGCCTCGCACCTGATTGCTGCTGCTTTCGCCTTGGGGGGGTTCGGCCTCGTCGGGGCGCTCCCCCGTGTCTTCCGGGCGGGAGGCCCCGGCCTCCACCCAGGCTTTCAGTGCTTTCTGCAAATCTTCCTTGGTGTTGAGACCGGTGGTAGCGATTCTAAGTTCTTTGCAGAATTGCTTTAGTTCTTTGTGTGTGTATTCTTCTAGTTGTTCCACCTGTAACACCCTGTTGGCGTTGATTTCTGCGGGAATCATGGCGTTTCCTTCTGCCATCTTTGTCGGTAGTGCGTCCGTCGTTCACGGTACGATCTCTCGGTGATGGGCCCGAATCCCGTCGCTTGCCACCAATGTTAGACGGCGACCTCAGAGGAGCCCGGAAAGGGGGTCCTGACTACCCTGAGACCCACCCTCAAAGTATCGTAGCCGGGCACTGGTGGGAGACTCCTCAGGAGGAGAAATCTCGTATCGAGGATCGTACTTCTGGCACCACACGACACAGAAACACCACACCGTACGTTCTTAGGAACCAATCTTTATCAAACAGGTTAGCACTGCAAATATGTACAAGGAGAGCACGGGCTCAATGAGTCTAGGAAGGGATAGGGGGTAGCGGGACAGTCTCTGGTAAAAGGTTCAAGGCAAGGACGTACCCGGCGCACAGCTCACAATCCTCGAGCTGGGGGGTAGGCTGGTTGTCGTGGGGTCCGGCGGGACCGGTGGAGTCTGTGGAAGCCGCGAGTCACTCAGCAGGCTCAAGTACAAGTTCGGAGGTCTTACGATCTTCGGGGAGCCGCGAGTCACTCAGCAGGGCTCAGGTACAAGTTCGGAGGTCTTACGATCTTCAGGGAGCCGCGAGTCACTCAGCAGGGCTCAGGTACAGTTCGGAGGTCTTACGATCTTCAGGGAGCCGCGAGTCACTCAGCAGGGCTCAGGTGGTTCTAAGTTTCAGGAGCCGCGACCGCGTCAGCAGGCTCTCGTTGTTCCAGCGTCGATTCTGCCGGACAGTCCCAGAGCACCCCTTGTTATAGGTCGACCCCTCTTTGATGTCCGGAGTCTGTGCAGGCAGGGTTCTTGTCACCTGGGGGGTCGCTTGTCGGGGTTTCCTGCCGTTGTCTTGTGATCTTTTCAAGGCCGGGTCGGGAGGAGTCCCAGACACCCAGCAGGTGTGGAGCCAGCCCTCAGGGAGGCCGGGGGGCCGATCGAAACCCATCGTCCCAGGGGAGTTCAGAGGTACGATAGAAACTGCTCCTCCCTCTCTCATCCCCTGGAAGCGTGATGTCCTCCAGCCGGAGTGGCGCCTCTAGGCCCGGGACGCGCTGGGGCAGGGCGGCCATCTTGGTGCATGAAGTGGGCACACGGGCCCGGGGTGGCCGAAGGGAGAGAGGCCATGGATGAGGATGTCCGGGTCGGGTGCGTGTGTTCTGGTGGAAAGGATCGGTTAGGCCGGGGGATTGGGGCTGCCGGTACCAGGTTAGGTGGTGTGGTGACCAGTAGAGCCATGTTACGAGGCCGGGTCCAACAACAATAGAAACATTTCTCATCTTCAAGAGTCATGCTGCAGCCTCTTAGCCCTTTCAACATCTATAGGGCTGTCATTAAGAAATCCAAATGGATTTTTGATACCATTTGCATTGTTATAGTGGTCTGCTCTTCCAGTGAGCTTTTGAAGTTCAGAATAACCAATCTCGTGGGGATCAGCTCTTCACAAAAGTGAACATTATTTGACGTCGCCAACTTGGTCTATCTGCGTCTGCATAATAAATGAAGTAGCTACATGTATCTTTAAATTGCACAGACACACACATGCCACCCTGTTGCTCAATAAAGTTTCACTTCTACCAGTGAAGCAGGGCATACATTTTAAAACTTGCTGTGTTGTTTTTAAAAGGTTGGGAAGGCCAGCACTCCTGTTTGTGTCCAAAAAATCAACAAATGCCAACAAACCCTTGGCCCCAAAGTATAATAAAAACAGACTGTGAAAACACAGCTTTGCAGTCTTTAACCCTTCACCAGACAAAGTAAGATATTAAGACAACGTTAATGTCTTTTTAGGCAAGTCTATCAAGGCATATTTACAAGTCCCTTTGCATCTCTCTTGGACCACACACGGATGCAAATTAAAAATCACATTAATGAATTCATGCAAGACCACCTTGCCTTGCCCTGAGGGGCTTCATAAATTTTGAGTAATGCAATGTTGTGCAAATCAATAAGTTGCATTACTCTGTGCCAGGGAGGCATTTTCATGACTTAAATGCAGTGCATTCCTGCCCTTTTCCTGTCATGCAGTGCAGCGCAGCAAGGCGACTTTCTGTGCTGCACTTTGTGACCTGGACATAATTATGGCCCTCAGTACTCTCCCTGACAGGCAAAGGCATCGATTGAAAATGTCTTATCTAAAAGTGCTAAACAAGCATTTACAATGCAACGGTCTCGGCATTGTTAAAGCTATTGGCATTGCTCATGACATTATTTTTGTTTATGTTTTTGTTTTTAAAACATTTAAAGAAACGGCATTGTTATTTACAATGTCAATAGCTTAATGTCTCTCAAATGCTAGACCTATTGCATTTGCACCCACACACAGAGCCACACACACAAATACTACTAAATAATAGATGACTGCTGTTCATCAGATCCTACAACAAACACACAGCCTCCGCAGTAAACAGAACTGGTACATAGACAACCTAAAAGGGCCAGCAAACTGTTCAACTGCACATGCCCAGTAAACGAAGTAACTAACCACGAAACGCTCCTTGCGCAAGAGCAGAGAAGCAGAGACATGACAAAACAGGCTTTGCCAACACTATTTATTATTTTAATTGTGGGCTTTGCATGTTAGATGACAACCTGTATGGGATCTGGTGTGTCACATTTCTTGAAATGTATATTTTCTTGTTTTTCTCAGAGCGCCTGAAGCTTTCCTTAGGAACCACGTGGCGCTTTTACCGGCAGAGTAAAAGCCAATGAGCACAAAATATGGACTGCATATGTTTAATGTAAAAGTGAGAGTGGAATAAGAGGGCATAAGTGTTTAGAAGCGTACAAATATAACCGCTTCCCTGAGCAGAATGAATGTGTACATACACAAACACGCTGGCATTTAGACCACAGGGAACTGGGTCTTTATTGTTAGAGTAAAAATGAACAAGTAAACATATTTGAAAGTTTGCTGTGTATTCAGCCTCACAGCATGCCTATAAGAACACGGTGTGAGTTATTCGCGGAAATAACAACGGGGAACGTGTAAAAGAACGAGGCAGTTCAAGGGCAGGATTGTTTATCGTATCCGACAAGTTATCGATTGCAATGTCTGAACACGAGATAATCTTCCAGACATTAAGGAAGGGAATGCCTGAATTCGATGCTCCGGTCTTTTTGTGTATTTGTGTACTTTACTTATAAATAAAATAAATGCCAAACGATTCTCCACGAATTGGCAACAAGCCGCCGACAACAGTGGCGCATACTATTGACGAGAAAGACACGAGCCTAGAGCGCACCCCTCACAAAGAAACGTCAAAACTTGCCAAAAAAGCTGCACAGAAGTAATTTAGGCTGAAATTTAATAACACAAGATCCCGGTCATCAATCTCCGTTTCTGTGAAAATGCGTGAAAGTGCGACAAAAACAGAAAAGGGCCCGGCACCTGACATGTCCGAGCAGCTGAAATGGCCTTTTTTCGGTCTTGTGTCTTCGGAGGGGGAGTTTCTCAGGGTGTCAGTTGTGGCGCCGCTCGCATTAATCACTGCGTCAGAGCTAGGGACAGCGCGGATGGCTCCGGGAGCTGAAGAGACAGATTTCATTTGTTGTAGGAGGAGCAATGGGGGCAGGATAGGCAGACCGCCCCGGGCTGGCCCGCTGCAGCACTGGGGGCCAGACTGTGCCACGCCAGTGAATGGCTGGTGGGTGCAGGGTGGGCAGCGCTCAATGGTTTGCTAATTCAATCACAGTCAGTGGCCCTTCCTTTCAGGCAGGGCGAGGGCGCTGGCAAGACAAAGCTCGGCAGGGTAGGTGCTCGCAGAACGAGCAGGCTTTCAATATTTATTAGCATGTTCCTGGAACGTGTTTAAACTGACGCCCCCCCTCCCCCGCGCAGTCTGTCCTCTCTGCAGAATCTGTGTTTCCTTCGCTTCATCCCTGGTGTCTGCGCGTGCATTCCTTCCGCTCTTGCAGAATGGGCGTCCAGATGTAGCTGTGGTTGTTATTATTAAAATTAGGTGCAGTAACTGCATAATACGTAATTACAACAATAATAACATTTGCTAGTGTACTCGTGAGAGAAAGAAGAAAAATTTAAACGCAAAAAACAAACTGCCGGGCATCGCCCCGAACACCACCGCCTTTCTCCGAGGCAAAGCAGAAATGCCTCGGAGAAACGCAGCGGCGGTTTCGGATTCGGGGGCATGTTTTTCTTTTCTCTCCTCTTGCCATTGGCTGGAGGAGAGAAAAACACGCCTAAAAAAGGGCGTGGCTAAAAAGTGGAAAGAAGAGCACGGAACACGCCCCCGAATCTGAAAAAGACGGAGCCTATTTGGAGGGACGGCTCTCTCCTCCAATGGCTGGCCTCCGTTTAGGAAGCCAGCCAATGGAGGAGAGCCAAAAAGAGTGGCGGGCTAAATAGCCACTCTAAGCATCATAAGATCTCCGGACTTCCGGTTCTGCCTTCTGCAGACTGGACGGTCCCTCGACCTAAAAACCATTGGTGAATGCATCTAAACAAGAAACATTAACATAACATATCTACAATCTATAGCATGTGAGCTCTATTTAGTCCCCTATGGTTTAATCCCATATCATAATCACCTCACACAGTCACACCTGTCAGTCTCAGTAGCAAGGCTGAGACTGAGTTGGGATTGCCAGGACCTCACTTGTCCCCATCCAGGATAGGTGTGATGTGGCTAACAAGAGCCGTTGTTTTCATCATAACTTTGTTGCAGCTACATGTAAGCTTGAGGTTGTTCAATTTATCTGTGAAGTGAACTCCATCACTTCTGTACATGTAATTCATGTCAAAATGTAGATTTTTCTTACAGACAGAGCCCATTTTAGGGTCTCTAAGGTAAGCAGAAACAGCTTTATTAACATGCTTCCACGCTTTGTCAATCTGTGTACAGAATAAATTAGACCACTTCCATTTCTGTCTTTGGCTTATATTAGAGCAGAGGTCTTCAAACTTTTGATGCCGAGACCCCCCTGTCAACATTTTGAGGCGCAAGGACCCCCTCCTGACAAAAATGTCTAAACCTGTTGACTAAATTGCGTGGGATGAAAATGTGAATGAGGTTATGTGATGCCGCGTATTTTGGGATAGCATTGCTTTATTATTTTGACATTTTTTACACACAGTAACACAGAGGAAAGATTTCACCCAATCAGTACCCGTGTATAGCCAAAATTCAGCAATTATCATCAGAAAGATTTCAAGTCAAGCTTTGTGAAGGACCTTCCACTCTGCAGCAATACATGCTGCCACATTAGAAGCTCACCTGGCCCTGTCCGGGAGAAGCAGGGGTCCCTTAAAACCCTGGAGGTTTTGTGCGGAGTTAAGCAGTTTACCCATGCCGCTTTCCTCTCACCCCCTCCCTTCCATCCCTCTCTCCTCTCCTAACCCCGGATCCCTCTCTCACTTTGCAGGCCATTTTCTTTCACCCCTTTTTACAACTTCTGAATTCTCCCCATTCAACCTCTCACTTTACCTTTAATCACCTCTTGCCATTCTGTCCTTTCACTGCCTTCATCTCTAACAGTCTCTCGCATTTATCTCTTCTGTGTGTTTCTCATTTGCCTTCAGGCAGTAGATGGTTATTAGCCCCAGGACATCTTTTGGGAACAGTAGTGCACTACAAATGTAAATAATAATAATAGGCAGAAGGAGGGGAGTCACTAGACCAGAACTTCAGGGGGGGGGCTAACACTCCCAGTCAGGGCTGGTCCTAACACTGGTCGCACCCGGTGCAACAGTCTTTTTTGATGCCCCACCCCTGTTTCCTCCTTCTCAATGAATTCCTTCACTGCCACTCACAAAAAATGCAACGCATCTCTCTATAGTACCTTTCTGACAAACATTTCATTTTTTATAGTGCTACTCATAGTTTACTCACACTCATTTCTGGGATCTGTTTGGTACATATTCTTTGAAGCAGGCACATTAACCTTCTGCTCTGTGTGGGTGACAAGAGTGCCCATGTGAGTGCACGGTGAGCGATGCAACAGTGTGAGAGTAGGACAAGAGGAGTGACTGCAGGGTGAGTGAAGTGGCGTATGAATTTGGGTGCGGATGCAAGTTCGGAATGGGATGAATGAATGTATGATTACTGATGGGCTTGTTTGAGTGAGTTGCATATTCAGCAGTGAGGGGGACAGGTGAGTGAAGTGTGCAGGATGAGTAGTGTACTCATGTGACTGCAGGGTGAGGAATAGGGTGAGCAGCACAAGTGCACTGTGAGTGCAGAGTGATCACTGTGAGTGCAGGGTGAGCGGGTGAATGGTGTGAGTGCAGAGTGATCACTGTGAGTGCAAGGTGAGCGGGTGAATGGGGCGAGTGCATGGTGATCAGTGTGAGTGCATTGTGATCGCTGTGAGTGCAGGGTGAGCGTGAAATTGAAGGGCGAGAATGAGGAATGAGTTGTCTGAATGCAGGGTGCATTCCTAGACACTTGAAGTAACTCTGCATGTTATTGATGGCGGCGTAGAGTTTAAGATCTAAGTTAAACTATTGCGGCATTAATCGTGGATCAAGGGTGAAGGAAATAAATAATGTGCTGATCCTGCAACAAACTTCCAGCCCTATGGTTAGGGTTGCCAGCAAATTATTTTGATGGCCCAGTCGGTACAAAAAAAGCAGTCACCTAAAGCTGTATTCTCAGCACTTATCTGTGCATACTTCCAACAGCAAATATAAATAGAAAGCACTTTTAATTGTGTTCTAGGGCTGCCTCAATGATCCATGACTGATAATTAAAGAGACAAAAGACAGAAAAGTCACATACGAATGCATACATACTTTTTTATTTCTAAGTCTATTTAGTGCCAAGAGGAGATCTTTGCAGGCTCTTTAAACAAAACAAGGCAGACATTTTTTTTTTGGCAACCCTACTTTATATTCCTTTCCATGAAATGCATTCTCACACTACAGCAGTGAATGTAAAATACAAATGTAAGGAATAGGCTGAGTGGGGACCCAGGGGGTACTGGAACCAGGGAAAAAACCTAAGCCTCTGTAACCAGTTTGCAAAGGCATGTAAAAATGCAAATGGTCTTTAAAGACCTGTGAAAACACTGGGGTGCCGGAGATAAGACTCCAGACACTGACCAGCTGAGCCCCCAGCAGCTCAAGTTTCACTGCAGCAGCCCGGACTGAGACACAGGACGGGGGAAGAGGTGGGGGGGCTGAAGCCCTTGGGCCTGGGCAGAAGTGTGACTGGGAAGGCGGGACCCCCTTTCCATCACTCCACGGCCCCCCTGGGGGTAGCGCCCCACAGTTTGAAGACCCCTGTATTAGAGTATACAAAGACAGTGTAAGGGAAAAGCAACATCAGTTGTGCAAAGGTATCCTTTATTAAGAATTCTAAACCAACCTCAGCGTGCCTAGGTCATTGCCTCCAAAGTGCACAATCATGGGGTCAGGGGGTTGGGAATACAAAAAGGTGTTAACCAAAGGCAGCAATTGGTGCTACTTTAACCCTCTCTGTGCAAACCATTTAATAGCCACATTATGCAAACCCACATTGTTGTCAATACCTCTGTCTTCTGCATACCCTTGCCCCAGAAAACATTGTGTAAATGAGTACATCAGTAACTGATTAGGCCTCTGAGTGGTTGCATGAGTCTCTGAGTGGGTCTGTGAGTGGGTGCTTGAGTGTCTCAGTGGATGTGTGAGTGGGTGCATGGGTATCTCAGTGGGTGTGTAAGTGGGTGCACAAGTGTTCTAGTATGTCTGTGAGTGCATGCATTAGTGTCTTATTAAGCCACTGAATGCTTTTTGTTGTTGTTTTTTTAATATCTCTGATGTTGTCATAATGTTAGAAGAGGGTGGTCACAACGTCGAAGAGGATAGCATGTGTGGGGACAAATAATATTTTCAACATATACATATCAGGTGTTGCTTAAAGACACCTAAATCTCAATCCTAGGGTCAGCGTACCTCTACCCTGACTCCTTATACAACTATTTATGTCCCTATTTTCAGCCCAGAGAACCATTCCCTAATACATAAAATAGCAGCTGAAGCTTTCTCTTTAGGCTGCGGCCAGCCAATCACAGCATTCCTGTTGGTGCTTGCATGTGCAAATTTGCCGTGATAGTAGTAAAATAGTCACAAAAGACCCGTGGCCACAGATACTACTTTCTTGATTCTCTTTATTTCTCCACAAATACTGAATGGATTAACACCAAATGAGAAAAGCTAAATCTGTGTCATCGAATCTACCTTTCAGACAAATGTGGTGAAATTCCGTCCAACAGTTCAGGCTGTAGATGTGTTGACAAGTCCTATGGGAATTAACATAGGAAAACACACTTTTTTGGACCCTACATTTTCTCAGCCCACGCTTCACAGATTACCTTGAAACTCTGGGCCAGAGCGCGTGGTCGCTCATTCAAGGCATTGGCGCCTGTCCTTTGGAACTCCCTACCTTTTCATACCAGCAGCATCTCTGAACATTGGGTTTTTGGAAGGGCTGTAAAAACTTGGTTATTCTCCGATCACTAAGCTGCCTCTCCTTCCCACTCTACCACACAGTCAGTGATGGGACATCCCGTTGCTGGGCAGCCACGTGCTCTATAAGTATTTTAAGTAACAGTAAGATGTTCCTTGTGACGTTATATTCAGTTATACTGTCCTCTGCGATCATGCCCAGTCATATATATCACAACATACAAACTAAGGGTAGGTCATTATGATGATGGATGGAGCGCCACCGCCAGCAGTGCGGTGGCGATCTGTCCGTCACTAAACGTGGAATGACTGCACTCCAGATCATGATGGTGGGTGGATCCACGCAGCGACCGTGGCAGATGGAAAGACCGCCTGTCACGGCCCCGCCTCAGGCAATCGGACAGATAGCCTAGTGGAGCTGCCTGCAGGCATGAAATGGCGACGGTGCCTAGCAGGCACAGTCCAACATATCATAATGCAGCCTTTGAGCCAGACTTTCCATGATGGTGATACCCTCATGTAAAGGCTGGAGGAGGTTCTGTTTAAGGGCCTTCTGTGGGCCCCCAAAGTTTTTGGGGGGTGTATGTGCTAATTGGTGTCCTACGACGGGCAATCTGGGTCTATGTTGGGGATGTAATGGAGCAGAGCTCCCTTTAGCAGCTTCAGGTGCCATTGGATGGCCTTAGGATGATTTATGTTCAAGCATTTCTCGCCAGGCGTAACACAAGATAAGTTTGAATTGTTGATGATCTATGTGTCTTGCAATTCACAATAATTTTCTCAGCTAGTTGCATTCTTTATTGACGCACAAGCTGAGTAATCTATCGCCAAGAGTCATTGGCAAAATTTGCAATTTTCACTCACCTGTAGGTGTAGAAGAATGGGAGGAAGGTAGCAGTGAGGGTTCACTACTCACTCAGTACCCTGACAGGCTTACACTTTGGGATTTTTCTTCAATGACTCAAAAGTATTTCTAGAGACTTGGGCAGGAAGCTTTCACTGGAGTGGGCATGTGGCTCCCACAACACAAGAGGCAGGCAGTTCTACCGTCATACCTAGGCAAGACATCATGAGTCTTGAAACCCCAACCCAGACACAAAGGACTAGGCATACAGGTACCTGGCAATGAAGGCGGTTCATACCACCTGCAGATTGACTGTCTGCAACTCTCTGGAGCCAACGGTCAACCACTTCATGTCTTGAATACAGGGCTTCAGTCACAAACCAGATTTGGTCAAGAAGAGACAGGTTTACTTTGCACACTAAAGCAACTCATATGACACCCATAGGGGTGCATGCATGAAAGCTTGGTCAGTTGAGTTGGGGAAAGCTTCACCTTCTGCCTCTCAAAGTTGCTTGCACTGGCTTTGAGGCGTGCGGAACCTCTACTGTAAGGAGCAGGGGTTCTGTCATGGACCTGGTTCCTTGCCATGCCACCCTCCTTTACACAAATCCCAGGCAAGCTGAGATTAGGCACAGGGAGGTCATGGTTTTTCTGTGTGAGTATAAGTCCTGTCTCAGGAGGGCTTTCTGTCATATTCTGCCACTTCTGGGAGGCTTTGGAGACTACTTGTGCGCACCTCTACGATTGTACTGCTCTCCTAAGGTCACCTAGCTGGCGAGCCCTTAGTCACGTGCATGTAATGTAATGTAATGTAAATAAGATTTGTAACGTGCAGCTAATGCCCGAAGACGTCATGTCAGTCACGTCTTTCAAGATGGAGGAGCACATTCCAATCCCTGTCTTTAGCCAAATACCTATAAGCTTCAGAACACTTTGCTGGCTGATGCACAATGAGAGATCTAAGGCTGATTCCTAGGAAGGAGGTGGGGGATTGGGCCAACACCATCAGTCACTTGAGGCACTTCACTGTAAATAATCCTTTGACAGATTCTCCAACAGAAACCTTGTTATGACTTTTATTTACTCTAGCTAGTAAAGTTTCCAGGGGCTCTGCCAGTGCTGGTCTCGACCCAGGTGTCGCTGATCTGAAGGACTCACCCTAAAAATATTTTGATAGTTGAGACAGTTGATATATACAAAGGGCAGGGACTTAATCAATGCAAGTTTATGACCTACACCGACTGGGAATTCCTCATTCATGGATATAATTAGAATGCCCAAACTTTATCACTAACAGTGTTTAACAGGTAGCACAAATCTGTCATTGAGAGGTGAGCACACGCTGATCTGTTTATTGCAGTGCACATGCAGATGAGTACATCCAGAGGCATCACAGACATGTTACTGCTCAATCTCATGTGGCTGAATGCTACTTGTTTCTCTAAGAAGGTAAACACTGAACACTGGGGTCCTCGAAACCAATTAGCATGGTGCATTCTCAATTTTTATTTAGAATTACCAGACAAATCACTCCACTTACTAACATCGACCATACACCACCACTTACAGAATTGAGAATGAGGAATCAAGCTGTCAATCACTACTGTGGCCGTGCCCTGTGAAGTTCCCAATTTTAATGAGAAAGTGAGCATTAATTGATAATCATCAAGCTGGTATAAAACTTTTTTTTGCTCTGTAAATGTAATCAGGAGTTTCAGCTTTAACACAGTTTGCCATAACTTTGGCCGGATCTTAAGGTTCAAGTTTAGTAGTATTTTTGCTTTTAATTGGTAAATGCCCAGATCACCATCTATATTTTATTATTTTCAAGAGCTCTCCAAAATCCTTGAGAGCCACATGAAGTAAGATAATGAAAGAGTTTCACTAAGGGGTATCAAAATTCTCAGATTTATACTGTTATGTAAATTCTAATTCTCTGTGAATAGGGATTTCTATGGTGATCCAGTGTGTTGGGGCGTTCCAAGCTTTCTAATAAGTAGCTAATAATGGTCGTTTTTGATTGTTACCTGCCTGGTACCACCAGGATGTTACCTTGATTTTGATCTGCATTCAACTAGAGTGATTTAGCACAATGCTTCCTTTTATATGACATAGCCAGTATCCATAATTCGAATGATCCTTTATTTCATGGTGAGCATTTTCAGAAAATTTGCTGAGCACATGTGACATGTTTAATGAACATTTGCTGAAAGGATACATTTTTGCACAGCTATTTTTACATCCTTATTTCTCAGACTGTAAATAATGGGGTTTAGCAATGGGGGGGTCACAGTGTAAAACACAGAGATAATTTTATCCCGATTTTCAAAGGTTTTAGACCCTGGTTTCATGTACATGGAAATGGTGGTGCTGTAAAATATGATAACAACAGTCAAATGAGAGGCACATGTGGAGAAAGCTTTAAATCTTGCTTCATTGGAGTTGATTCTCACAATGGTAGTAACGATGCAGATGTAGGAGATAGAAGTGAAGAGACTCGGTAACAATAGTGCAAAGATTCCAGCAGAGAATATGACCATCTCTGTGATAAAGGTGTCCATGCAGGACATTTTCAAAAAAGCTGTGGGATCACAACAGAATGATTGATTATTCTGGGGCCACAGACTGGCAATCGCACTGTGAAAAAGGTATCCAGGAATGCAATCACACTGCCACTTAACAAGCAGCAGGACACCAGTGTATTACAAACCGACATACTCATGATCACTGTATATCGCAAGGGCAATACAATGGCTACATAACGATCATATGCCATGTCTGCTAGGAGGACACACTCTGTACTTCCCAGGAGCAGGCCTGTGTACATCTGAGCTGCACAACCAATGAAGCTGATACTCCTTCTAGCAATGAGCTGTGCTAATATGTAAGGAACTATCACTGTGGACAAACATATGTCCAACATGGAGAGGTGCCCCAGGAAGAAGTACATAGGAGTATGTAGGAGAGGCTCAAAAACACAGACTGTAATCAGGGTCACATTCCCAATGAGAGTCAATATGTACAGCACCAGAAATAATACAAAGAGAATGCGTTCAAGCTTTGGGTCATTGGACAGACCCATTATTATGAACCCTGCCATTGAGCTTCCATTTTTCATCTTCATTGTGTCCATTTTCAACTTTGCTGCAGGAAAAATAACACCAGTATACATTAAATGCACTGTGCGTGCATGTATTGTGTGAGCCAATGCAGTGCATGTACCCAACATTGCAGACTACTGAGGGCTATTTGCCATGTTATAATTACGCATGGCAAACAATGCAAAGTTTGGACTATCAAGTTATGATTGTCTTATGAACTAGTCTCATACCCATCCCACAATGGTGTGGCCCACTCTTGTTGACAAAAGAGTGATGACAATTCCTGGTGACTTAATTTGGAGGATGGAGGGCCTGTCAGCCACAGAGCATAGCATACTTTTATATATGAAGCCACATTCATGCATGTCTTTTACATACACATACAAAAAGCATGGATCCTTCACATATTACTAATTTCCACAACCAACATACTCTTCCAGTGGTATAGAATAGAAGTGATGAACTTATTCAAGGTTTTTCTAAATAACTACCTCTTCATCAGTTGATTGGTCTTTCCCATCAGTGTGCTGGGTTTGTAAGAAGAGGTGTTTAACAGTGAACAACGTACATAATTTATGGCACATGAACGTCCATGGGTAGGCACTGTCCAGCAAACTCCATAGATCAGAGAATAGACTACACAAATAGAGCACATCAGCAGAAACAAAACTGCTCCTGCATGCATACATACACACACATGGGCACAGGAGTACATTGTATAGAAAAAGATAGGTATTTGAGAAAAGAAAGGAAGGAGGTATAAAGGAAGCACATAACTTTGAGTAAACACCAATCTGATTTGTGAAAAAAGAAGCCTAAGACGTTTCCTCAAATGCTATATAGCATATGTATCTGGCATAACCAAATCTTCATATGAAATATTTTGAAAATGTCACTAAAACCTTAACCCATACGTTGGATTCTCTTTTCTCCACAGATTCCACTTACAACTGTTTATGAGAAATAGACATCTAAGTAATTTGATTGACTAAATAAAAAAAAGTGTTCCATCTGATAATTATTTTCAGGTCTAGCTATAAACAGCTTTAGCAAATATTTTAAATGTTAAAAAGCCACTCATTATTTATTTGATGTTTGGTGTATTAATCCACCTTCTATGGATTTGGGGAAGCTCTACATTCAAAATGTACCCTTAGTTTCACATGTTGAAACATTACTCTTTTTGTCTCACACATGCAAACCACCAATACTACCAACAGCATTTCTGCCAGTAAAATAGCTCTACCTTATCTTTTAAGTTATACATAATTGTGCCTTGCAGTTGTGACAGGAACAATAATGTGTAGATATTGCGGGTCAGATTTACTACCCTTTCATGTAACACAATGCAGCAAAGCAACTTGCTGAACTGCCTTGCATGAAAGAGGGAGAACAGAAAAGTGCAATACTTATGAAGATATGATGCCCTTCTGCTCTCTCATATCTCTGATACACTTCAGACAGCCTAGTCCCAACACAGGCACTCTTGCAACGCAGGGCAAGGCTGTCTGCATTACAAGGAA
Source organism: Triturus cristatus (assembly GCF_964204655.1). Classification (NCBI taxonomy): domain Eukaryota; kingdom Metazoa; phylum Chordata; class Amphibia; order Caudata; family Salamandridae; genus Triturus; species Triturus cristatus. The sequence continues at coordinate 1,879,792,669 of NC_140589.1, forward strand.
CATTGCTTGTGTGAAGGCAGCACACAAAGAGATAGGAAATACCAAAAAGGGAAACAGATTTTTCTCATTGTTAAGCTGCCCTTTTGGAGGTGTAGTGATTTCATTCAATCCTAGGTTTACAAACTATTTTCAAATCCGGAATTGCATGAAATCCATGGGTGGATGCATGGAAACACCCATGCTCCATTCATGGAAGCGCTCCCAGAATGAAATAGCAAGATGTTTTTGTAGCATAAATGTGGTGTCAAGGGGGAGCGGCTAAAAAATGGGGAATACTTACTACTGAATGGGAAGAATGTAGGGAAATAAAAGCAGAGGTTGAGGGAATGATTTTAAAACGCATCCCCAACAAATTAGGAAACATTTTATGTTATAAAGTACACTTCTAATTCTACTACAGCGCTAAAATGGGCAACGCAGGTTCGAATGTAACCTGAAGAACAAGCCACATATAATCCACAAAACAAGAACGGTGCCAATGCTGCACTTAACTCTAGTAGAGAATTGGACCATGAACTGAATGAAACAGTTTCACTCTCAACCACTTTTTCCGTTGGGTTTAATCCAAAATATTTTCATACAATACATTTGTTTTTTTCAATTTGCACGGTTTCAAAATAACACCTATCACATATTCAAATATAAGAAAACAATACAACATTAATATCCACATTTACATATACTGATTTTTGCGACACCCCCACTTACATACAACAATCACTCATACATGCTAAACAGACAAACTCATCAAACATACTCAATAGACACTGTTTATAACAAAAAAATAATTGAATATAGTAAATATACATAAGGCCATCAACAAGTATAAATTGTCGCAATTATGATACACTGTATTCTATTGTTTAACCCCTTCGGTGCTCATGACGGAATGGTTCCGTCATGACCCACGGTTGAGCTGTGCTCATGACGGAACCATTCCGTCATGACCACGCCCGCGCAAGATTCCGTCAGCACAGCGGCGGAATCTGCGCAGCATCGAAGGGGTTAATAAATGATTGGCCAAAAGCGAAGAAAGGTCTACGCGTTTCGAATCCCTTCGCATATAGGGATTCTCATTAGGACCAACAATTTCTGAAACAAAACAGAAACAGAACTGAATTTTACTAAATGACCCAAGAACAATTGAATGCCGAACCGCACACCTTATTCCGGCGTCTCACCTGCGACTGAATGTGTACAGAAGAGACTTTCATACTTAATTCTAAATCCGTCAAATGACCTAAAAAAAGTTAAGAACAACAAAGTTGTTACCTCCAAGATACAACCTTTTTCATGAATGGACCAATTAAGCGGGCAGTCTTACTTGTCAAGCTGTTGTGGTGTCAGGATAGTGGTTCTCTCCTATGGCGTCAAAGTCTGGGTTTTAGAACTGCTGTGTTCCCAGTTCAGCAGTCACCAAGCCTTTAGTGCAGGAATTGACCTTTACAATTGTTTATGTAGATTCTGGTGAAACAGAAAATATCAGGAGAGCACTTAGTTAATCGTCCTCCTTGGCGTGTATGGCGTTCTACCTGTTTTCACGGAGCTGCGCAAGGCTGAGGCTCTTACCTAAAGAAGATCATGAAAGGTCATCAAAACTCCTCAATCCGGGCGTGTGGCGCCATTGTAATTAGAATAGAATTCAGGTGAAAATGGCATCTATTTGAATGCAGGGACTTCCGCCAGAGTTGGTTCATGGGAGTTGTGGTTTCAAGGTGGATTTTTTGCCGTTTGTCCTATGCGTTTATTACTCGCAACAACAAACGGATTGAAGCCTACTCTGACTGGGCGTGTGGTGTTCAATTTGAACTAATAGGGTTCCGTGGCTATTACGTGAGGGAGCCATAGTTGCTCCTTGATGACCAGGGTCTAAGCATAAAGATGACTCGGTGTTCATGGGAATTGTAGTCTTGTTGATATGTTTTTTATCAAAATATGTTGACAAAACTTTATTCAAGAAATGAGACACCATGGTGTGTAAATAGATACTGGGACCAATGCGTTAGCAGACTCGTGAGGCATAAGGTTTATTTAAACCACAAAGGACATCGTTATAAAAGGAGTGGTATAATTGTCCACATAAGACAAGTGATCTATATCAAATAGGAACGCGCCGGTGATATGATGGCATGGTCAAGTCATGGACAAAAAAACCGCGTCTGCGCAAGGTGTTTTCATTTATAAAACAACACAGACTAAATGCGATATTATCCAGAGCAGGACTGGGGGCAGTTATAAATTGTAAATCTCAGAGATTACATTTTATGATGAGCATTGCTTCCCTTTTTAGTAGTTTGGCATCAAGGTCACCACCGTGACTATCTTGTTCAACTTTGGAGATAATAGTCCATTTTACATCCTTCTCCGTATGATTGTTGAGATACCAATGATTCACCAGCGGGGCGTTTTGCACATTCTTATGAATTCTGGATTTATGTTGCTGAATTCGAAACCTCGTCTCCTGATTTTTTTCCCAATGTACAGTTTGTTACATGGACATAGGATTCCATACACCACGAATTTCGTTTTACAGTGGGAAAAGGTGTCATGTTTCCAATGGATTCCCCTGTGGGTGAAATGATTGCCTTCCATATTTGACTCACAGCACACACACGTTCCACATTTGTGATGGCCTTGGATTGGTGGAAGACATAAGAAACTTCTCATGTTGAGACTTTTGGTTTTTGGTAGTGCAGCTCGCACTATCTGGTTGGCAATGCTTTTATCTTTCTTGAAAGCAAACAGCGGGGATTCTTTTAATGTGGTGTCAAGATTCTTGACCAAATGCCAATTTTGGGGAATGATCTTTTTAAACCAGTTGGACGTGGGGCTAAAAGTAGATACACAAACAATGCTGTCCATTTTAGATTTGTCCTTCCTTTCCAAAAGTGCCTCTCGCGGGGTCCACCAAGCTCGTTTAATTGCTTTCTTCAATAGTTTTTTGGGGTACCCTCTGGATAGGAGATTGGTCTTTAAGTATTCAGCATGAAAAAATATTATTCTTTGAATGAACAATTTCGGCGGATTCGCAAAAATTGGCCATAGGGCAAATTGTCCCTTAAACTGCGTGGATGGTTGCTTGAGTAGTGTAAGGCTTTGTTTTCTATCTGTTTTTTTCTTGTAAAGTGTGGTGACAAGACGGCCCTCACTTGGATAGATCTCAACGTCAAGAAATGGCATTATGAGTTTGGAGTAATTCAGGCTGAATTTAATATCTGGTGTTCTGTTGTTTAACCAATCTACAAAGGCTTGTAGCTGGTCTTCTTCTCCAGTCCAGGTCAAAAAAACATCGTCGATGTACCGGACCCAATTTCCAATATAGATTGAAAAGGGGTTGTTGTTATGTACGAATCTATCTTCATATTTGGACATGTAAAGGACTGCCAGCTCTGGGGCGAAAGGACACCCCATTGCGACGCCTTTGATTTGAAAGAAATATTCGTCTTTGAAACAAAAGTAGTCATTTTTTAGAGCGAAGGTGGCTAGTTCCATAATAAATTGTGTAGGAACCTTTTCAGGTTTAGGTCTACTATTAAGGAATGTTTCCAAATGTAAAGCAAAACACACGGGCACTCATAGATACTGCCACACAATTCCATAGAAAGCAATTTAACAGTAAGAAAATCAAGGGAAATTATTGGAATTGTTTTCATGACTTAAACAAAAAAATACAATTAAGAAAAAACATTACAACAAGGCCTAAAACACATGGAACACACCTGTTAATGCAGGGATAGGTAGTGATGACTCAGGACTCCAGGGTTAGGAAGAGATGACTCAAGGATCCATCACCTACTGGTCAAAAACATAACACCTATCATTCACATGCAGGCCAACCACATAAGAAATGAAATAACTCACTGCACACTTTTTATGCCTTTACTATGTTGGTAAATGTTTTTGTAGCTTTGCCCAACAGTTTGAATAACAAATATTTGTAGACGTACAATAGGGTTTACAGTCAAAAGATCAATATTGCTGCCATGCACAGTGAAGCAGGCACTGCCAGATACTGCTGTTCACATGTAGTGTTCCTTGCTGCAGAGTGTGAATGGAGCTCTATTTACCTATAATCCTCTTCAGTTTCGGATATAAGCTGCAGTCCATTTCCTGGCTACTTGCCTTTCTAGAGGGTCAGTTCTGCCAACATATGAATCTCCCGGGGAAGCCAGTTACAATGCTTGTGTCGGCTACTAAGATGCATTTATAGAGCAGTGTACCAGTTTATCATCATTCCGTAGTCACTGGAGGAAAGACACAGAATGGCAGGGGAATTCTGTGTGCTTGCTACTTGTCTCGTATCTAGAGTGCCGTTGATTGGACTCGAGAGGTACTTTACCTACCTCACCACAGGGATCACCTTTTTTGAAACAGACTTCCCTGAAACCACATCACCATTCAAGCCCTTTGCATATGCCTCATTGGTAAATTAGAACATCTCACACTGGGGCTGCAAATTCATCTGAGGGATGGCACCTCGAAAATACTTATCTGTTACTGTGAGAAATTGGATTACTAGTTAAAGTGGACAAAAAGCCCTTCTCAGGTAAAAATGTAACTGTTCGTTACTAGATCTTAATAATTTAAACGTGAGGAAGGATTTCCTGTGAAATCGATAAAGCATATATTATAACCAATACAATTAAAAAATGGAAGAGCCAACGTAATAAACCCCCAATCCAAATTATGAAATAGAGAAATTTTTTATGAGCATATAGACACGATAGGGCATAATAACAAGGGCTAGCGATAACATTATCGCGCTTTAGCATCTGTTTTCGGGCGAAAAGCGGTGATAATTTTATCGCAATATCATCAAGGACACGCTAGCGCATGCTTCCTTGACTTAGCGCCCGTTTCCAGCACGCCTAACTTCGCATCTCTAATGAGATGCAAAGTGGGCGTTACTGGGCATACCCCTGACGGACTACCTTGTAAAATATTGCAAAATGTACAGCACGATATTTACAAGGATGCTGACACTTTTTTGCAGAGATTGCTTTTTGGCGAAAACCGCAGTTATCGCCAAAAACTAGCGTCTGCAAAAATTCAGACTTAACTATACCTAACATTGGGGGTGGATTATGCTGATACGACCACAGGGTCGTATCAGCAAGGTTATCGCCGTTTTCCATGGAACATCGTCGCTGGAAAAATAGCGATGTTCCATGGAAAACACCGCTATCGCTGGGAAATTATCGCCATTGTGCTATGCGTTGTTAATACAGCGATAGCATGGCGATAATTGCCAGCGATAGCCGTCGATAAAAAAAATCTCGCTAAGAGAGGCCATCGATAATTATCGCTGCTGCTTGATAATATGCCCCAAAAATGACAAACTTCGCATGTAGTGAACTGGGGATACGATTGTTAAAAATATTAGTTGTTTCTGGAGTCAACATGTGCACATCACCAACCCTGGGTAACACATCATGCTAGACAGGGTAAAAGTCAAATGTTAAGGCCGATGGAGTGCAGGTCGGCTGGAGGTTCCAGGTTCATCCCAATTGAAAGTTACATTTTTGACTCTTTCTTTTCTGGACAAAATCCTTGCCCCAAGCTTGATGATGTGTCAGGGTATCAGCTGGATTGGAAGAGGGACTCTTTAATGGTGGCCAGGTGAAGCTCAGGACTTTGGTGTGGATCGTTGGCCCTAGTGAGAAGTTTAAGGCTCTCACATCAACTAGGAAAACTCCAAGTGGGTGAACTGTAGCTCCAGGATGGTGTTGGTGGCAGTGAGGAGCTGCTTGATATTGGTTGTGGTGAAGTTCTATGAGCTGGGACATTTCCAAACGTGTGCTGCAGAGGGTACTCAGGAGCCACTTTTAAGTCTAGCGCCAGTGTGTGATGGCAGAAACTCTAGGCCACACCATAACCAATGGGGTGAAAGTTCCTAGTGGTGCCCTTAGCCACTTTTACAGTACTTCCTGTGTATTTTACGTAATATATATCACAATATTCCTCTCTAGCTAAAACTAATATGGGAACACCATTCTCCCCGTGAGCAGAGCTGTTGGCATACACCTAAGTTGTGTGGTAGGAAAATAAGGTACTCCCCCTGCAAACCAGTTCGGGAAAAGGTTTTCATCCAACTGTGGTTTGTGCCACTCAGGCTCATTGGTAAATGTCAGAGGCAAGCCTGCCCTATGCCAAAAATGGGTAAATGAGGCACTTAGGTTGTAAAGGCAGGCCTGAATACATGTTTTGCCTTGTCTCTTGAATTGTAGCACAATAAGTGTTGCAGTCCACTAGTGACATTTAACTTAGAAGCCCTACGTATACTATGTACCATATACTAGACACGTATAGGTAAAATAAATATGCCAATTAGGAGATTTAACAAATTTTAATAGTGTTTAAGAGTCAGAGTATACATGGCCTGTGGACTGGTTAGAAGGACCAAGCATCAGTCCAAATAATGGAGGTAATCATACAAAAAGATGCATTTTATTATATTAACTACAACACAAAGTCAGTGTATGACTCAATACGTTTAGAATAGAAGCACATTTTAGGAAATATTTTTAGATATGTTGCTGGAGCGGGTAGTACAACATTTTGTACACCCCCCCATTCTGCATGTTTATATTAATTCGAATAATCTATTAATTGTAATATTATTAATCCGTTTGAACTGATAACTCACCAATTATATTAACAAAGGAATTACCCGTGGGAATTGCACCTTGCATGGCTCTATTAATTGTAAACTAATTTGAGTACGCATATTAATAGTAGGAAATTAGAATATTGCATGTTATATGTTGCTTTGGTGATGTATTTGTGATTTGTGCTTTATTTCGTAAGTATAAACCGCTCTGAGTGTTGCTTCTGCTAGATAAATACACACACATATGGGTATTTGGTATGGGTAGCAAGGGGATAACATTTTATTAGCCATTTCTATGTTTAATTACGTTTTTGTGTTTCTTTTGCTTAAGTTGACCATTTCGACCTATACAAGATGGCTGAACGAGTCGTTAAATGTGACTGCCCGGACAACACGCGGTTCCGGGTGAAGTGCGCAGGCGTCACCGCCAGCAGCAGTGGCCTGGACCTGACCCCGGGAGAACATGTACCCTTCAAGGACGCTCCGGGAACCTAGCCAATACCAAAGACAATCTATCAATCAATCAATCAGGGTACTTGTAAGGCGCGCTACTTACCCGTGAGGGTCTCAAGGCGCTGAGGGGTGGGGGGGAGGGTGCCGCTACTGCTCGAAGAGCCAGGTCTTGAGTAGTCTTTTGAAGGCGAGTAGGTCTTGGGTCTGTCGTAGGTGGGTTGGGAGGGTGTTCCAGGTTTTGGCGGCGAGGTAAGAGAAGGATCTGCCACCGGCAGTCGTACGTTGGATGTGGGGAACATCTGCGAGGGCGAGGTTGGCGGAGCGGAGCTGACGGGTTGGGGTGTAGAAGCTGAGTCTGCTGTTCAGGTAGGCTGGTCCGGCGCTGTGGAGTGCTTTTTGTGCGTGGGTGAGGAGCTTGAAGGTGATCCTCTTGTCGATGGAGAGCCAGTGCAGGTCTCTCAGGACGGGGGTGATGTGGCTGCAGCGGGGGGCGTTGACGATCAGTCGGGCGGAGGCGTTTTGGATGCGTTGTAGCCGCCGTTGGTGTTTGGCTGGGATTCCTGCATAGAGTGCGTTGCCATAGTCCAGTCTGCTGCTGATGAAGGCCTGTGTCACTGTTCTTCTTGTTTCGGTCGGGATCCATTTGTAGATCTGGCGGAGCATGCGTAGGGTGTTGTAGCAGGAGGAGGAGACGGCATTGACTTGCTTGGACATGGAGAGGGAGGAGTCGAGGATGAATCCTAGGTTGCCTGTGTGGTCAGTTGGTATCGGTGTTTGATTTAAAAACCGGAACTAGCAAGTCCGTTGAGTTCATCGTTTAACACCCTGAGAACTGTACCTCGCGACCCCAAGTCGAACAATCAGGACTTTCTAAACCCCGATCTTGATACTTTTTGACATTTTTTTCATTATAAAAGTAGGTAAGGAATTGGACAAATTGCTTAACGCTATCGCATCACTTGCTCTTCTTTGACAAACTCGATTTCCTGACGTTATGCTGATGGAGAGGATGGTGACACTGCTGGACAGCTGTTATCCTGAATCTTTGAGAGACTGAATTACGGCCTAACTTTACTGAATAAAATTCTTCCTTGACTGACTGACTCACTTAGAGGACGACTTTAGCCAGAATAGGTAAATATGATGCTCTGAAATGCTGATGATGATTTCTAACATTTTTTGCAATATTTCTTAGATAAAGAATACTTGATTAAATGCAAAATGTGTTGTGTCGATTATTTGAATAAGAGAATAACGGTAAAGAAGTAATGTGTAGATAGATGAGTTTAGTCACTAAAATCATGTACAACAACTAAATGACCCATCTCCTTATGAGAGGGATATCTTAGGTCTGAAGTCAATGTGTTTAGTGTAAGGTAAAGGTATTCCTTTCATGTCAGCGTTTGGAAGATTATTTCCCTAGGAAAGAAGATCAACAGAGTGTAAGTATTGGTGTCATGGGCCCCACCAATGAATGTATATGAGTGAATTTGATGCTGAGGTATTTGGTCTGTGATGAAGGGGAAATTTGATGTTCAGCGCTGCATCAGTTTTTCTGGTAGCAAGACGATGGTTTTTATTGTTTTGGTTTGGTGATTATTGCGTGTAAAAAGCTTATTGATATTGGTTTATGTACTAACACTCTATGTGAGTCGTATTGAGTTTTATGTTGTTTGCACGGCTTCTGGGATGTAGGAAGTCTGAAGTTTGTAATGGTTCCGTAGTAGAGCAGAGGTAATCGCTGTTCTCGGGAAAGTCAGAATTGTTGTTATCCTGTAGGTACACAGGAGAAAACGTGTGACGATTGAAGTTGCACGACGCATTGTCTGGGTTTGATTCGGTAACATCGTCGTGTGTTGCCATTAGAGACATTTTCTGTGTGAGAAAAGTGTGTATGATAGCGAAGGTTACCTGTGAAATTCTGGTCTTAGGTACCAGGGATCCAACTGGCATTCCGATAACGCTTATCACTGGAAAGGTAATAGGTACTCTCGGAGCTTGTTAGAAGGACAAAGGAGAGGTAAGCGCTGCTTTGTTAATGTATGCTATAATTCTGTAGTAGAACAGACTGTTTGCTGATCTCGGGAAAGACAGGATTCTGTGTGAATGTACTACTTTTTCTTGTGTGAAAGTGCGTGAATAAAATAGCATTCAGGTTAATTGTGAAACTCTGGTTTTATTTCTCAGGCGCATTGGGTCTCCAACTATGTGTTTTAATTCTGGAGAAACGGTTAGCTAATGCTTGTTAGAAGGGTGAAGTAGAGGGATGTGCTACTTTATCAACGGAAGTAACAATTCCGTAGTAGGGCAGAGGTAAGCGCTGCTCTCGGGAAAGACGGAATTCTCGTGAGAAAGGTCTATTGCTAGTCCTTGTTTAGCGAAGCGGACAATGGTAGCGTTTTTATGTTGTTACTAACAGAATTGTAGAAATTGAAACAAAAACTTACTGAGCAGATTTGTAAAGGAGGGGTAGTCAGGAGCAGGAGCTGCCGCAGCAGCTGCTGACGTCAGAACGACCGCGCTGGGATTGGACAGACAGTCAGAAACGTAAAACGCTCCGGATTGGTGCGTTAGTGTGCGCCGCGCTAGGAGTGGAGAAGGACAAACTGATCATAACTAGGGAAGGACAGTTACTTCCTCCATCGAAAACCCCTGCATCCTTCATGGTTGCGAAATATGGATATCACACCTGTATTTGGTTAGATAACTGGGTAAAATATACCGAAAAGGACGGAGTGTTGGCTTTTCCAGAGCATGGTTCATTTAATTTGGCTGTTTTGAGAAATTTGAGAGAGAAAATGATGAATTTAGAGCCGAGACCTAGATCGACACAATTTGAGGCTTTGACGGAGTGGGAAGACGAAATGCATGACCGAGAAAGACAGAGAAATGGTAGAGGATATAGGTACCTGTTTGGCGGATCATATGGACATGAGACGCATGATGATCGAATGAGAAGGTGGAGGAATGCGAATATGACTGAGGGTTTGTTTCCCGTAAGAACTGCAGGAGAGAATGAAGGTCGAAACTGTGTAGAAAAGAGGCATAATGTAGAATCGAGAGGGTATGGAATGAATGAGTCAGAGGGTGATGTTCTTGATGATATGTTTTACAAAAATCCACCACCATACCGACCAGAACCAGAAATATTAACCCCAAGCGCCCCAATGAAAGAAACAGTACAAATCATTAAATCGGAACCAAAGTTCCAAGATTTGGGAATAAACAATTCCATTAGAGAGGTAGAAAAGAAGTCTGGAGGAAAATTGGATGGAGAAAATTCAGCAGAATTAGCAAAAACAACCCTAGAATTAACCGAGAAAATAAGAGAATTGACTAAGAATTTGGAAGCGGTAACTGTACCAGTAACGATAGGTCCAGTAATGCCTATTTTTGACAAGCAGAAAGACAGTGAACATTGTTCGACAGTTCCTTATAAAAGTAATAAACCGGTTGAACAACCAAGAATGAGCCAGAGTGAGAATCCATGGAGACAGACTATGAGTATGATTGAACCGAATATTTCAAATAACCCGTTTGTAGGTCAAAACTGTGCAGAAAAACGTATGACCATGATAGAGACAATGTCAGAAAATCAAAAAGATTTTGGACAAGGAAATGTAGAGAAGCCAGTAGGACCATCTACAGAGGAGTTGTGCGAATGGTTGAGAAGCTTGCAAAAGAATGACAAGGAATCCCAGTCAATAGATGTAGCTAAATTACGAATGGTACTGGAAGAATTAATAGTGGGAACTATCCCGACAGAGAAGTTAAAAACTTACCAAGATGAGGAGTTCTTATTTGTGTGCAATAGCGTAACATGGAGATGGGTATTGATATTGAAAAGGTAAAAGCCTTACAGAAACCCTATCGAGTAGTTTTCACTGAAAAAGATATTGAAAAGATGAATACCACAGGACGAACAGGTCAGATTAAGGAAATAATTATTTTATTGAGAAAATGGGGAGATGTGGACAAATGGAAGAGCAGATGGTATCGTAAGTGAGACGAAGTTTCAGACAAAACGTTTTCAGCCTATCCTGTGAGAGAGAAAGAGAAGTTTGTGACAGAATGTCCTATGAGAGAGATTCCGGGAGGAGGATATGTACATGTCCCATGGACCAGACAGGATATTTTGTCATTTACAAATGACTTCCCTCGACTGCGTGAAAAACCCATCGAGTGGTATAGACAGGTGGACAGATTTGTGAAACTGTCCAAAGTATTGTGGATTGATCTGAATAGATTGTTTGACATAATAGTACCAGCAGATCTATGGACAGAATCCAAAATAGTAATAGATTGGCCGACACAGGAATACCCAAGGGATCCAAAGACAGGAGATCCAGACCCCGAGGTAATGAAGAAATATGAACAGGTTATGGCATTCTTGAAGAACAAAGTACCCCCTAAAGAGACAGATTGGGTGAAAATTGACAGAACACATGAGGAAAGCAAAGAATCAGTACATGCCTATTATGAGAGGTTAATTTTAGCCTTTAAACAATTCAGTGGAGATGAAAATTTGAGTGACAAGGATTTGAGTCATTTCGTATACAGGTTTGTATATGGTCTTCGTCCAGAAATTAGTGAAATGATAAAACAGCATACGGTAGATTGGCAAAACAAGAAAATAGACGAAGTATTGAGACATGCTAAATATTTCAGTGATGAAATTGAGGCAAAACAGCGGAAACTAAAAGAGAAGGCTATGTGGGCACAAGTAAAAGTAGCAGAGAGACAGGAAGCACAAATAGCAGAACAAGTTGGGTCAAAACAGAGATTTAATCCTGGAAAAAATAAAGGGACTATTGAGGAAGCCAAGAAGAAATGTCCTTGTCATAATTGCGGTAGGATGGGGCATTGGAAATCCAAGTGTAAGAATCCACCAAGTAATAATGATGAAAATTCATCCTTGAATCCACAGGTGCAGAATGAGGTGAGTGGTCAACAGCGACGACAACAGCAGGGTGAAACACAACAGAATCAGGTGCCAAAACCACCTTTTCCACAGATCAAAAATTGCCAGAAGTATAGTAAGGAGAATGGATTCTACAACGAAGAACAGTTAAATAAGCCGCAACGCGCTAGAGCTGCTTCGCAGTATTGGCTGCAACGCAATGAAAGCGATTCAGAAGAGGGTTATTGACGGTGCCAAAGGGAGGAAGAAGAGTGCGTACTTGGCGCAACTCTAGAAGTAGACCAGACAGGCCCATTTGTAGATGGAAAAGTTAATAATGAAAATATTACTTTCCTAGTTGATACTGGTGCTACTCGATCAACAGTTAGATCAGCTGATGTCAAGAATCTTCCTCTTTCGGATGAAACAATCCAAGTAGTTGGTGTGTCCAACAGACAGATTAAAACTTACTTACTTATAGGGAAATTTTCTGAAATGCACAGATTTGTAGTGTACGATACCAGTCCTGTGAACTTGTTAGGTAGAGATTTATTGTGCAAGATGAATTGCACCATATTTTGTACTCCAGATGGAATAACCTTTGAAACACAAGATGATGATGTACTGTATAAAATGACAATGGCAAACAGAGAAAAAGAGGTTACAGGAACCTAAGCTGTATTTCACCCTGACGAATTACCGAAAGAATTAAAACAATCAGTAAAAGCAGAAGTTTGGGACTTTACAGGAGAAGAAGTAGGATTGATGAGGGATGTAGATCCAGTAAAAATAACTGTAAAAGAAGGAGTATGTTACCCAAATGTCCCACAATATAAATTGACACCTGAAATATTCGAAGGAATTACCCCTGTGATTGAGAAAATGATAAAACAAGGAATTTTGAGAGAAATAATGAGTAGCCCATGTAATTCACCAATAATGGGACTGAAAAAGCCTAGTGGGAAGTTCAGAATAGTGCAAGATCTGAGAAAGATAAACAAAATTGTTGTACCATGTTGTCCCATTGTACCGAATCCATCTGTGATTTTATATCAGATCCCTCATGACGCAGAATGGTACAAAGTGATTGATTTGTGCCATGCTTTCTTCTCCATCCCATTGCACCATGACAGTCAGCAAATGTTTGCGTTTCGTTTCGGCGAGCGTATTTTGGCTTGGTGCCTAATTACACAGGGGTATACGGAAAGCCCCTCAATATTTAATCAGCTATTGAAAAAGTCTTTGGAGAGTTTAGAAATGCCTGAAAATTCAGTACTAGTCCAGGGGGAAAGCGCGAAATTTGAAAACCCACCAGTCTGTTTTGCTTCCTGACGGGGGTGTTGTCCTTTCCATCCCTCGTTCGCTGCTGACTCTGTTTGTCCTTCGTTGGGGCTTCCTCGCTGGGTGTAGGCAGCCACTCCACCGTGCTGCCCGGAGCGGAACTACAACTCCCAGGTGCCCCGGCGCTCCCTGACGACATCGTAGCGCCCGGAGGCGCATAAAAGAACGCCGCTTCCTTTGTGGGGCGGGAAAGCGCGAAATTTGAAAACCCACCAGTCTGTTTTGCTTCCTGACGGGGGTGTTGTCCTTTCCATCCCTCGTTCGCTGCTGACTCTGTTTGTCCTTCGTTGGGGCTTCCTCGCTGGGTGTAGGCAGCCACTCCACCGTGCTGCCCGGAGCGGAACTACAACTCCCAGGTGCCCCGGCGCTCCCTGACGACATCGTAGCGCCCGGAGGCGCATAAAAGAACGCCGCTTCCTTTGTGGGGCGGGAAAGCGCGAAATTTGAAAACCCACCAGTCTGTTTTGCTTCCTGACGGGGGTGTTGTCCTTTCCATCCCTCGTTCGCTGCTGACTCTGTTTGTCCTTCGTTGGGGCTTCCTCGCTGGGTGTAGGCAGCCACTCCACCGTGCTGCCCGGAGCGGAACTACAACTCCCAGGTGCCCCGGCGCTCCCTGACGACATCGTAGCGCCCGGAGGCGCATAAAAGAACGCCGCTTCCCCCGCGTCGCGGGACGCGCGCGGGCGGGCGCCGGGCTAAGCCCGGGCAAAGGGCGGGCCCTCTGAGGCCCTCAGAGGACGGAAGAGACTGGACTGGGCCACGGACATTGTATGTATTGTAGACAGTCTCTGTGTAGTAACTATTCATTGTTGTGTAACGTGGGTGTAAGATACATTTGAGGGTTATATAGTCCCTGCTAAAAAAGAACAAAGCGCTTGGTTCCAAGGATTACTGCTAATATGCATAAGGCTAAGACGAATAAACCCACTAAGGGGGTTGGCACTATGGATAATTATCTGGTGCAAAAGGTGACCCAAATTAACAACACCCGTAGAGCGTCCCTAGGGCGTGGTAATGATGTTGCCGAACTACCGCCTCCTTTGATAGTCACAGCTCCTATAGACGGCCTGAATGGGGGAAGTGGGGCGGCTGTAATTACTACAGCGCAAATACACATAGATCAGACTGCAGATGACCCTGAAGTTGTATCTGAATTAATAGAATTAACTGAGGAAGATTCATCACCCTTATCTCCCCTTTCACCCAAGCAAAGACCAATAAGGCTGTGCAGGAAGGTACAAGCTAAGCGCACGGGCAATCATTGCAAGAGTAAAACTGGGAGGGGCAATAGAGTCTCTAACAGTGGGGGACTGCAAAAGAATCTAGGGGAGGGTAGTGGCATGGGCGGATTGAGCTCTAATATCGCCCCTGAATCATTAACTCTCCTATTTCACTCTCTGGAGGGGAAATTAGAGGAAAAAATTGTAGAGCTGATGCAACCACTGCTAGTTAAATTAGATACTATGGCCTTAGAAGTTGATAGATTAGGTGGCCTGTTAAAATCCCACCTGGCTGGCGTATCTGGTAAATTAGATGCAGCCATTAATAATCCTTTCGTGGCTGTCCCGGGATCACCAAAAAGTAGTGTATCCAATATTCCATTAAATAGGCAGAACAACACACAGAATAAAGTGGTTGTTGTTGACCCTGTCTTATCAGGTCCCACGACAATAACATTGCAGAATACCATTAATACGAGATCTCTTGAGGGAAATCTGATCCATACCCACTCAAAGAAAACTCGTCATGTAAATCTTCCTCCTGATTGTGCTCCCTATGTGGCTGTGCTTACGAATGTCCCTCCCATTCAGCCCCAAGCACATCAGGTGTCTGAAGAAAATCACGACTCTCTAAAGAATAGGACAGTTTTCTGGCTTAACAAGAATTGTGGGTTTCCCGTTAAGTATGCAGATCAAATATTAACGACAAGAAGGGTCAGCTGGATTGGATCGTCCAGCAAGACAACAAATGGTGACTGCATTATTATTAATTTTAGGCATCCTCAGCATGCTGCTACAGTTCTACTTAGAGCTGCTGCACTAGCCAACACTCCCAACAGTATTTGTATACGTCCTCTGGGGTTCTTTTATTCCCATTTTATTAGAAATCCACCAACCCCTGGCCCATTTAGAACACGTATACCCTCACAGTCTCTGCCCCTTAATGATGGGTTTGATTACAACGTGGGGCAACAGAGAGGTAATGATTTCAACATTGCAACTCATAATAGATTTGATGCCCTCTCGGGATTAGAGCTATGTGACTGACAGGAGGTATCGGGCGGGCAGGAAATTCATGGCTTAACGGATATGAAATGTTCGGAACGTAATTTGGCTGTCAATACCTCTAATAATATAATATCTTGGAACATTGCGGGTCTTGGTTCCAAAATGGAGGATTGCAATTGGATTGAGTATATTAAAAAGTACCAAATTATCTGTTTACAGGAAACTTGGTCAATCGATTGTAATTACTTCCTGGAAGGGTTTAAGGCCTACTACGTACCGGCAGTAGCAACAAATAGGGGCAGAGCTAAGGGGGGCCTGGTTGTGTTTATATCTATAGCTTTATGTTGTAAGGTTCAGAGAATTACAACTAACCACACTGGCATTATTGGTTTAGTTTTAAATGGAGAAAACTGCACGGCCGGTCTGGTTAATTTTTATAATTCCACTATTTGTAGCACCAATTCTAGTCAGATAGCTACACTGCATTCTTTTATTAGTAGCTCCATGAAGGGTTGTTTTCACAACCTCATGGTGGTTGGGGATTTTAATGTTCATCCCTGTGGAGACCCTCTTTTTAAATTGATCACAGAAATTAATTGTCCGGTCTGTGAGAACTTTCATTTTGAGCACACAACTGAGGGGGAACTTTTGAATGATATGCTTAATGAATTAGAATTAACCCCTATGATGGCATTGATGGCCCCAAATAAACGTTTTGATACCCCAACGTTTAAGGGGAATGACAGGGCAACTTTTATTGATTTTATTATGTTAACTTCTGCTATGCAGTCTTTTGTAGGATCCTTCTCTATTGAAGTCAGTGAATTCAGTGACCACAATCCTCTCACTGCTCTTTTGAGGGGTCCACTGATAGCAAAAGAAAGAGTGGAATCTCTCATCGGTAGGGTGAAAACCACTGATGGCAGACGCCGTCTGAGATGGTCCATGGTAACTCCTGACCAGCTGTACACCAAAATAAAAACTACCTGTGCTGACGAGATTTCGTTATGCACGCAAGTAGATGCACTCCCAAACATTGTTCTAAATGCCTTCAACCGGTTAGCAATGAAGGTATCTCAACTACTATCAGTTCCTACAAAAAATTCAGACTCCCTAAAAGGTCCAAAGTGGTTTAACAAGGACTGCACTCTAGCAGCCAAAAATCTAAGAAGAGCATTGTCATCCAAGCCTAGGATAAAAGCTGATGTCCAGCAATGTAGAACGATTTATAAAAATACTATTGCAAGACACAAGGAATCTCTAAGGGAAGAGGCGTGGTTAGCGATCTTAGATCCTGCCACCCTTGGAAGTAGTACAGCTTTCTGGGCTTTAATGAGAAAACCATTTCTGACACAGGACCCGGGAAATGGTACTGAATGTCATATATCTAAGGAGGAGTGGGAAGAGCACTTTAAAAAACTATATTGCTGTACAGAGGACACGGATACTAGTACTGACTGTAGTAAAACTGGTGTGCAGATTGTTTTTAATAGAACTGAGGTCTTAGAGGGCATACAGGGAATCACAGGGGGAAAAGCTCCTGGCCCGGACGGGATCCCCCCTGATTTGTACAAATCTGATCCTAGCTTCTGGGCACCGATTTTAGAATCAGTTTTTAACGCAGCTGTAAAAGAAGGATGCCCACGATCATGGGGTGTTTCCACAATCGTCCCAGTTTTTAAAAAGGGCGACAAGGGCAGCCCACACTGCTATCGCCCGATCTCTCTATTAGATTCCATGGTCAAGATTGTAGGAAGAATCGTACTGCAAAGATTGATAGAGTGGGTGGAGGAAAAGAACATTATGTCTCTTTCGCAGTACGGATTTTGTAAAGGCCGATCCACAATTACTCAGTGCCTTAATCTCTTCCTGATCTTAAGTAAATATACCATAATACAGAAAGGTACTATTCATCTTGCCTTTATGGATTTGTCTTCAGCGTTTGACTGTGTCAATCGGTGTAAGCTGTGGCAATCCTTGAGGTCTAAAGGGGTTGATAGCGGTTTGGTTGATTTCTTGGTTGCCCTGCACCATGATACCAGTGCCAACGTGAGATATTCCCTGGATTTGAGTGTATCTAATAATTTTAGTATTGGAAAGGGTGTCCGGCAGGGCTGCATCCTGGCCCCCTTTCTTTTTAACTTTTACATTAACGATTTAGATGGGGTGCTACAAGATGTTCATGCTGACTGTCCTAGAGTTGGCAGGCGAGGAATTCCAATACTTCTCTACGCAGATGATGCAGTACTTATATCTAGGACCGAGAGGGGATTGCAATCATTATTAACAGCTTTTAATACATTTATGAGAGATAGAGACCTCTTGGTAAATAACTCTAAATCCTTTGTGTTACAAGTTGGTCAGCAACCAAGAAAACCCTTCCAATTTAGGATTGGCGGAGAAATAATACCTTCAACTAAAACATTTTGCTACCTAGGAGTTCTCTTTGATACAAAATTAAATTGGGAACCCCATCTTGTAAAGAAAAAAGGTGAAATGGTGAGGGTTAATGCATCAATATTTAATTTTGCAACCAAATTGGGAAAAAAGGCAATCTGTGCAATGCTGAAATTGTACAATGCTAAGTCTGTGGCGACTGTATCCTATGGTAGTGAACTTTGGGGGTATGTTAATGGAGAGCAATTACAGATTGTTGAAAATCGTTTTATGAAGCGTTTATTGTGTGTCCCATCTGGTACGGCTAATTTCGCCGTCCATGAGGAGTTGGGGTCCCAATATATATGCGACTTGCTTTCCTTACGCCCTTTGATGTTTTGGCTTAAAATTTGGCTAAATGAGAACATACCCCTAACACACTTAATCATTAAGGACTTTATGTCACTGGACAAGGCATTGAGTTCTCCTTGGTTAAGCTATTTAAAAACAACTTTTGACAATCTTGGTCGCCCTGATCTTTTTTCCAATCCACAATCAATTAACAGGGGAGATCTGGAGCACATAAAACAATTATTTTTGTGTGATAAGAGGATCACAAGAGAAGACGTGGAGCTCCAGAAACCAAGTGTAAGAAAATTTGTTATGCTTAAGACTACCTTGGCCATCGAACCATATTTGGAAGGGTCTTTTTCTTCACATGAGAAATTTTTACTGACCAGATTTAGGTTTAACCAATTTCATCATCTGCTTATCCGACCCAAATGTGACATTTTTAATAAATTGGCAGGGCCCTGCGGCTGCGACGGAAAGTCTCCGCAGGATATGCTGCATTTTATCTTTTTATGCAAATTTTATGAATTTCCTCGTAAATTATATTTAGTGACTCTTTTAAAAAAACTTGATTTTAAACAAATCAGACCGGCTCTCTTGTACTTGCAGCTTTTGCACAGTGACAGTGTTCTCCAAATGAAGGAATTTTTAAAATTATGTATTAGATTGAGAAACTGCCTGGACCAGTGAAACCATGCCCCTCGCTCTGTGTCCATATTTTAGATAGCAATATTCTTCGTGCACTAAAATGGTTGGTGTCTCTGTAATGATGAATTGTATATTTTATGTATGTCTTTTATGGTTAGCAATAACCGAAATAAAGATTTGATTTGATTTGATTTGATATTGAAAAGATGAATACCACAGGACGAACAGGTCAGATTAAGGAAATAATTATTTTATTGAGAAAATGGGGAGATGTGGACAAATGGAAGAGCAGATGGTATCGTAAGTGAGACGAAGTTTCAGACAAAACGTTTTCAGCCTATCCTGTGAGAGAGAAAGAGAAGTTTGTGACAGAATGTCCTATGAGAGAGATTCCGGGAGGAGGATATGTACATGTCCCATGGACCAGACAGGATATTTTGTCATTTACAAATTACTTCCCTCGACTGCGTGAAAAACCCATCGAGTGGTATAGACAGGTGGACAGATTTGTGAAACTGTCCAAAGTATTGTGGATTGATCTGAATAGATTGTTTGACATAATAGTACCAGCAGATCTATGGACAGAATCCAAAATAGTAATAGATTGGCCGACACAGGAATACCCAAGGGATCCAAAGACAGGAGATCCAGACCCCGAGGTAATGAAGAAATATGAACAGGTTATGGCATTCTTGAAGAACAAAGTACCCCCTAAAGAGACAGATTGGGTGAAAATTGACAGAACACATGAGGAAAGCAAAGAATCAGTACATGCCTATTATGAGAGGTTAATTTTAGCCTTTAAACAATTCAGTGGAGATGAAAATTTGAGTGACAAGGATTTGAGTCATTTCGTATACAGGTTTGTATATGGTCTTCGTCCAGAAATTAGTGAAATGATAAAACAGCATACGGTAGATTGGCAAAACAAGAAAATAGACGAAGTATTGAGACATGCTAAATATTTCAGTGATGAAATTGAGGCAAAACAGCGGAAACTAAAAGAGAAGGCTATGTGGGCACAAGTAAAAGTAGCAGAGAGACAGGAAGCACAAATAGCAGAACAAGTTGGGTCAAAACAGAGATTTAATCCTGGAAAAAATAAAGGGACTATTGAGGAAGCCAAGAAGAAATGTCCTTGTCATAATTGCGGTAGGATGGGGCATTGGAAATCCAAGTGTAAGAATCCACCAAGTAATAATGATGAAAATTCATCCTTGAATCCACAGGTGCAGAATGAGGTGAGTGGTCAACAGCGACGACAACAGCAGGGTGAAACACAACAGAATCAGGTGCCAAAACCACCTTTTCCACAGATCAAAAATTGCCAGAAGTATAGTAAGGAGAATGGATTCTACAACGAAGAACAGTTAAATAAGCCGCAACGCGCTAGAGCTGCTTCGCAGTATTGGCTGCAACGCAATGAAAGCGATTCAGAAGAGGGTTATTGACGGTGCCAAAGGGAGGAAGAAGAGTGCGTACTTGGCGCAACTCTAGAAGTAGACCAGACAGGCCCATTTGTAGATGGAAAAGTTAATAATGAAAATATTACTTTCCTAGTTGATACTGGTGCTACTCGATCAACAGTTAGATCAGCTGATGTCAAGAATCTTCCTCTTTCGGATGAAACAATCCAAGTAGTTGGTGTGTCCAACAGACAGATTAAAACTTACTTACTTATAGGGAAATTTTCTGAAATGCACAGATTTGTAGTGTACGATACCAGTCCTGTGAACTTGTTAGGTAGAGATTTATTGTGCAAGATGAATTGCACCATATTTTGTACTCCAGATGGAATAACCTTTGAAACACAAGATGATGATGTACTGTATAAAATGACAATGGCAAACAGAGAAAAAGAGGTTACAGGAACCTAAGCTGTATTTCACCCTGACGAATTACCGAAAGAATTAAAACAATCAGTAAAAGCAGAAGTTTGGGACTTTACAGGAGAAGAAGTAGGATTGATGAGGGATGTAGATCCAGTAAAAATAACTGTAAAAGAAGGAGTATGTTACCCAAATGTCCCACAATATAAATTGACACCTGAAATATTCGAAGGAATTACCCCTGTGATTGAGAAAATGATAAAACAAGGAATTTTGAGAGAAATAATGAGTAGCCCATGTAATTCACCAATAATGGGACTGAAAAAGCCTAGTGGGAAGTTCAGAATAGTGCAAGATCTGAGAAAGATAAACAAAATTGTTGTACCATGTTGTCCCATTGTACCGAATCCATCTGTGATTTTATATCAGATCCCTCATGACGCAGAATGGTACAAAGTGATTGATTTGTGCCATGCTTTCTTCTCCATCCCATTGCACCATGACAGTCAGCAAATGTTTGCGTTTCGTTTCGGCGAGCGTATTTTGGCTTGGTGCCTAATTCCACAGGGGTATACGGAAAGCCCCTCAATATTTAATCAGCTATTGAAAAAGTCTTTGGAGAGTTTAGAAATGCCTGAAAATTCAGTACTAGTCCAGTATATCGATGACCTACTTGTGGCATCGAAAACTCGTGAAGCTTGTGAGGTAGACACGGTAGCTTTGCTGAATCATTTGGCAGATGGAGGATTAAAAGCGTCACCATCGAAATTACAATTTTGTAAGAAAGAAGTCCAATATTTGGGACACAGCATTGAGAAAGGACACAGGAAAATAACCATAGACAGAATCCGGATCATAAAAACAATAAGTCCACCAATGACCCAAAGAGAAGTGAGAATGTTTCTGGGAATGGTGGGATATTGTCGTCAGTGGATAGGAAACTTTTCATTGATTGCAAAACCTTTGGTACGATTGACAAGAATTGATGTGAGAGATCCTATTGATTTGAACAAAGAGGAGTTGGCAGCATTCAAGAAGTTGAGAGATGGATTGTGTGAAGCGCCTGCATTAGGTATGCCTGACTATGATAAGGAGTTCTAGTTGTATTGCAGTGAGAGAAATGGATGTGCGCTCTCTGTTCTAGTACAGAAGCATGGAAAACTGAGGAAACCAATTGCATATTTTTCATCGATGTTGGACCCAGTAGCTGTAGCCCTTCCTGGGTGTCTGAAAGCAGTAGCTGCTACATGTCGAAGTTTGGAACAGAGTGAAGGAATTGTGATGGGATACCCTGTGAAAGTGTTTGTGCCTCATGATGTGGCGATTCTTTTGACAAGGAGTCGTACTCAGTATATGATGCACAGCCGACTGACTAAGTATGAAAAGGTCATTTTGGGTGCAACAAATGTGAGTCTTGTGAGATGCGTGAATGTAAATCTTTCAACATTGTTGCCTGATGTGAACATGTGGAGATAAGAGATGAAGCAGATCATGATTGTTTGGATGTACTTGATTTTTGTACAAAACCAAGACCTGACATAAAAGATGAACCTTTGCCAGAAAGTGATTATGTCATGTTTGTTGATGGATCTTGTTTGAGAACAGATGATGGAGTGCTGACTGCAGCATATGCAGTATGTACAGTCGCAGCAGTGATGGAAGCATCCTATTTGAAAGGAGTAAGGTCGGCCCAAGTAGCTGAACGTGTTGCCCTGACCAGAGCATGTAAGATTGGGAAAAGTGTGAGAGTGACTGTGATAACTGGTAGCCAGTATGGCTACGGGGTGGTCCATGATTTCGGCCAAATTTGGCTGCAAAGAGGTTTCCTAACCTCAAGTGGAACTCCCATTAAGAATGCTGAAGCGGTTGGAAAGTTGCTTGAGGCAATACAGCAGCCTAGGCAATTGGCTGTGGTAAAATGTACTGCTCATAGTCGCAGTGGTGATTACATTGCCACTGGAAATAAGTTTGCAAACGACATGGCGCAATATTGTGTACGAAATCAGAATTCAATCAATCAGGCAAAGGAAAAAGAGTCAAATTCTTGTTTCCCGATATTTACTAACACTGTGGGAACATGGGATGAGGTAAGACAATTGCAGGAAGAAGCAGGAGAGGAAGAAGTAAAACAGTGGGTAAAAGCAGGATGTGCACCAAGAGAGAAAAATCATGTGTGGGTCTATCGAGATGGAAGACCAGTTATGCCTGATAGCATGATGTCTGCCATGGCACGGATGTATCATGGACAGGGACATATAGGGAGAGACGCCATGATTAGGTCTTTTAAACAAACTTGGTATAATGCCAAGTTCAGGCTTGTGGCGGAAAGTATTTGTCAAAGATGCCTAATTTGTCAACAATACAATCCAGGAAGAAAGACAGTGGTGAGTCTAGGAACAATAGGTCGAGAGGGAGGGCCTTTCACCAGAATGCAAGTAGATTTCATTGAGATGCCTCCTTGTAACAGGTTGAGGTATGTTTTGGTGATGGTGTGCCTATTCTCCAGGTGTGTAGAGGTGTTCCCAACAAGAAGAAATGATGGAATGACAATGGCAAAATTATTGTTGAGGGAATTTATACCTAGGTTTGGGTTCCCAGTAACAATTGAATCAGACAGAAGAGGACATTTTCATAATTAAATTATAAAACTGATTAGTGAAGCATTGAATGTACGACAAAAACTGCTTTGTGCCTACCGACCAGAGGCTTCTGGTGTAGTCGAACAAATGAATGGTACTATCAAAAACAGAATAGGGAAAATGTGTTTAGCCATAGGTATGAAATGGCCCGATGTCTTGCCTCTAGTACTCATGACTATTAGATCAATACGAGACAGAACTACTGGTTTGAGTCCGCATGAGATCCTCATGGGACGCGCAATGAGACATGTATTTATGCCAGTCAACAAGCTGATGACAATAACTGATGACATGGTATTGGAATACTGTAAAAGCCTGGCTGAAGCAGTTCATTCTGTGTTTCATCAGGTTGGAGCGGATGCCACCACTCTTGAAAACAAGCCAGCTCATGATCTAAGTCCAGGGGACTGGGTAAGGATAAAAGTACACAAGAAGAAACTGTTTGGTTCCCAGGTGGGGAAAACCAAGGCAAGTCATCTTGACTACAACAACAGCTGTGAAGTGTGCTGGATTGAAGAACTGGATCCATGCAAGTCACACTTTGAGAATTCCAAATCCAGTTGACTGTAAAGAAAAGGAGTATTTTGATGAGTCAGAATCCAGTACTGAGTCAGATGACGGAGAGCCAAAAGATAAAGAAGGAGACAATTATGAAAGGGGGGAGACAGAGCCAAGGTTAACTTTGGTCCCCAGAAGTAATTCTTTGAGGAAAAGGTTACAGATTTCTGATACCAGTTCAGACTCAGAGACAGAACATTCGTCCAAGAAAGAACAAAGGAAGAACAAAGAAAAGGACAGTGGAGAGACAATAAAAGAAATCCGTGAAAAAGAAATGCCAGATGAAAGATTGAGAGAAATTCTACCTGAAACAACACCTTTAGATGGACAGGTGCCAGATACAGAGAGAGAGGGAAAGAATATTGCGGAAGACCACCGAGGAGGTGTAGGGAACTCCAACATCCAGTTAGAAGCAGGGACAAGTAGTCAGCATGAAGATTGCGTGACAGAGGTTCGAGGAGGGACAGAAGTAGGGAAAACAAAAGAAGAAGTGGAAAAATAACTCATTGAAGGTAAAAAGCAAGTTACAACAGAGTCTGAGGAAAGCGAAGATGAAATACCAGAAGGCCGAGTTCTGAGAAAGAGAGCTTGGAGTACTGAAAAGAATGATAAATGGAGTAAATTGAAAAGAGTGGCAAAAGACGAGGTGTGGCCAAACAAAATAAAGAGACTGAGATATCGACTGACACGTGTAAATTCGCCAAGAGCTGAACAGGTGAATGAAGTAACGATTCAGGAAAAATCGAAAGAAGAAGAACAAACAGTAATCAAAGAAAACAAACGAACAAGAAAACATAACCAGAAGTAAAAATCACCGGAATGGACATATGTGGCCCTGCCTGAAGTAAAAGAAGAGGCGGATAGCCAAGGAAATCCAGAGGTGGTTGTACCAGAAGTGGTTGAGGAAGACAAAGAATCGGAAATCCTGAGAGTTATCTTGTCCGATATTGGAGAAGAAGCAGATGTTCAGGACAACCTGTATGCTGAAAAAGAAAGGAAAGTGAAAGATGATGAGATGCCAAACTGAATGAGATAAGGAAGTAAGTGATGGAAAAATATTAAAAATACTGAAAAAGACAAAAACTGGTAGAACCACTTAGGTGCTTAGAAGCCTTGGGTTAGAAACTAGTTGTGAAGTAGAAGAGGCTAAGTCAAAAGACCCAGCTCATTTTAGAAAAGATAGCAAACATAGAAAGTAGCAAAAGTAGATGTACCTTCCTTAGACGATGGTGAAAAATGTGTTGTTGTTGTACAGGATTATGAATACTTCTTTGGAGTATTCTTGCTCTACTAATTTCAATTAAAGTTACTGTAGATACATTAGAAGGACATAGTGATAATATAACTAATATAGGGAAAGTTCAAAGGGTAGCTCCAACTAGAATAGATAAAAACTATTTACATAAAGATAGGTCAATAACAGATTTTTCTAACAATGTGTTTTCAAAGTTGTTGTATGAATATGCAAAAACAATGGACGTAAGGGATTGCTACGTATGTATGCAATTACCTGCGTCTGTATCTGAAGGAGTGACTTATCATCACCTTCCTGTAACATATGGAATAACATGTAGTGTAATAGCTAGTTTATTTTATCAAACAGGTAAATTAGAGTATTATTTTTCAGATGTAGATACCATATTTTCACGAGTACCAGCAATTAACAAACTAAACAAGGTAAAACCTGCAAAGGTATTAGGTGAATTTTTCTTAGATACTAAAGAACTAACCTTAGAATATATATTTAGAAATAACTTAACTTGCAGCTTAAAGAAAGATTGAAAATTCAAAGAAAGGCTTCAGAAGGGAAAGTGGAGAAAACGGTTTGGGATGTAGAAACGGAGAAACACTTAAGAGGAGAAACGAGTCCAACTATGGCTTTAGATTGGCCTCAGAAAGGGAAATTGTGTATAAGAAGGAATCAGACGGCATATGACAATTATTTTCTAGGGAATAGTGAGTGCCATGATACATACCGAATCATGGGAGGATGGGGATTTAAAGGTGGAAGAGGTCCAGTCTTTCCAGGACTGTATTTCATTTGTGGGAACAGGGCATATTATCGTTTGCCAGACCATTGGTATGGCACATGTTATGTTGGCCTGGTTTTTCCAAAGATTTTCCACATGGATAGAGGAGAAGATGGTGTACATAGTCTAGGTAGTTATTTAGCACGTAGCAAGAGAGAATCTTTAACTGAAACTGTTGGTGACATTTTTGGAGCACTGATACCCGCAGTGGGAATATCTCTGAATGCAAATAAAATTAGAAAACTTTCAACAGTAGTGGATTGCTTGTTAACAAGCACGGCTGGAGGATTCTTATTGGTGAATACTGAAATGGTTGCCATGCGTGCTATGGTAATGCAAAATCGACTTGCCGTTGATATATTATTGGCAAAAGTGGGTGGAGTCTGTGGAATGCTGAAAGTTCAACATTGTTGTACTTACATTCCTGACGAAAGTAGAGATTTGAAAATTTATATTTCGTCATGCAGAATTGCATGACGAAATTATACCACTGGAGGTTGAAGGTGTCTGGGAGAAGATTGGTAAGAAAATATCAGCTATTAAGGACTTTGTAGTAAAATTGGGTAGTACATTTATAGGTAAGATACTATTTCCTAAGTATTAATAATAAGATTAGGTTGCATTTGTTGTAGAAAGAGTAAAAATCAGAAAAGAATAAAAAGAGAAAACTTAAGGAGAAGGGATAAGAAACAAGAAAGAGAATTTGAAGAAATAGAACTAGAAGAGTTAAAGGATAGCATGTATAAAACAGCAAAAAGAGAAGAAACAGGGCAAACTGAAATATGAACGAAACAAGAAATCAATTTAAATTTCCGTAAAAGGGATACAACATTTTTTGATTAGTGTGGTGATATAATCACCGAAGGGGGTATTGCTGGAGCGGGTAGTACAAAATGTTGTATACCCCCCATTCTGCATGTTTATATTAATTTGAATAATCTATTAATTGTAATATTATTAATCTGTTTGAAGTGATAACTCACCAATTATATTAACAAAGGAATTACACGTGGGAATTGCACCTTGCATGGCTATACTAATTGTAAACTAATATGAGTACACATATTAATAGTAGGAAATTAGAATATTGCATGTTATATGTTGCTTTGGTGATGTATATGTGATTTGTGCTTTATTTCGTAAGTATAAACCGCTCTGAGTGTTGCTTCTGCTAGATAAATACACACACATATGGGTATTAGCAAGGGGATAACATTTCATTAGCCATTTCTATGTTTTAATTACGTTTTTGTGTTTCTTTTGCTTAAGTTGACCATTTCGGCCTATACAAGATGGCTGAACTAGACGTTAAACGTGACTGCCTTGACAACACAAGGTTCTGGGTGAAGTGCGCAGGCATCACCGCCAGGAGCAGCGGCCTGGACCTGACCCCGGGAGAACATGTACCCTTCAAGGACGCTCCGGGAACCTAGCCAATACCAAAAACAATGCTTGATTTAAAAACCGGAATTAGCAAGTGCGATGAGTTCATCGTTTGACACCCTGAGAACTGTACCTCACGACCCCAAGTCGACCAATCAGGACTTTCTAAACCCCTATCTTGATACTTTTTGACATTATTTTCATTATAAAAGTAGGTAGGGAATTGGACAAATTGCTTAACGCTATTGCATCGCTTGCTCTTCTTTGACGAACTCGATTTCCTGACGTTATGCTGATGGAGAGGATGGTGACACTGCTGGAGAGCTGTTATCCTGAATCTTTGAGAGACTGAATTGCGGCCTAACTTTCCTGAATAAAATTCTTCCTTGACTGACTGACTTAGAGGACGACTTTAGCCAGAATAGGTAAATATGATGCTCTGAAATGCTGATGATGATTTCTAACGTTTCTTGCAATATTTCTTAGATAAAGAATACTTGATTAAATGACAAATGTGTTGTGTCGATTATTTGAATAAGAGAGTAACAGTAAAGAAGTAATGTGTAGATAGATGAGTTTAGTCACTAAAATCATGTACAACAACTAAATGATCCATCTCCTTATGAGAGGGATATCTTAGGTATGATGTCAATGTGTTTAGTGTAAGGTAAAGGTATTCCTTTCATGTCAGCGTTTGGAAGCTTATTTCCATAGGAAAGCAGATCAACGGAGTGTAAGTATTGGTGTCATGGGCCCCACAATGAATGTATATGAGTGAATTTGATGCTGAGGTATTTGGTCTGTGACGAAGGGGTAATTTGATGTTCCGCGCTGCATCATTTCTAGGTATGCTCCCCTTCCCATCACAAAGTTCAAAAGTCTGACCACATTTCCACAGCAGAGGTACAAAACACTGTTCACAAGGCATTGACATCCACAGAATGCTCTGAGGTTTACTGTTTGACTTTAAAGCATTTTTTATGGTTGTTCTAGTTATTTTCACAGCGTGTATTTGTACTTAATGCTCACTACAGTCTCTGACATTTTAATCTTTTAAATACCTTGCCTGATTGCCGGGAGGTACGCACTCCACACGATGACCTCCCTCCTTCAGGTACGCTGCTTTCCCGTCCACCATGGCATTAAGCAGCTCTGATTGAGTGGAGAGAGTCAGGCTACGTCTGGGCTTATTAGAAAGTTTGACAGCCACCATTGTGAGTGGTAAACATTCTAGTCGACAGACTCCACAAGGGATAGGGCTACTTAAAGCACCCCTGACGTGGACCCACAGCCACAAGGCATCTACATCCACAGAATGCTCTCTATCCAGTCTATGCAAGGTTGGGGCCCAAACTGCACTGCTAAGCTCCCCTACCATCCCTGAAGAGGTGCTGTGTTGCCGATTGGGCTCCTTTGCTGCTGCACTTGGGCAGTGGAGTGGCGGTCAGCATGGCCCATCAGCAGTGGTTTGCTCCTTGCCGCGTGGTGGCCACTTGACCCAGAGCCCGCAGTAGGTCACTAATTTGACAGAGGCTGTGCTGGAGCTGGAAAGGGAACCCGCATGACAAGGAGGGTCCACTCTTCATGCTGCATTGTGGGCTCTCACGAAGGAGGTGAGTGTTGGAGGACCTCAGCCAGCTCCTAGCCTGAGGCACAACTACCTCCACTGACTGATTCACTGGGCACTTGGGCCCCCCTGAGGAGACTGCACCATTGCCAGGTGCACACCCCTCAAATCAAGGCACTGAGGTTTCACCCTTGGGGGCCAAGACCCAGGCTGCGGCCCACATGGTAGTTGAGCGGAGGAGCTCAGCTGACCCCCTTTGAGGCTCACCAGATGAATGCCCACTTCTGAATTAAATGTCCTGCTTGCTATCCGGCTGTCTGCTCTTCATAATTATTTATCCTACTATCTCTCTCATTTTGGGGGCCTTCTTTGACAGTGGGAGAGGCCCTGCCCAGACTGCAAAGAACACAGCTACACATGCTGGCTTTATGTCTTTGGTGGATAGATGGGCTGCCTGCCTAAAGACTGGTGTTTAGGTGTTGGTCTTAACTGGAGCTCTGCCCTTGGCTACAACACCTTTGGGGTATACCTCTTGGTTGTGCTCACCATAGGGAAGAAGAAATCCACCAGACTATATCCAACTTCAATACTGCACACAGGTGCAGGTGCAATGACCAGATGAACAGCTGCAGAAATGCTATGATAGTGGGCGGTCCAAGATAAATGATCCCTAAAACAGCTGGAAGCCCAGTTGATGGATCACCAGCACCAGGGCAGGAGCTTACAGACTGCTTCCACTTTCTGGAGCACAGGGAGGACAATGAGAAGGACTCAGCAAACTGCAGTAACATATGCCTGCTGGGCCTGGAATAGGACACAGAGAAACATTACATGGTGGCCAACCTGGAGGACTGGCTGGCTTGGATGGTGGCTTCTCAGGGCCTATACCCGTTTGTTCCTCAGAGTGGGGCATGGAGTTTCAGAGAGGATGACTCCCCTGGGTATCCTACCCATATATTTTGTGATAAAACTCCTACATTTAACCACAGGGATGTTATTATTCCAGCAGCTAGGTCGGTGGGTCATTTCATGGTAGTCAATAGCAAAGTCCTAATTTTTCCAGACTGTACCCTGGCAATTCAGAAACACAGAGCTTCATTCGTCAGCGTGAAATGCAGACTTTGAGGTATGGTATTGAAATATGCTCTCCTGTTCCTGGCCATTGTCGTGATCACCTATGAGGGCAAGCCTCTCTGCTTTACAGACCCAATGGAGACATTGTGGGCCAGATATGCACAAGAACTTGACCTCTAGCCAGATACAGGCTATGTTTGTCAGAGTAAATACAACAAGATGATGACGGAGTACTGAAACGGCATAGACACTCACCCCCAGTCAATAGATCTGTGTTAAATCTATAGTTCTTTTGCTTGCCGTGCTATCCCAGTTTGTACCATGCCATATGCAAATCAGTCTTGACCCCACTCCTCATTAGAACAGTCCAGAAGTATCCCAGAACAAGTTTCAGGGTATGAATTCTCATCAGCCAGGCTAGTTAGAATCCAGTTGCACAGCAAGCAAGGGACCCATGTCTGGGCATACCCTTGGCCTTGTAGGGCAAACATAGCAAACACAACAAGATGATTCTGCTGAGTTGGGCAGGGGTTCTGTTATTGTGTTTATATTGATATTGGATGGTCACCATTGCATATTTGACTGGTCCATCAATGAATATGGCTGGATTTGGGCCCTACTTCCATAGGACGGTAACCACAGTGATGCTTACCCCCGAGAGACTTGAGTTATTTAACTCTGTTCCTTTTTTCTCTCTTCTTATCACTCATCAGCTATACCGTGCTGTCACCGGCCCTGTATTCCTCTCTCTTCTTGCCTCTTTGTGTCACTTCTGTTCCACTTCCTCCTTGCAGGAGATTGCATTTTCATTTGTGGTTTCTTTCCTACGTAGGTTTGGGTGGGGTAAGGTATTGTTTGTAACTCTGCCCTGGAAGGGGAGTTGTTGGAGATTGCAATAACAATCCTTATACTCGAAACAGGAGTATTTTAGCATGCAATAACATGACTATCAGGGTATCTACGACTGGCTCTACATTTAAAACATAACATTCCAGTCTTCCTTGCATCTCCCCAGCAATCTAGAACTCAGTCCCAACATATTTTCCCTTTCACATACAACTCCAAATACAAAACTAAAGATCATAGCACACAAACAAAGACACAAACAACCATTGACCACAGCACCATAGCAGAGAATAAAGAAGCAGGGATAACACACTTACATACATAATCCCTCAGACTCCTAGGAGGTTTCCTTTTAGCAGGGGATCGCAGACCTTTACTCCCCATGGATTTTCCATAAAATTTGTTATCAGATATACCAATTCTCATTGGTAGGGTGGCATGACTTTGAACTGAAAATGTCTCCTTCTTCTAAAACATCCAGTCTTTTGACTTCACCACATGTCCTTTGGCTTGCACCACTCTTTTGGGAACAGAAAAGTAAAAATACCCCTTGGAAACAAAACTTGGTATTTTGATCCTGTCGTAATCTCCGACATTTGCATTCAACAGACACCAATTATTCCTTTCATCCATACTCACATATTTATTTTGTGCCATTTCCTTTTCACGCTTGACAATTTATCCTTCAAATTACTTTTCTCACCCAGCCGTGTTCTAACCAATATGGTGGAACACACACGTCCTTTCAGGAGATAAAATGGAGACAAATCTGTGACAGCATTCGGATTACTACGAATAGGCCATAACAAAGCATTCAATTCTTCTCCCCAATCCAAACCATTGGCAATAAACAATTGCACATTATCCTTGATCACTTGATTGCATTTCTTCATTTCTTCACCAAACCATTACTGCGGGGATAGTACAACAACATGGGTATATGTTTGATGCCCCACTGTATCACAAATTTACCAAAGTCCTGGAAAGTATATTTTACCTCATTGTCTGTCACCAAATGTTCCAGAGCACCTTCTCTCCAACATTTTTGGGAAGAAACTCAATTATTTATTTTGCTCCAGCATTTCTCAGCAAATCATCTTCCAACCATCTCAAATAGTAATCCACTTTTACAAATCCTAAACTACATTTCTCTCCCAAACATTAATAGGATGATTAATATCCAAACCTAACTTCCTCCAAGGTTTCAATGGCATAGGAAGATGTTCAACACAACTGGGAACTGTGACTTGAGACTTGTAACTGATATCATTGGCCACACAGTCCCTCAGATAATGTGCCAAATCCTTATCTGAACCCTGCCACCAACAGTTATCTCTCAATCTCCTTTTCAATACTCTCATGCCAATGTGTCCTTCATGCCACAATTCTAAAATTCTTTCATTTAACACATAACTGACCACCAACAAAACATACCTCATTAGAATGCCATCAACCACATTCAGCTCATTGAAAACCCATCTAAACATGTTTATCTGAACATTCTTGCTACCAATAGAACATATTTTGCTTAAAACATCATAAGCTTTTGAAACAATACATCACCTAACATGTCCAACTTCCATTCTGATTCTGTGACTTCACACTCCTCTAGTTTAACCATGAAACCAATCTCGTTGTCATGAGTGATGTAATATGTGACGTCATCACCAGTGCATTACAGGCGCGCGAGTTATAGTTAGCTCAACAAACTATAACGGGCGATATTCTCTGGTTTTATATGAGTCAAATGGCCAAATAACTATAACGTCCCTGAAACCTATTTATTTTTCAGTGGATTTCTAAGGTTTTTTAATTCCTAACGATAACGTCTGTATAACCTATTTTTTTTAGTGAATATATGCATATATATATATATATATATATATATATTCACTTAAAAAATCATAGGTTTCACACTTGTTATAGTTAGCTGGACATTTCCCTCGTAAAAAACCAATGAAATTCCCCCGTTATAGTTAGTGCAGGCAACTATAACTCACGCGACCGCAATCCTCAGCTGATGACGTCAGATATTACATCACTGTATTTAGACACCTATTTACCCATGTCTTCTTCCATTAATCTTTAGCTACACATATATTACAAATATTTATTTTTTAGAAAAACACATATGTAATCAGTGATGTAATATCTGACGTCATCAGCAGAGGATTGCGGTCGCGTGAGTTATAGTTGCCTGCACTAACTATAACGGGGGAATTTCATTGGTTTTTTACGAGGGAAATGTCCAGCTAACTATAACATGTGTGAAACCTATGGTTTTTAAGTGAATTTGCAAGGTTTTTTAAATGCTAATTCCTAACTATAACATGTGTGAAACCTATGGTTTTTTAAGTGAATTTGTACGGTTTTTTAAATGCTAAGTTATGTATTTATTAATATTTTTTTTTTCAGGTTTTTCACCGTGCGCGCACTGTGCATGCACGGTGCGCTTTGTGCACCGTGTGCGCACTGTGGGCACTCGGTGCGCTACGCACACTGTGTGCCCACTTAGCATTTTGCGTGAAGTGCACGCACCGTGCGCACACCGTGCGCGCACGCTGAGCATTTT
Source organism: Triturus cristatus (assembly GCF_964204655.1). Taxonomy (NCBI): domain Eukaryota; kingdom Metazoa; phylum Chordata; class Amphibia; order Caudata; family Salamandridae; genus Triturus; species Triturus cristatus. Next base: position 1,879,826,074 of record NC_140589.1, read on the forward strand.
CGACAAAAAAATATATGTTTTTTCACCCTTGGGGGTCCTTCAGTGACCCCCTGCCCAAAGGCTAGGGGGTCAGGAACTGTCCACCCTGCCACCTTTTCACGTTCTCCACCTTTGTTTTTCACTGCCTCAGACTGCGAGAGACAAAATGGCGGCCGCCACTTCCTGATTTCGACCGATTCGAATGTTTACTGACATTAACAGCCAATCAGAATTGCGCTTGCGCACGGCAGGGTACGCGTATAGATATTGATATGGTTTTAAATGCTATTTTTTCAGGAAATACTGAACAGATTTACACGAGACCTTCAAAAGGCACTTCCTTGACCTTATGGCTACCTCTCTGCAAAATTTCACGTAATTCTGTTCAGCCGTTCGGGCTGTACCTTCGACTAAAGGTCCTATGGAAGAATGCATGGGGAAAACGCGTTTTGGGACCCCCCTTTTTTCTCGGCCCCCGCTTGACTAATCACCCCGAGACTTTCAGGGTAGGAGCGGAGGATTCGTCAACCGGCGCCAAAGTTATTCAAAATAGAATTTTCAGATTTCCTATGGAAACACGGTCCTAACTATAACTATCTACTGGCGACCGCCAGTAGATAATATATATATATATATAGATATATGTATATTCACTTAAAAAACCATAGGTTTCACACAAGTTATAGTTAGCTGTACATTTCACTCGTAAAAAAACAATGAAATTCCACGTTATAGTTAGATCAGGTAACTATAACTTGCGCGCCCACAATAAACTGCTGATGACGTCACATATTACATCACTTATGACATGGTCAGTGACATCACTCATGACATCAATTATGACATCTGAAATGACACATTTTGCATTGCGGTCGCGCAAGTTATAGTTACCTGATCTAACTATAACGTGGAATTTCATTGGTTTTTTTACGAGTGAAATGTACAGCTAACTATAACTTGTGTGAAACCTATGGTTTTTTAAGTGAATTTGCAAGGTTTTTTAAATGCTAATTCCTAACTATAACGTGTGTGAAACCTATGGTTTTTTCAGTGAATTTGTACGGTTTTTTAAATGCTAAGTTATGTATTTATTTTTAATTTTTGCGCGCACGCCTTAGATTTATATATTAAATGTGATTGTTAATTCTTTTTTTTTTTTTTTACCGTACGCGTACAGTAAGCTTACCGTACGCGCACTCCGCGATTTTTTTTTTAAATTATTAAATTTATTTTTCATACTTTTTGGTCCTTCGAGAACCCCCTGATGAACGCTAGGGGGTCTGCAACTCTCTTCGTTGCCCCCTTTTCATGTTATCAACCTTTGTTTTTCAGTGCGAGAGACTGAAAATGGCAGCCGATACTTTCTGATTTCGACCGATTTGAATGTTTACAGTCATGTAACCACCAATCAAAATTGAGCTCGCGCACGGCACCGTACGCGTACGGTAAGCTTACCGTAAGCACACGGAGCGCGCTTACAGATATATATTGATTTAAATGCTATTTTCTCAGGACCTACTGAACAGATTTACACCAGACCTGCAAAAGGCACATTCCTGACCTGAGGACTACCACTCTGCCCAATTTCAAGTAATTCTGTTCAGCCGTTCGGGCTGTAGCTCGGACTAAAGGTCCTATGGGAAAATGCATGGGGAAAACGCGTTTTGGGACCCCCCTTTTTTCTCAGCCCCCGCTTGACGAATCCCCCCGAGACTTTCAGGGTAGGAGCGGAGCGTAGCGCCCCATTAGTTTTAAAAAATTTACGAGGATTCGTCAACCGGCGCCAAAGTTATTCCAAATAGAATGTTGCGGATTTCCTATGGAAACACGGTCCTAACTATAACTATCTACTGGCGACCGCCAGTAGATAATATATATATATATATATATATATATGAAAAACGAAAGGTACCCAAACGTGAGTGACTTTGTTATTGGCAGAGGAGGCAGCCTTTTCTTCTCACCTAAACCCACTGGGGTGAATATTGTTTTAATGGAGGGCTTCCAAGAGCACCAACACGGATATATTAACAGTGGGACCACGATAACCAGGGTGCAACACTGCACACGCCTACAAGCGAGACCTCAACGCCCACTGGGGCGGGACTTTATCTAATAAAGAGGCACCTCCCACTACTTGCTGTTGTCTGTCCTCTATTGCCAGTGATCAAGGAGTAATGTCCGAAACATGTTTGGCGCTTGGTTGGAGGTGGAGGCTGGCTTTGCTGCTGTCCTCACGAAGGAGGATTTTACTTCCCGGGTGTGCGCCTTTCCTCAGAGGGCAACCTTTCGTTTTTCATGTTATGCGGCCTGCTCGGTCGCGGAAGGGCCCCGCCGCACATACAGCGGATCCAGGGTTGCTGATTCAGAGACCCGACTGGAACGGGTTGTACCCAAACGTGAGTGACTTTGTTATTGGCAGAGGAGGCAGCCTTTTCTTCTCACCTAAACCCACTGGGGTGAATATTGTTTTAATGGAGGGCTTCCAAGAGCACCAACACGGATATATTAACAGTGGGACCACGATAACCAGGGTGCAACACTGCACACGCCTACAAGCGAGACCTCAACGCCCACTGGGGCGGGACTTTATCTAATAAAGAGGCACCTCCCACTACTTGCTGTTGTCTGTCCTCTATTACCAGTGATCAAGGAGTAATGTCCGAAACATGTTTGGCGCTTGGTTGGAGGTGGAGGCTGGCTTTGCTGCTGTCCTCACGAAGGAGGATTTTACTTCCCGGGTGTGCGCCTTTCCTCAGAGGGCAACCTTTCGTTTTTCATGTTATGCGGCCTGCTCGGTCGCGGAAGGGCCCCGCCGCACATACAGCGGATCCAGGGTTGCTGATTCAGAGACCCGACTGGAACGGGTTGTACCCAAACGTGAGTGACTTTGTTATTGGCAGAGGAGGCAGCCTTTTCTTCTCACCTAAACCCACTGGGGTGAATATTGTTTTAATGGAGGGCTTCCAAGAGCACCAACACGGATATATTAACAGTGGGACCACGATAACCAGGGTGCAACACTGCACACGCCTACAAGCGAGACCTCAACGCCCACTGGGGCGGGACTTTATCTAATAAAGAGGCACCTCCCACTACTTGCTGTTGTCTGTCCTCTATTGCCAGTGATCAAGGAGTAATGTCCGAAACATGTTTGGCGCTTGGTTGGAGGTGGAGGCTGGCTTTGCTGCTGTCCTCACGAAGGAGGATTTTACTTCCCGGGTGTGCGCCTTTCCTCAGAGGGCAACCTTTCGTTTTTCATGTTATGCGGCCTGCTCGGTCGCGGAAGGGCCCCGCCGCACATACAGCGGATCCAGGGTTGCTGATTCAGAGACCCGACTGGAACGGGTTGTACCCAAACGTGAGTGACTTTGTTATTGGCAGAGGAGGCAGCCTTTTCTTCTCACCTAAACCCACTGGGGTGAATATTGTTTTAATGGAGGGCTTCCAAGAGCACCAACACGGATATATTAACAGTGGGACCACGATAACCAGGGTGCAACACTGCACACGCCTACAAGCGAGACCTCAACGCCCACTGGGGCGGGACTTTATCTAATAAAGAGGCACCTCCCTCTACTTGCTGTTGTCTGTCCTCTATTGCCAGTGATCAAGGAGTATTGTCCGAAACATGTTTGGCGCTTGGTTGGAGGTGGAGGCTGGCTTTGCTGCTGTCCTCACGAAGGAGGATTTTACTTCCCGGTCGTGCGCCTTTCCTCAGAGGGCAACCTTTCGTTTTTCATGTTATGCGGCCTGCTCGGTCGCGGAAGGGCCCCGCCGCACATACAGCGGATCCAGGGTTGCTGATTCAGAGACCCGACTGGAACGGGTTGTACCCAAACGTGAGTGACTTTGTTATTGGCAGAGGAGGCAGCCTTTTCTTCTCACCTAAACCCACTGGGGTGAATATTGTTTTAATGGAGGGCTTCCAAGAGCACCAACACGGATATATTAACAGTGGGACCACGATAACCAGGGTGCAACACTGCACACGCCTACAAGCGAGACCTCAACGCCCACTGGGGCGGGACTTTATCTAATAAAGAGGCACCTCCCACTACTTGCTGTTGTCTGTCCTCTATTGCCAGTGATCAAGGAGTAATGTCCGAAACATGTTTGGCGCTTGGTTGGAGGTGGAGGCTGGCTTTGCTGCTGTCCTCACGAAGGAGGATTTTACTTCCCGGGTGTGCGCCTTTCCTCAGAGGGCAACCTTTCGTTTTTCATGTTATGCGGCCTGCTCGGTCGCGGAAGGGCCCCGCCGCACATACAGCGGATCCAGGGTTGCTGATTCAGAGACCCGACTGGAACGGGTTGTACCCAAACGTGAGTGACTTTGTTATTGGCAGAGGAGGCAGCCTTTTCTTCTCACCTAAACCCACTGGGGTGAATATTGTTTTAATGGAGGGCTTCCAAGAGCACCAACACGGATATATTAACAGTGGGACCACGATAACCAGGGTGCAACACTGCACACGCCTACAAGCGAGACCTCAACGCCCACTGGGGCGGGACTTTATCTAATAAAGAGGCACCTCCCACTACTTGCTGTTGTCTGTCCTCTATTGCCAGTGATCAAGGAGTAATGTCCGAAACATGTTTGGCGCTTGGTTGGAGGTGGAGGCTGGCTTTGCTGCTGTCCTCACGAAGGAGGATTTTACTTCCCGGGTGTGCGCCTTTCCTCAGAGGGCAACCTTTCGTTTTTCATATATATATATATATATATATATATATATATATTTCGAAACAGTTGATTCCAAGCCAGAAAAGAATCCACACGAGCCCACTCGATCATCAAAGCAGCTTTATTCTTCACAGGGCAGAAGAGGACGACGCGTTTCGACCACGTCCGTGGTCTTGGTCACATATATATATATATTACCTACTGGCAGTCGCCAGTAGGTAGCTATAGTTAGGGCCTATTTTCCATAGGAAATCCGCAACATTCTATTCCCAATTACTTTGGCGCCGGTTGACAAATCTTCGTAAAATTTTCAAAACTTTTGGCCAACTCTGGTCCACTCCAATCCTGAAAGTTTAGGGGTGTTTCGGAATTACACCATATTTGGCAAAGAGGTAGCCCTTGTTTCAGACTCATGCCTTGTTGTTAAATGGTGTAAATCTGTTAAGTAGTTTTTTAGATATTAAAGGATAAATGTGAGATCTGATTGGCTGTCAGCACTTCATCCAAGAAGTGTTGGCAGCCATCTTGGCACCAATATTCATGATAGCACCTCATTAAAAAGCATTGCAGTTAATAGAAGGTTTTAAGACTTTATTTACATTATAAATCATTTGTTGATGGTACCATACTCATTTTAGGAATTGTGTTGTGTTCTAAGGTGATTTTACCATGTGAAAAATCCTTCTGCTGGGATATCATGAATCATGTTTGAGAGAAAACTATTTTCTCATGCTTTTCCAACAGAGGTTTGGAAAGTGATCTGTAAGCTAAACTAAGAGCATATTTTCTGTAAATTCACATTATCTTTCTCAGTCATGTGAGAATGAAGTCTGACATTCTCAGTAAAACATGTACATCCAACAAGGGCAGAGACTGTTAGTTGATTCCTTTGTGTTCTACTGCAGCTTCCCAGAGTGTTCTAAAGAACAACTAGAGCGCTAACAGTGCTACTTATGACAAACGTATGGCACACCTGAAGCCATCTTGATTGGAATAAAGTGGTAACTCTGAAAACATTTAATTTGAAAAGGAACACAATGAGGGGGTTCATGTTGCCATAGAATTTATGATTAGTGCTGAAAAAAGAAAAATTAGGACACATTTTGAATGAATTCTCAAATCCTCTTCTATTTCATTAAAAAATTCTGATATACAGACTGAAGCATGCACTTTTAATACCAGCAGCAGACTTCCGTGGTGAGCAGTAGCTTTACTACAGTGATCTAATGAGCAACTAGATTGCTAACATTCCAAATTTATGGCATGTGTGACACATCTGAATTAGGCCTGGGCTAAAATTTCGTTCCGTTCATGGAAATTGCGATAATTTGACATTTTCGCGTTCCGCAGAAAGCGCGAAAATGTAAAAATTTCCGCATTCCGCAGCTTTGCGATAATTTGGTTCTTGCTCATGCTGTAAAATAATACATTCTCGCGCGCGCGCGATCGCCTTACCTGAATCCCTGCGTTCGCCGACAAGTTTTCTTGATCCGGTCGGGTTCTCCATGAGATGTTGTATTGTTTTTAGCCATTTGCACTGTCTAGCGACAGTTCGCACCCGCAGTGACGTCATGCGTCGCGTGATCACGTCATTCTTCTCGTGATCATGCCCTGCGAGACAACTGAAAACAAGATGGCCACGCCCGCGAGCAACCGCATGGGTAAGTTGGCGAGCCGCAACCATTTAGAAAATCTTGCGAACATGCGGGAAAAAAACTTCTGCATCTTCGCGATATTTCCGCGTGTTTGCGATAATTTTTAACATTTTCGCGATAATTTGCGAAAGTGGATTTCGCAAATTCCGCCCACCCCTAATCTGAATGCCTTCTTGATGGAATCAAAGTAAAAAACTGAAAGTATTTCCTACTGAGGAGACTGTAGTAAATGAGGAAATTGGGAAACTTCATAACAAATAAGTCTTCCAAGATAGCCACCAGAGACTAAAGAGCCCAAATGCAGCACAAATATCACCCAGATGTAGCCCACATGTAGCCCAATGACAGAAGTGTGCAAAACACTTATTTTTTGTGTATTTGCAGTTTTATATAGTGCAGACCTGTCAGGTATTGGAGTGCTTTACATGAGCATTGGTTACATCACACAAAATCAAATTCATTTTGGTTGTCGACATGGGAAGATTAAGTGATTTGACCAGAATCACAGAATGTTGAGCTGAAGCAGAAACTCCTACCTGGTTCCCCAGTTGCAAAGTCTGCAGCTCTGGAAGTAACACCACATCCTCTCCCCTAAGTGCAACATTTAATCAAGTGGTCAACTGGATAAAAAAACATAAAGATCACAAATAATTGAAAAGTTCTTTGTCGCTATTTGAAAACTCAGAAAGTATGTTCTCATTTTAGTTTTTTAGAGCACTAACCATAATTTTGATGCAAATAAGACCCTCTCATATATGTAATTTCTAAAGGAAATGCTCTAGGTATTACAGTTTTGATTACATCACGATGACGTCACACTTTTGTAATAAATATAGAATGTTAGCAATCTAGTTGTTCATTAGGATACTGTTGAGAGGCAGAGGCCAGGGGCACGGACTCTGAAAATTGAAGGCAGGTAGGAGAGTGCAGAGGCAACAATTTGACCACACTGGGCAGGCAGGAAGGGCAGTGGCAGCACAACAGACTATGGAGGGCAGTGGAAAGGGGGCAGGGGCAACAAACCAACAATACAAGACTGGCAAGATAGGCTGTGGCAATATAATAGACCATTGTGGGCAGAAGGAAGAGGCAGTGGTAGTACAACCATACATGGAAACGTCCAATGTTTTTAAGCTCAAATGGGTTTTATTTGATCTGTCTCCTGTCTACAATCTCCTCTTTTTCAATGTAACTCAAAGGGGGAAATCAATAGCCCAGATTTTTTTCAAAATCTCCCTCTTACCAAGTTCAAAATGTTCGCAAGTATGTTACATTGGATCGTGGTAGGCGGGAGGAATTGGGGTAGGGACATGGACTCGGATAACAGGGGACAGGAGGGACATGGAGAGGTGCACCAAACTGACCCTACAGGGCAGGCATCAGGGTTTGCAGCAGCACAATACACCACAAAGGGCATGTGGGACAACAATCCATAGAAAGCAATAGGGAGGGGACTGGACCATGCACATGGAAAACAGAGAAGAGAGGGGAAAGAGGCAATGGTAGATAGCTGTCCATAATGGACAGACAGGAGAGAAAGCTGCAGCATAACAGACCATAAAGAGCAGGAGGGACGGATCAGGGGCATTACAATGGAACAGACAAGCCAGGAGGGAGGGAATAGGGGTCTGCACATGAAAACAGAGGGCTGGGGCAAGGGGGCAGGGCAGGAGCAGCAATATGACCATGGGGGTCAGGCAGTATGGGCACTAGAAACAAGACACACCTTGGAGAGCAACAGTGAGACTATGATGGCATACACACAGACCATGGAGGGAAGGTGGGAGGGGGTCAGGGGCAGCAAGCTGACCACACAGGGAAGGTGGGAGGAGTCATGGCAGCACAGAAGACCATGCATGGCAGCAGGAGGGTTAGTGGCAGCACAATGGCTATGATGGGCAAGAAGGAGGGTGCAGGAGCATGCACAAAGGACCATGGGGGATTGAAGGGAGGGTCATGAACTGGGCACAGACAAGAGAGTTCAGGGGAAGGGGCCTCACAACAGACCACGTAGGGCAGGCAGGAGGAGCAGTTGCAGCACAACAGACCAGGGAGAGCAGAAGGATGTGGCATTAAAATTGACCATGGAGGACAGGAGGAAGGGGATAGGGGCATGGCATGTGGACAGGCAGGGTGGAGGTGGCAGGGACAGGTTAAAGTCATCTGACAATGCTAGGCAGGTGGGAGGGGAGTGGCAGCTCAACAGAACACTCAGAGTAGATAGGAGTGGCAGCTCCATGCAACATGGTGGGCAAAAAGGATGGAGCAGGGGCATGCACAAAGACATCGGAGGGCAGGGGGAAGGAGAATAGGGGCAGCAAACTAAGCACAGAGGCTAAGCAGGAGGTCAATGATAGGCCAAATAATTGGGCAATGGAGGGCAGGAGGAGTGGACTGGTACATCATGCTAAATGGAGGGCAGTGGCAGCACATCAGACAATGCATGGCAGTAGGGAGGAGGCTAGTCCATGGATCCAGACAACAGAGAATAAGGAGGAGGTGGATGGGCAGCAAGCTAACTGTTCAGAGAAGGTGGGTATTAGGAACTTTATTGTTTTTAAAATGTGTGTCTGTGCGAACTACTTAAAATATGAACACGTATGCAGCATAATCTCACTTTTATTCAGGAAGAAGAGGACGTTTGTGACTGTGACTCCGGGCTCACTTGGCAGAAACACCCCCTGACCCTCCACCCCCCATCGCAAAATGTAATGCCCGTGAAAAGGGTAGGTGGACGCAGTGTTATATAGAACATAGTCCTGAGAGCACGCTTGAAAATGAAAACTGGATATAGTGTATGGTATAAACTATGCACCAAAAAGTGTGATATAAGATGAACCAGGGCGTGAAATATAATATGCAATACATTGTGCGCAATCACAGATTCATTGGAGAGCGCGAGATAGCACAGGCACTAGCGCGTGCTATGCGATATGCGCCTTGGAGTGTAATATGCACAGGGCAGTGTTGTGTAACCTAACTAGTCTCTAAAGTTGTAATATAAAATATGTGCTGGGGAGTGTAACGTTTCATATGCAATGTGACAAAGAAATGGATCCCAGATTGTAATATGTATGGCATAGCGCTGTGCGTTATAACATAAGCATCGCGGAAGGCACGTTAGATGGGGCAATATAACCCGTGCGAAGGCAAGTGTGGCATGACATATTCACGGGGTGGTGTTAAAGTGAACATGGGCTAGAGAGTGTCATAGCATATCCACTAGCTGGTGGAATACAACACAGAGGTGTGTGGCACTCGGTGGGCACTGGTGGGTGTAACACAGCATTGGGCTCAGCCAGGAGCACACTGTGACTCTCAAGTGAGGTTCGTCTCCTTTCTAGAGAGTAAAATAAAAAGTATTACACATTCATCGGTGGATGTGTGTTTTATTAACTGTGAGAGGGGTTTCTTGCGTAGTTTGGTCGAATTTTTGTCAAATACGCTTTGAATGGCTTGGTGTGCTTGTGTATTAAATGTGCCCGTCAATAGCTACCCATGTTTGTATAAATAAACGACAAGGGTGTCTACTTGGAGAGTACTCACCAGCGGGGGCGCCGGGATTAGGCACGGTAGGGCGTCAGACACGTCAGAGCTTCACTAGCGGTGTATATACATTCCACGTGGATTCATTGTATGTATAGTCGCCTTTTAATGAATATCACGCAAATCGTCATGGTGATAGGTACATACGGTTTGTCCAGCATGTATGGTATAAACTATGCACCAAAAAGTGTGATATAAGATGAACCGGGGCGTGAAATATAATATGCAATACATTGTGCGCAATGACAGATTCATTGGAGAGCGCGAGATAGCACAGGCACTAGCGCGTGCTATGCGATATGCGCCTTGGAGTGTAATATGCACAGGGCAGTGTTGTGTAACCTAACTAGTCTCTAAAGTTGTAATATAAAATATGTGCTGGGGAGTGTAACGTTTCATATGCAATGTGACAAAGAAATGGATCCCAGATTGTAATATGTATGGCATAGCGCTGTGCGTTATAACATAAGCATCGCGGAAGGCCCGTTAGATGGGGCAATATAACCCGTGCGAAGGCAAGTGTGGCATGACATATTCACGGGGTGGTGTTAAAGTGAACATGGGCTAGAGAGTGTCATAGCATATCCACTAGCTGGTGGAATACAACACAGAGGTGTGTGGCACTCGGTGGGCACTGGTGGGTGTAACACAGCATTGGGCTCAGCCAGGAGCACACTGTGACTCTCAAGTGATGTTCGTCTCCTTTCTAGAGAGTAAAATAAAAAGTATTACACATTCATCGGTGGATGTGTGTTTTATTAACTGTGAGAGGGGTTTCTTGCGTAGTTTGGTCGAATTTTTGTCAAATACGCTTTGAATGGCTTGGTGTGCTTGTGTATTAAATGTGCCCGTCAATAGCTACCCATGTTTGTATAAATAAACGACAAGGGTGTCTACTTGGAGAGTACTCACCAGCGGGGGCGCCGGGATTAGGCACGGTAGGGCGTCAGACACGTCAGAGCTTCACTAGCGGTGTATATACATTCCACGTGGATTCATTGTATGTATAGTCGCCTTTTAATGAATATCACTAAGGGTGGGCGTAGTTCGCGAAGTAGCACTTCGCGAAGCTACGCAAAGTGAAGTTCGCACTACGCGAGCTACGCGTAGCACTTCGCGAACTGCGAAGTAACATGTTCGCACTGTGCAAGATGTTGTTTTCAATGATTGCACAGTGCGGACAAGCAACCGGCACTGTGCAATCATTGAAAATGGCATCTTGCACAGTGCGAGCTGTAGTTTTCTGCTGCTCGAGTAGATTTTTACTCGAGCTGCAGCTTTCTCAACGCGAACTGGTAGTTTCTCATCGCGAGCGGTCGCGAGCATACGCGACCCCTCGCAATGAGAAACCTGACCTTCTCGCGTTGGGAATCTCGCCGGGAGGTTTATTTTCCATGCTCGCGATCGCGAACAAGGAAAAAGTCTCGCCAGGATGTCATTTTGCTTGCTCGCGGTCGCCAACTTGACGTTGAGGACCGCGAGCAAGCAAAAAATGACCGCAGCACTACGCAACACTACGCTACGCGTGTTCGCACTGTGCTACGTGCAGTTCGCGTAGCGCGAACTTCGCAAACTACGCGAGCGTAGCGTAGTGCTTCGCCAAGGCCTAAATATCACGCAAATCGTCATGGTGATAGGTACATACGGTTTGTCCAGCATGTCCTAGGTGTTTCTATAAATATATATTTTTTTAAAATAATAAAAAACAAAGGCCGGCCCCGGGGATGGGGTCCCTGGGGCCATAAGTGGCTTGAGGAGGGGGGCAACACAGCCCCCATCCGAAAGAATAAAAAAAAAAAGTCCATGACCTGGGGTTTGGGGTCGATTAAGGCCTTGGGAGGAGGGCCATCAGCCCCCTTCCAAATTTCTTTTTTTCAACAAGGATGGGGTCCCCAGGGCCAATAAATTAGAAAAAGAAGGGGGGCCACACAGCCCTCCTTCTTAAAAAAATTAAATAAATAAAAGACCGGCATCGCGCACTCTGCAAACGCGCCCCCTGGCTAGTTGTAAGTTGGGGAATTCATTCCCCTTCAATACTGAGGGTCCCTGAGGGCCAACTAGCCCAACAGGTATCTCCAGTATGCGCCAGGGAGCTGCGTTGCAGACAGGTGTTCTGAGGCCACGCCTCTTTTTACACCTCTATGCATCGCATCTCTGTGGCACTTATTGGAGGTACATAGTGGGCTAGTTTGACCCTAGGGAACCTTAGGATTCAAGGGGACTTAATCTCTCAACTTAGGACGGCCACAGGGCGCGCTTTAAGTTGGGGAAATAATTAACTTTCAATCCTGAGAGACCCCGGGGGCCAACTAGCCCACCAGGCGCTTCCAGTAAGCGCCACTGCGCTGCGTTGCAGAGAGGTGGTCTAGGCCGTGCCCCTTTTTACATCTATCTGCAAGGCAGCTCTGTGGCACTTACTGGAGGTACCTAGTGGTCTAGTTGGACCTAGGGACCCTCAGGATTCAAAGGGACTTAATCTCCCAACTTAAAACGGGCACAGGGTGTGTTTACACAGTGGGGAAGGGAGGGGACGGGGCCTGAGGTGACGTGTGCAAACACGCCCTGTGGCGCGTTTTAAGAGGTAGTTTTAATGCCCTGCCCTATTACATACTATGGGCTTACAGAAGAGGTCATGCTAATCACAGGCGGACCCCAACGCGTAGTGTTCCCTATTGTATGTGGGTGTTTTCACTGTATTCTGAGTGTCTTTTAACATAGCACTGACTCTAGGACTGGCTAGTCAGACTCAGTTACCACCAGTATCGATCTAAAAATTTGAGGGTACAGGATGATTTTGCAACAAGGCTTCTTTCTGCTCTTCTGTTTGTTCTTTCTGCATGTTATCCTTCTTCCTGCACTTTTCTTCGTCTTTGAGGACTTCTGTTGCTTCTTTCTGCATTTTTTATTTCTTTCTGTGCATTTTTTCTTCTGTCTTCACATGTCCTATCTAGGGGTGGGCGGAATTTATGAAATTCACTTTCGCAAACTATCGCGAAAATGTTAAAAATCTCCGCAAACACGCGGAAATATCGCGAAGACGCTGAAGTTTTTTTCCCGCCCGTTCGCTGTATTTTCTGCGTGGTCAACTTACCCATGTGGTTGCTCAGGGGCGCGGCCATCTTGTTTTCACTTGTCTCGCGGTGCATGATCGCGAGAAGAAAGACGTGATCGCGCGACGAATGACGTTACTGCGGGCGCGAACTGTCGCGAGACAGCGCAAATGGCTACCAACAATCCAACATCTCGTGGAGAACGCGACCGGATCGGGAAAACTTGTCGGCGTACGCGGGGATTCAGTTAAGGCGATCGCGTGCATGTGAGAATGTATTTTTTTACAGCGCGAGCAAGCAAAAAATTTCCAGTAAGATGCGGATTGCGGAAATTTTTACATTTTCGCGCTCTCCGCGGAGCGCGAAAATGTCAAATTATCGCAATTTACGCAAGTGGAACGGAATTTTAGCCGAGGCCTAGTCCTTTCTCTATAGGCATAGTTGGAAATTAGCATTTAAAAAACCTTTGAAATTCACTGAAAAAACCATAGGTTTCAGGGGCGTTATAGTTAGCTGGACCTTTCACTCGTACAAAACCATTGAAATTCCTCCGTTATAGTTAGTTCAGCTAAATATAACTCGCGCGCCCGCAATGCACTGCTGATGACGTCACATATTACATCACTCATGACATGGTCAGTGACATCACTCATGACATCACTGATGACATCTCAAATGACATCACTGAAGACATCATCCTTGTGATAGAGTGGCAGACCTCCTCTCCCCCTAATTTAACCTTTGATACACACATTCAAAAATAGAAACTACAATTTTCAAAAAAATGGACCTACCAATACCAGTTACAACAACCTATTAAGTAATTCTAAGATCCACATACACATCCACTCATTCACCAACAGTCCTATACAGTCACTCATACATGTACTCACTCATCATATGTACTCATACACCTATACATCCTGTTACACAATGCCACTCATCCATAGAGTTACTCACACACATAGTCATTCATGCTAATAAAGAATCAAACATCCATTTACTTGCATATACAGTTATACACACACCACCACACTTACTTCTACGGAAACTTACACATACTTAGTCTTTTAAACAATCACTTATAGAAACACATGTATATAAGTGAGTATATGTGAGAGTGAGAGATTGAAAGAGTTCCTGTATGAATAAGTATGTGTTTCTATAAGTGATTGTTTAAAAGACTAAGCATGTGTAAGTTTCCATAGAAGTAAGTGTGTGTATAACTGTATATGCAAGTAAATGTATGTTTGATTCTTTATTAGCATGAGTGACTATGTGTGTGAGTAACTCTATGGATGAGTGGCATTGTGTAACAGGATGTATAGGTGTATGAGTACATATGATGAGTGAGTACATGTATGAGTGACTGTATAGGACTGTTGGTGAATGACTGGATGTGTATGTGGATCTTAGAATTACTGAAGAGGTTGTTGTAACTGGTATTGGTATGTCCATTGTTTTCAAAAGTTTAGTCTCTATTTTTGAATGTGTGTATCAAAGGTTATATTAGGGTGAGAGGAGGTCTGCCACTCTATCACAAGGATGATGTCATCAGTGATGTCATTTGAGATGTCATCAGTGATGTCATGAGTGATGTCACTGACCATGTCATGAGTGATGTAATATGTGACGTCATCCGCAGTGCATTGCGGGCGCTCGAGTTATAGTTAGCTGAACTAACTATAACGGGGGAATTTCAATGGTTTTGTACAAGTGAAAAGTCCAGCTAACTATAACCCCCCTGAAACCTGTGAATGTAAAAAATGATGTATATTATGTTCAAGAGCATAAGAAACATGTACCTAACTACGACAGAAAGGGAAAAACTAGCAAAAGTCCAAATTCTAATGCTTTTATTTGTTTTAGATGTGGTTCAAAGAATCATAAGGCGGATTTTCAAGGGTGTCCTGCGCAGGGGAGGAAATGCACCAACTGTTTTAAGGTAGGACATTTCGCTGGTGTGTGCAACAATTTTAGAACTCAGAGATTTCAAAAAGTTAAAGTTAGTTCTGTAGATGATTTTGACAAAGACATGTGCTCAAATATTGTTTTGACAGTTGATGATCCTGGAGATACCATAAAAGGTCCTCTTGGTGTTGCACACATAGGTAATGTGGAAATTAATATCATGGCGGATTCAGGTTCGCCTATTACCATAATTTCTGATATTAAGTATGACAAATTTTGGCCGAATACTGATTTGTTAGCCTCAGATGTCAATCCCAAAGCTTTTGGGGATTTTGACATAAATATGTTGGGTTATTTTCAAGATAACTTGAATATCAAAGGAAGAACCATTTCTACTAAGGTATATGTTGCGGAGCGTGGTAGGGACATAGTAGGATGGAAAGATTTGGCGCGACTGGGAATTTTTCTCAAACCAGGTGCCGATGATCCTATTGTGTTGGATGAAAATTTTGTTCATGCAGTCTCTTTTTCTGATTCTTCGTCGTCTTTAGACAAAGTTGAATCAATTCTAAGTAAATATGAGGCTCTTTTTGAAGACCGTATTGGTTGTGTCAAAGGGTTGAAGAAAAATGCTATACCAGTAAAGCATAAGGTAAGACCAATTCCTTTATCTGTAAAAGCTGATTTACAAAAACTTCTCAACAAGTTAATTGATGAAGGGGTTATTGAACAAACAAATTCAGCAGAATGGGTTTCTGCCATAGTTTTGATTAAAAAAAAGAATGGCGAAGTTCGTTTATGTGCTGATTTGAGATCGTTAAACAAAAATATTTTGGTGGATTGTTTCCCTTTACCCAAAATCCAGGAGATTCTTGCGGCTACGAAAGGTTCTAATTATTTTTCGTTGATAGATCTCAAATCAGCATATCACCAAGTACAATTATCTGATGAATCAAAGGATCTAACTACTTTCATTACTCCATTGGGTGCTTATAGGTTTGTAAGACTCCCTTTTGGTTTGGCTTCATCAGCCAGTGTGTTTCAAAAATTAATGGAATGTATATTGGAAGGAGTTTTGGGTGTTCAGAAGTTTCAGGACGACATACTCATTCATGCTAGTACTATTGAAAAACATAACGAAATTTTAGATACGGTCCTTAACAAGTTAAACGAGAGAGGTATGACAGTTGCTAAAGACAAATGTAAATTTCTTCAAACTGAAATTGAATACTTGGGCCATGTATTGAGTGGAAATGGTATTAAACCTAAACTCAATTTAGTTAAAGCTATATCTGATGCTCCAAAACCTACGGATAAAGATACCCTTAAATCCTTTTTAGGGCTCAGTGAGTATTATTCACGTTTTGTCGAAAACTACTCAGAATTAGTTGAGCCTTTACGAATTTTGCTTCGCAAAGGAGAAAAGTATGTTTGGTCTGAGATTCAAAATTTTGCTTTTACAGAGATCAAAAAAGCTTTTGTTAAAGCCCCAACGTTGAAACCCTATGATCCTGATGGTATCAATATCATCACAGTAGATGCAAGTTCAATCGGCATAGGTGCTGTTTATTCCCAAAAAGTAGCAGGTAATGTGCATACCATCGCATTCATTTCTAGACGTTTATTGGATGCAGAGTGTAACTACAGTACTATAGAGAGGGAAGCCCTTGCTTGTGTTTGGGCCGTTGATAAACTCAAAATGTACTTATGGGGTAAACGTTTTGAGTTGATCACAGATCACAAACCTTTGACTTTCTTAATGGATGGTTGTGGCAGGGGAAATGGTAAAGTTTCTGCAAGGTTAGTAAGATTGTTATCTAAACTTCAAGAATACAATTTTACTATTAAACATATAGCAGGTAAGAAAAATGTAAGTGCAGACTTCCTTTCACGTCTTCCATTGAACAATGTAGAGTCCAAAATGGAGGAAGAAACTGAGTGTGTAGTGTCATATGTGCACGGTTTTAACCAATCGGAACAGATGTGTAAAGAATCAGAATGGTTAAGTCTCATGGATGAAGATCCAGTGTTAAACAAAGTAAAAGAGTATATATTGAGCAAATGTCCGCCTATCAGAAATGTACATGATGCATTAAAAACGTATGTGCAAGTCGCTGAAGAGTTGAGCATTGAGAAGGGTTTTGTTTTACGGGGGGATTTATTGATTCCACCTGCAAAGCTAAGAAAACATCTAATTGAGTTAGCTCATAATTCCCATTTGGGGTCAACCATGACAAAAAAAATATTGAAGCAATATTATTGGTGGCCTGGATTGGACTCTGATGTAAATGAATTTGTGGGAAAATGTTCCATTTGTTTGAGGTCAGATAAGCATTGGAAGACTAGAGTGCAAGAAATGCAGTTAGTTGATATTCCTAGTTCATCGTGGATTAAGCTTGCTATTGATTTCGCAGGTCCTTTCAGTGTACTGGAGCATAATTCTAGATTTGTAATTGTATTATGTGATTATTATAGCAAATGGATATATGTCAAATTTGTATCAACTATAGACTCCAAATGTGTAATAGAATTCTTGGAGTCATGTTTTTCTTTGGAAGGTTTCCCGCAGGTATTGGTTTCGGACAATGGAAAACAGCTTACCTCGGAGTTAATGGTCGCATTTTTGAAGAGAAATGGTATATGTCAAGAAAAGACTCCATGTTACTCGCCTAAATCCAATGGTCAAGTGGAGAGAGTAATCGTTTCCTTAAAGATGGTATTCAGATGGCACTATCGGCGGGTTTTCCAGTAGTTGAATTCACTCGCGAAAGAGTTTATATGTACAACAACACGATTAACAGTGAACCAGGGTATACGCCTTTTTTCCTCATGAGAGGACGGCAGGGCAACGCCGCTATTACACCAAAGTTTTCTATCCTTCAAGATCGTATTCAGGAAGTGACAAAGTTAGATGACTCCAACCTCCATGTGAGAGACAAGATTGTAAAGCAACAGATTAAATCTAAAGAATACCATGACAAGATTCATAGAGCTGTTGTAAAAGAGATCTGCAAGGGTGATTGGGTCATTGTCAAGAAACCTTTTGTCAGGCATAAGGGAGAGTCCAAATATTATGAACCTAATGAAGTGATTGATGTCTCAAGTGGTTCTGTTCGACTCCATAAATTTGGGTGGAGAAACAAAAGTGATGTCATCAAGCTCAAGGATGGACAGAAAGAACTCATGTCATGTCCACTTAATGAGAGTGTAGTTTCTGATCAGCGTGATAGTTAGTTTGACTTTAATCTAAATAAAAAAGACAATTCTCCATCAGTCATAAAAGAATCTACCAGTGAAAACTCTATTCCAAAGGAAACTTCTGGTATACCTATGCAAGTGGTGGTTGAAAAAGAAACAATACAAAACAGTGTAACTATGGGTGCATCAACTGATCAAGAGAAGCAAGAGCCAAGGGAAGTAGCAACAAATGTAACCCTTAGTGAGAACAATGAATTGTTTGCTTCAAATCTCTTAGAAGGGTCTTGTACCAGTTCTGGTAGATTAACTAGTGTTCCAAACAGATTTAGAGACTTTATTATGTATTAAGTTCGTTTGTGTGAGAAAGGGAGATGTTGTATATCGTAACAGGTTTTTCTTCCTCGTGCATCGGGGGCTTTACTGTGTTCCCATTGGTTGTTACTTTCTCTCGTCATTTGGAATGTTGGGTGGTTACTTAACCTACGTCACTTAGAGGCACGGACATTCTGCCTGTGACTGGGTTCCTGTTGGTTCCGTTATTCTATCAGCTGTACGCGGGTCTTATATTTAGGAATAAATATTTAATTCAATACTAACTGTTCGTTGGTATTTATTTAATATCGATGACACTTCAAAATGTTTTAAGAGTTACCACTTTAATCCAAGCAAGATGGCTTCAGGTTTGCCATACGTTTATCATAAGTAGGACTGTTAGCGCTCTAGTTGTTCTTTGGAACACTCTGGGAAGCTGCAGTAGAACACAAAGGAATCAACTGACAGTCTCTGCCCTTGTTGGATGTACATGTTTTACTGAGAATGTCAGACTTCATTCTCAAATGACTGAGAAAGATAATGTGAATTTACAGAAAATAAGCTCTCAGTTTAGCTTATAGATCACCTTCCAAACCTCTGTGGGAAAAGCATAAGAAAATATTTTTCTCTCAATCATGATATCCCAGCAGAAGGCTTTTTCACATGGTGAAATCACCTTAGAACATATCACAATTCCTAAAATGAGTATGGTACCATCAACAAATTATTTATAATGTAACTAAAGTCTTAAAACCTTCTATTAACTGCAATGCTTTTTAGTGAGGTGCTATCATGTATATTGGTCCCAAGATGGCTGCCAACACTTCTTGGATGAAGTGCTGACAGCCAATCAGATCTCAGGATGAGATGTGTGGTTAGGCTCCGCCCACATATATATGATTTTACTTTTGATTTTCTCAGGAACTACTGAACAGATTGACACCAGACCTGCAAAAGGCACATCCCTGACCTGAGGACTACCTCTCTGCCAAATTTCAAGTAATTCTGTTCAGCCGTTCGGGCTGTACCTTGGACTAAAGGTCCCTATGGAAAATTGCATGGGGAAAACGTGTTTTGGGACCCCCCTTTTTTCTCAGCCCCCGCTTGACTAATCCCCCAAGACTTTCAGGGTAGGAGCGGAGCGGAGCGCCCCACCTATTTTGAAAAGTTTGCGAGGATTCGTCAACCGGCGCCAAAGTTATTCCAAATAGAATGTTGCGGATTTCCTATGGAAACACGGTCCTAACTATAACTATCTACTGACCGCCAGTAGATAATATAAATGCATATATATATGTGTGCGTGTAGAGAGAGGTAGAGAGAGGTGTAGAGGTAGAGGTGTAGAGGTAGAGAGGTAGAGGTAGAGAGGTAGAGGTAGAGAGTAGAGAGTGAGTAATAGAGAGTAGAGAATGAGTAGTAGAGAGTAAAGGAGAGTAGTAGAGAGTGGTCGAGTGAGTAGTAGAGAGTGAGTAGTATAGAGTGAGTAGTAGAGAGTGAGTAGCAGAGAGTAGTAGAGAGAGAGTAGTAGAGAGTGAGTAGTAGAGAGTGAGTAGTAGAGAGTGAGTAGTAGAGAGTAGCAGAGAGTGAGTAGTAGAGAGTGAATAGTAGAGAGAGAGTAGTAGAGTAGTAGAGAGTGAGTAGTAGAGAGTGAGTAGTAGAGAGTAGTAGAGTGAGTAGTAGAGAGAGTAGTAGAGAGAGAGTAGTAGAGAGTGAGCAGTAGAGTAGTAGAGAGTGAGTGGTAGAGAGAGGTATAGAGTAGAAGAGTGAGTAGTAGAGAGTGAGTTGTAGAGAGTAGTAGTAGGTTGTAGTAGTGAGAAGTAGAGAGTAGTAGAGAGTAGTAGCGAGTGAGTAGTAGCGAGTGAGTAGTAGAGAGTAAGTAGTAGAGATAGAGTAGTAGAGTAGTAGAGAGTGAGTAGTAGAGTGTGAATAGTACAGAGTAGTAGAGGGTGAGTAGTAGAGAGTGAGTAGTAGATAATGAGTAGTAGAGAGTGAGTTGTAGAGAGTAGTAGAGGGAGATTAGTAGAGGGTAGTAGAGAGTGAGTAGTAGAGAGTAGTCAGTCAGTATCAGTCAGTGTCAGTCAGTGTCAGTCAGTCAGTGTCAGTCAGTCAGTGTCAGTCAGTCAGTCAGTGTCAGTCAGTTAGTGTCAGTCAGTGCCAGTCAATCAGTGTCAGTCAGTGTCAGTCAATCAGTGTCAGTCAGTGTCAGTCAGTCAGTGTCAGTCAATCATTGTCAGTCAGTGTCTGTCAGTCAGTCAGTGTCAGTCAGTCAGTGTCAGTCAATCAGTGTCAGTCAGTGTCAGTGTCAGTCAATCAGTGTCAGTCAGTGTCAGTTTCAGTGTCAGTCAATCAGTGTCAGTCAGTCAGTGTCAGTCAGTCAGTGTCAGCTAGAGCAGCTCTGCTGACCTGGTTCTCTGGCTCTAAAGCAGCTCTGCTGGCCTGGTTCTCTCCCTCTAAAGCAGCTCTGCTGGCCTGGTTTCTCTGGCTCTACAGCAGGTCTGCTGGTCTGGTTCTCTGGCTCTAGAGCAGCTCTGCTGACGTTGGGCCCGATTCACAGAACTAACTTAAGACAAAATCCTAAACTTACTACTTTTGGTATTCACAGAAGTTAGGATTTTGTCTTAAGTTTGTCTTAAGACAAATTTAAGACAGACTTAAGACTAACCCTGGGCGACAAATTCCGTTCCGCGCGCGGAACGTGCGAAATTTCGGCATTTTTGCGTTCCGCGCGGGACGCGAAAATGTCGAAACTTCTGCGATCCACGGCGGAACGGAAATATTCAGGGCAGGATTCATTCTGGCACGATGCTCCTGTCACTAAAGCTCAACAGGAAGCACTTACAGATATAAATAAAGCAGGTGCTCGAGTTGAAGCTCAAATTCAGTAACGCATTAATCAGCACAAAACGTTCGTGAGCACGGTCGAGGCTAGGCAGGTGTGCATTCTCCCTATATCTACCATCAACTATTTGCTGTAATCCTTGATGGAGCTCTGTGCACCCATGAGTTTCTCGAGTGCAATCCCCGTGTAGTTCCTGGCACCAGGAGAGTCTGTCTCCTCATCTGCTTCCTCTGTATTCACTCTCATCCAATCTCTTACTTTTCACTGACGACTGATGCAAACTTCAGTAAGAGCCCACTGATTGCCTCCAGCCTAGGTGCTTTTTCTCAATTCTGACCAGTGCATCTGCCTGCTCACCCTGCCTCTCAGAGCCGCCATCCCAGTATGATTCATTTGTATACCTCCATCCACCATTTATCTGAATCCCGCTCACTGCCACAGGCGCTGTCAATCACATAACACAGATAAGGCTTCATCTCCACTCCTCATCACACACCTCACTTATCTCACAGAAGTCACACTTGAGTACCATCCACCTACCCCAAACTCTACCACTGGACAGGTACATAAACAAGTCACCCCCCACAGCCACCCTAACCTGTGTTGACACGTATGTGCAGCCACTTGCGAGCAGCCATGTTTAAATATAAGCTCAACTCCTGCATTCTCCCTGCTGTGCAATACCAGCTTGTGTGCAGTGCATGTAACTGTAAATATACATGTGATGCATGCAGCTTAATTAGCACTTCATTAGCAAACCATGACAATCTGTCAATGAATCCTGCGTCATATTGATCATCCACACTAAGCATCCATTATTATCCAGAATGAAATACAAACCCACAAGAGTTAATAAATGCTCTGATCGGTCCCTGGCCCTTTATAAACAAGAGGCATGTGAACTGCATGGAAGCCCCCCCCGTTTGGCACCGGCCCACACACCGGTGTGCAACTTCTTCCAGCCCTTTCCCCACTATGATGGACAGCTCACTCGAGGGACCCCGGCGCCCGTCGGCGCGGTGGCAACGTTACAGACACACATGGTCGCTGTAGACTACTCTTCTGGCCCTTTACCCAGCTGTAGTGAAGGAAAAGCGCTATACATTTACCCAACGAGGTAGCACTTACTGATTAGCCAGCAGGAAGTACTCCAGTTGAGTAGAGGTATTGAACAAAATGGTGGCATCTTCTTGGGTAAATATGCAGGGCAGTATTCATTCTGGCACGATGCTCCTGTCGTAAAAAAAAAACTTCAACAGGAAGCACTTACAGATATAAATAAAGCAGGTGCCCGAGTTCAAGCTCAAATTCAGTAACGCATTAAAATCAGCCCAAAATCTCCGTGAACACGCAAAATTTTGAGTGTTCACAGATATTTTTAGCCGTTTCGCGATATTTTGCGAAAGGCAATTTTGCAAATTCCGCCCACCCTAACTTAAGACAGACTTAACACAGACTTAAGACAGAATTAAGACAGACTTAACACAGACTTAAGTTAGGATTTTGTCTTAAGTTTGTCTTAAGTCTGTCTTAAATCTGTCTTAAGTTTGTCGGCAGTCTGTCTTAAGTCTTTCTTAAGTTTGTCTTAAGATAGACAAAATCCTAACTACTGTGAATGTAAAAAGTAGTAAGTTTAGGATTTTGTCTTACGTTAGTTCTGTGAATCGGCCTCCTAGTTCTTAGGCTACAGAGCAGCTCTGCTGATCTGGTTCTCTGGCTCTACAACAGCTCTGCTGACCTAGTTCTCTGGCTCTAAAGCAGCTCTGCTGACCCGGTTCTATGACTCTAAAGCAGTTCTGCTGACATGGTTCTCTTGCTCTGGAATCGCTCTGCTGACCTGGTTCTCTCCCTCTAAAGCAGCTCTACTGACCTGGTTTCTCTGGCTCTCACAGCAGCTCTGCTGACCTGGTTCTCTGGCTCTAGAGCAGCTCTGCTGACCTGGTTCTTAGGCTCTAGAGCAGCTCTGCTGACCTGATTATCTGACTCTAAAGCAGCTCTACTGACATGGTTCTATGGCTCTAAAGCTGCTCTGCTGACTAGGTTCTCTGGCTCTAGAGCAGCTCTGCTGACCTGGTTCTCTGGCTCTAATGCAGCTCTGCAGACTTGGTTCTCTCCTTCTAAAGCAGCTCTGCTGACCTGGTTTCTCTGGCTCTACAACAGCTCTGCTGACCTGGTTCTCTGGCTCTAAAGTAGCTCTGCTGACCTGGTTCTCCGGCTCTAGGGCAGCTCTGCTGACCTGGTTCTCTGGCTCTAAAGCAGCTCTGCTGACTTGGTTCTCTCCCTCTAAAGCAGCTCTGCTGACCTGGTTCTCTCACTCTAAAGCAGCACTAGTGACCTGGTTTCTCTGGCTCTACAGCGGCTCTGCTGACCTGGTTCTCTGGCTCTAGAGCAGCTCTGCTGACCTGGTTATTAGGCTCTAAAGCAGCTCTGCTAACCTGGTTCTCTGGTTCTAAAGCAGCTCTGCTGACCTGGTTCTCTGGCACTAAAGCCGCTCTGCTGGCCTGGTTCTCTGCTTCTAGAGCAGCTCTGCTGACCTGGTTCTATGGCTCTAAAGCAGCTCTGCTGACCTGGTTCTCTGGCTCTAAAGCAGCTCTGCTGACCTGGTTCTCTCCCTCTAAAGCTGCTCTGCTGTCCTGGTTTCTCTGGCTCAAGAGCAGTTCTGCTGACCTGGTTCTCTGGCTCTAAAGCAGCTCTGCTGACCTGGTTCTCTCTGGCTCTAGAGCAGTTCTGCTGATCTGGTTCTCTGGTTCTAAAGCAGCTCTGCTGACCTGGTTCTCTCCCTCTAAAGCAGCTCTGCTGACCTGGTTCTCTGCCTCTTGAGGAGAACTAACTGTAACAGAGGAATTCCTATGGTTTTGTACGAGTGAAACGGCCAGCAAACTATAACACCCCTGAAACCTATGTTTTTCTGTGTGTGTATATATATATATAGAAATTCACTGAAAAAACCATAGGTTTCAGGGGTGTTATAGTTAGCTGGACATTTCCCTCGTACAAAACCCTAGAAATTCCCCTGTTATAGATAGTTCAGCTAACTATAACTCGCGCCCCCGCAATGCACTGCTGATGACGTCAAATATTACATCACTCATGACATGGTCAGTGACACCACTGATGACATCACTGATGACATCTCAAATGACATCACTGATGACATCACTGATGACATCATCCAGTGATTGTGTGGATCGCAAACAGGCAGTGGTAGTAGCAAAAACCGGGGGAAGAGAAGCTTTACCGCCGCCGTGAGGGCAACGGCCAGCGTGACTACATTCCCCAGACGCCCTAGCTGGACGCCCACACCGCCCACAGCGATGCGGCCAAGCGCGCCCGGAGGCGCTTAAAAATATTCGGAGCCTCCCGCAGCGCGGGATCGCAAACAGG
The DNA here is from genome assembly GCF_964204655.1 of Triturus cristatus. NCBI lineage: Eukaryota > Metazoa > Chordata > Amphibia > Caudata > Salamandridae > Triturus > Triturus cristatus. The sequence goes on from NC_140589.1 coordinate 1,879,850,629, forward strand.
CAGTGGTAGCAGCAAAAACCGTGGGAAGAGATGCCGTGAGGGCAACAGCCAGCGTGACGACATTCCCCAGATGCCCTAGCTGGACGCCCACACCGCCCACAGCGAAGTGGCCAAGCACGCCCGGAGGCGCTTAAAAATCTTCGGAGCCTCCCGCAGCGCGGGATCGCAAACAGGCAGTGGTAGCAGCAAAAACCGGGGGAAGAGACGCTTTACCGCCGCCATGAGGGCAACGGCCAGTGTGACTACATTCCCCAGACGCCCTAGCTGGACGCCCACACCGCCCACAGGCGCTTAAAAATCTTCGGTGCCTCCCGCAGTGTGGCCCGTCCTTGCCCATCAGTGCCAGAAGGAGCCAGGGCAGGGCCCCCCCTAACATTGTAATGCTCTTCCTGGAACACAATGACCATCTATTGCAAGGGTAGGTACAGTATCGAAATATTTGTGTACACCACGTTCTATGAGGGAACAGTCTGCCATCTTTGATACCTTCTATATTATCTGGAACTGGTACTGTCACCCAGACATTCCTCTTTGTGCTGCTACTATTGGCAGTCACGTTTTCGGACTTTTATATTCCTTTGATACAGTGGGGTTTGAAGCTATTGGAAATATTTTAATCTTTTATGCCATTTTTGTTAGCACGTGTCACCTTATCTTGGGCCTATTTATCTTGCATTTGCACTTTATATCTAGGAGGCTTGTTGTACGCTAGTATTGTATCTTTTGCTAGCATGTGATATTTTATTTGGGGCCTTCTTATTCTGTATTTGCACTTTGTATCTATGAGGCTGCCTAATATTTTATACCCAATTGTATGCACAACTATTATAGTGTGGTAGATTCTTCTACTTTACTCTGAATTTGTATTGTATAAAACGGATTGTTTTTCTTTTTGCTCCTGGCATTTGTATAGTTTTCCTGGTAGTATCATAATGGCAAGGAGGTAAATAGTGAAGCCCCCTAGCGATCGATCATGTACTACGATTGATTTGTTTTTGGTCAAAGCAGTTAATGTTCTCTCGGAAGAAATTAACCAAACTGAGAGACGCCTTTCTTTGGGTTCTAACTCTATGGGGGTCAATCGAGGTAACGAGGTTAGCACCCCCTGTAGCCCTTTTAGGGAGACTGAGACTGAGATTAATATGCCGATCAATAACTCATTGGTTATAGGGGAGCCAGCCTCAGATGCCATCGACATAAGACGGAGTAGTGGGGACTGTTCTCGAATATCACTGACCCCTAATTTGATTCCCCTTGAGAGCCCCCAGCCATTGGGAAAAACCAGGGGATGTAGAAAGATCATCTCGGAACAGGGGAATCTAAACTCTAATCCCAAACCAAAGAAGGTTAATAAGAATACTCGTGCGGCTTAACCAGGTTTTCTAAAGGATCATTTGAACAGAACAGACCCTATACCCCAGCCTTTAACATTGGCCATTATATCGGATAAAATGACAGAGCTATTAAGGCCACTATATGATAAATTGGATACCCTGGCCAGGGAAATTCATAAAATTACTGGAGTGTTGGAGAAAGTTAATGACAAACTTATAAAGGAGCCAAGTAGAATTGAACAGAAAGATGCTACATTAGGCCCAATTTACTTACACACCCGAGTGGACAGGGAACCTCTTGATAATTTAAAGGAGAATTTCCTTGACTCAGATGCGAGGAATAAGAATAATGAAAGAATCCTAGTACCAGGCATTTCAGTTAATAATCACAGACCTAAACCATCACAGAAGGATAGTATAGTGACCATGCCGGATAAACATATTTTACGCAATTCCGTTAAACCGGCTGACCTAATAGCGCCAGTATACGAGGAAAGGAAAATGACCTTAGTTACTAATCTGCCCTCTGAATGTAGTGCATATGTCGCTATCTTGGCCAATGTACCTAAACTTAAATTCGGACAAGTTGAAGATCACGAGTCTCTCTTAAACAAAGTAGTGTTCTGGTTAACTAACAATTGTAATTATCCAATAGAAGGGATAAACCAGATTTTGACAACACGAAGAGTAGGTTGGATTGGTTCCTCCAAAAAATGTTTTGTAGGAGATTGTATTATCATTAATTTTAGGTCACCGAGGTAGGCGTCCAATACACTAAATAATACACCACTACCCTCCCCTCGGGAATTCAACACCACCCTTCTCCCCCTCGGATACTTTTATAGACATCTAATGGGAATACTCGGCGACGGGTACATAGGTCATCCCAGAAAAGGACATCAGCCGACATCTCTTTTGCACCCCTCTGTCTCTAACTTTGCCGTTCCAGTATCTAACAAGTATCAGGTGTTGGGTAATTTGGACAGCAATGATTGACGTAAGGGATCATGTCTACCCAACAATGCAACATGCCCACCCATTGCTCCCTGCGAATGTATCCCTTTAGAAGCAATTACTACCAGGAAAGAGGTGGGATATGATGAACCCTTTCAGCAACCTGATATAATGAATACGGATATAGGGTATCAGGTCACCACTTGGAATATTGCTGGTTTTAATAGGAAAAAAGGTACGCCATCATGGGCAGATTTTATATCGGCCCAACATGATATTATCTGTCTTCAAGAGACGTGGTGTATCGATCCAATTTATGTAGAGGGTTTTACCTCCCATTGCCTCCCGGCTCAGGCTTCATCTTCCGGCAGAGCCAAGGGAGGTCTTCTGATCCTGATTTCTACCAGCCTAAATAAATGCAACATTAAAAAATGTATTAACTTGGGTATTTATGCTCAGATTTTGTGGTTGGTCTCCCCTATAGGTAAAGATGTTATCCTGATCAATTTTTATAATAATGTGCTTAGTTCCCTCGTGGTCTAATTATTAAGGACCTGGAAAGAGAACTTGAGAAGCTGACCAGTATTATCAGGAAGCCAATCGTTATCATTTGGGTGGGTGATTTTAATGTTCAAATATGTCCATTTTCTTCAACTAAAGTTTGTGGCCCCAGGATGGGGGAATCTGAACTTGATGATGATTGTTATATGCATTTCCCTCATTGTGAATACGGTATGGCCTTAAACGATGCCATGGCCAAATGGGACTTTATTATATTGCGCTACTGATAAACATAACAAGAAATGCTCCACATTCACAGGTAGAAATGCGATGTCTATTATTGCCCACATCATAATTTCCTGTAACAGCGCACACTTATTCTCTTTACCGTGGATAACAGATCAACCCACTAGTGACCATAATAGCATCTCTGTGTATTTACTTTGTTGGGGACCAAAACATATCTCTAATGTACCCCAAAGTTCAGCCTTCGTCCCAACCAGACCAAATGGTGTCCGGCTAAAATGGGCTGGTGTGGACCCATCTGAAATCTTGTTTGATGTTGTTACTCAATGCCGGAATTAAATTAAAGTCTGTTTAGGGGACGAGGTTGATCCCGCTTTAATGCTAGAGAACTTCAATAAGATAAACAACATAGTGGAGAAGCTTTTGACGAAACCAGTTTGCAAAAATAATAAACCCAAGTCGGGCTGGTTCTACACTAGACGTACGACGGTCCTGAGTAATCTCAAACAAGCTTTGAGATGCAACCCCAGGTATTCAGATATAATCAAGGCCATGCGTGCTGAATATGTTATAGCTTTAAAAAATAGGAAAACGGAACTCCAAGAAATAGCCTGGGAAGATTTAAGTCTGGCAGCTGATACCAAAAACAGTAAACTGTTTTGGGAAACCGTTAATAGTACTTTTTTGAAGGACGACCATATCCCCGAAATTAATTCCCATATCAACTGCAATGACTTTGTATTTTTAATCCTAATTACACAGTTGTACCACCCACTCAATCTAATCAACCCTCTGTTGAATGGCCTATTATTCCTTTATTAATTAGTTTAGATGAGGTCATCGATGGTATAATTAGCAGTAAAGGGGGTAAGGCACCAGGACCCGATGGGGTCCCCATAGATTTTTATAAGAATGAACTTGTTCTATGGGCCCCTTTTTTAACAAGAGTTTTTAATGCTGCCATTGAGACCCAACTCCCTTTATCTTGAGGTCAATCCATTATAATACCCATACACAAGAAAGGAGTTAAAACCGATGTTTTCAACTATCGCCCAATATCTCTACTCGACTTGTCCATCAAGATCATGAGTAGGGTCATGTTATCAAGACTAGAAGCTTGGGTCCAGGAAAAGGAAGTACTTACTCCAGTACAATATGGATTTAGAAAGGGAGTTGGCACACTAGATCAGTGTGTCAATTTAGATCTTTTGATTGGAAAGTATACCTTAGCCAGGGAAGGGAATCTTTATTTATGTTTTGCCGACCTTAGCAGCGCCTTTGATCTGGTAGACCATTCAATTTTATGGCCATTGCTGCTAGATATGGGCTCGCCGAAGGAGATAATTTATCTCCTTGCGAGATTATATAGTAACCTGTCAAGCAAGGTGCGGTATGGACTTTTAGGTGACTATACTCCCTCTTTTAAAGTCAAAAGAGGTATCCGACAGGGCTGCGTGCTGGCTCCATTGCTTTTCTCTCTGTTAATTAATGAAGCAGATGCAGCCCTGAAGCTGTTTGAGTCGGATGCCCCTAGGGTTGACGGTTTACCCGTCCCAATTCTTTTATACGCGGATGACGCGGTTTTACTATCCCGCACCCCTATTGGTTTGCAACGTCTCATGGATAATTTTACTGCTTTTATTGCCAAAACGAAACTTTTAATTAATACATTTAAAACTTGTGTAATGGCCTGTGGCAGGAACACTATTACATCCAGTACTTACTATATTGAAGGCTCTAAGGTCCAGACAGTCAAAACCTTCAGTTACCTAGGTATTACATTTGCAGGAAATCGGTCATGGGGTCAGGAACAGGATAATGCCTGCTCCAAGATGCTGAGAAACATCAATGGCATTTTTAGATTCGCTGCTAAACTAGGTAACCGCCGCATTAGAGACATGCTGGTTATTTACGAGATACGTTGTGTTACTGCAGCACTCTATGGGGCAGGTGTTTGGGGCCACTGTCAAGGAAACAAATTACAACTAGTTGAAAATTCCTTTTTAAAATGCTTACTGTGTGCTCCTTTTTCTGCCTCTACCGAATTGATCCATAGAGAGGCAGGCATAAAATATATCTCAGACTTGGTTCTAATACGCCCCCTCCTACTCTGGAAATCTATCTGGTCAAAAAAGGAGACACTGTTTACGTAATCTATATTACGGGACTGTCTCAGTATGGAAAACTGTTTAAAAATACCCTGGCTCAATTATAATATCCATTGGTTTAAATTTTTATTTAATTGTGATATCTGATCGGATCCAGAGTGTTCAGTTTCTATTGATAAAACCGAGATAAAAACAGTTATGATGGCTAACAAGTTAGAGGAAAGATCTCTTGCCATCAAGTCTCAACCTACTCTCGTCCTTTACTTACAAATGTATCTTAAAAAGGGTTTTCAAAGTTATTTGACATTTGTGACCAGAGTCTCACATCGTTTCGTGTTGACACGATTAAGACTGGGTACCATACACCATCTTGTCAACTTCCCAGTCACAAAACAGAGTTCTGATCACCCATGTCCATGTGATGGAGTATCCCACCAAAGTTGTTGCCACATGCTACTTTTTTGTCATTTTTATACTCATCTTAGGAAATTTTATCTAAAACCTTTCTTTTTACATTATAACACTAGATCTTTTAAAAATGCCATGCAGTTGCTTTTTAGATTAGATGACCCGCAACTGTGTTTTTATCTAGCTACATTTCTTATGAAAGCTATTAGTGCTAGGAAATCTTTGATTATTTATAATTGACTGTATGCCCTCTCCGGTATATCTCGCACTTGCACTTTTGAATTAGGCCCGTTTATGTCCAAGTAATAAGATATGGGATTATGGCGAACGATGCACTTGCACTTTTTGTACTTCATACTTTTGCACTTGATATTTCATGTTCATGAATTCTGATATTTTTATGTTTCATCCCCACTGTTTTTAGATGTTATCATTTCTTTTAATCAGATTGTATTATGGATGTACTGCTTGTATCGTTGATTTATTTGACCGAATAAAAGCTTATAAATTAAATTGAATTGACTGTGTGTTTCTGTAAATTTTAAATATGTTTTATATATTTATAGTGAAAGGCCTGTGGAAGAATGAGTGGCTGTACAAGTGTGTGAATGGATGATTTTCTAGGTGCGTAACTGACTCTATAAGTGAGTCATTAAATGTATCTTACTGCAGACTAGTGACTAAATTGTGTGAATGTCTGTATGTTTCTATCTGTTGGTGTATAAGTGGCTGCATGGTTTTGTGAATAGCTTGAGTGTCTATATGGGTTATCGATTGGTTGTCTGAGTATCTGTATGGGTGCCTGAGTGGTTGTGTGGGTAGGCTGTGTGTGACTCTGTGCATAGATGTGTGAGTGGGTGATTCTATGGGTGCATGGTTTTAAGAGTGCATCTGTGATGAACTGTATGGTTGAGTGAGTGTATGTATGGGTGTGTTAGGGATTGAATGAATATCTCAGTGGTACATGTGTGACTAACTACATATGTGAAAGGCAGTATATATGTGTGTAAGAGTATATAAGTGGGTATATGTGAGAGTGTGTGATTGTGAGAGTGGCTGTATGGATGAGTGTGTGCTTGTATCAATGATTGTATAAGAGCGTAAGAATGTGGTACTATTTTTATGAGTAAGTGAACTTGAGTGTGTATAACTGCATAGGTCAGTAAATGGGAGTGTGATTAATTATTTGCATGACTGAATAGGTGTGACAGTACCTCTATGGATGATTGGTGGTGTGTGAGTGTCTATGTAGGTGTATAAATGCATATGATAGTCTTCTACGGAGTGATTCTAAGTATGAGTGACTGTACATGTGAATGTAGACCTAAGAGTTAATAAGTGGGTATGTAGTTATTGGTATTGGAGTATCTATGGTTTTGAAAATGGACGTCTGAACTTTTGAGTTCGTGTATCAACGGTTAAATTAGGGTGTGAGAAGATGCAGTCATTTATCACATGGATGACGTCATCAGTGATGTCACCAGTGATGTCATTTGAGATTTCATCAGTGATGTCATTAGTGATTTCACTGACCATGTCATGAGTGATGTAATATGTGACATCATCAGCAGTGCATTGCGGGGGCGCGAGTTATAGTTAGCTGAACAAACTAAAACAGGGGAATTTCTAGGGTTTTGTACGAGGGAAATGTCCAGCTAACTATAACACCCCTGAAACCTATGGTTTTTTCAGTGAATTTCTAAGGTTTTATGAATGCCAATTCCTAACTATAACGGCCGTGAAACCTTTGTTTTTTCAGTGAATTTCAAAGGTTTTTTAAATGCCAATTCCTAACTATAACCCCCCTGAAACCTATGGTTTTTTCAGTGAATTTCAAAGGTTTTTTTAAATGCTAATTCCTATCTATAACTTATCTCTAAAGATATCATGAAAAGCATTATTTTTTAAAAGTAGGGTGCACATTAGTTTTGTGGAAAAGCATCTTTGTGATTGGTTAAGAAAAAGCAGTTTCAACGTGGAGTACATGTCATAGGATAAAATTTGCTCAGCTCAACCACACCTGCTACTTGCATTTGTAAGGCACTGTTCGAACTTAAAACAATCGTCAAATTTTAACCTGCACGTGTCATTAAATGTTCAAGAAAATGTTACAAAAAAATATCGTAACGTTTTAAAAAATTGATGAACTTTTAAACTGCATGTATTGTAGAATGTTCTAGAAAGTGTGTTGATAGAATACGTTGCACTTCTGACTTCTATGTGTTGTTAAATATTAAAAAAACGTTCATATGGAAAATTAAAAAGAAACCAATAGAGAAGTTTTGAAACCTAAAAGAATCAAGGAACTATTCTAATTTATTCTTTACATGTATTTATGTGTGCAGCAACAACATTATAGACACAACAGCACTAGGAAGAGGAAGAAGCAGAGAGTGGGGGAGGGGGGGAGATGGGCAGAATGGCACACATGCACAATTAAGTACAACACACATATAGACTAACAATGGCCAAAATGAAACACACCAACAAGGAGCACAAGTCACACAACCCGCCAACATCACGCCACTGAACGAGCATAGAAGTGAAAACCACGCTGCATTCATGCAGGATGTGTACAAAGGCCAGTCGTTGGTTTTGTGGGATGTCTGCGACCGTGGTCATCATGGATGATATGCCCAGCTCGTGGCACATGGGCGAGTTCACTGTCTGTTACGTTGCCAAACAGCTGCTCCTCCCTCACACGAGCCCCCACACTTATGTACGGTGCGCTGTTGTATCTCGTGCACTCGTACGGCACACCATTGTAATGCCTATTCGCGCATGTCCTGCTGCATTCCAACTACACCATCACAGTGCCGTTTGGAGGTGGTGTATGCCACTTTACAACATCGACTGCTGCGGCCCTTGTGGCAGGCCACACCAGAACACAGAGACACACTTACCGCACTTTCTGTACACGAACATGTCCGAGACACCCCGTTCCCCTTGCCAAATAGGCACACCCCTGCGCTGACCTGTGTACCCCGGACCAACACACGCCGGTTGTACATGCAGGAGGATGCGTGCGTAGCTACATGTCCAGGCTCACTGCCAAAGCTGAGGTGACAGCACACTGTGATATTGCAGGGCTCGTGCTAACACAATGACCACAGGGACACACTTGCTCAGATGCGGGTTGGGGGGGCATTGGCGGCCCTGAAGTTGTTGCGATGAGTCTTGTGGCCCTCATGGGTATCCCTGTATCATGCTCATTGACTCTATGGCCTTTCATGGTGTAGGTAGTTGTCCTGCTTAACACCAGCAGAAAGCAGGTGTAAAATCCCTGGTGCTAACGTGTCTTATCGCCGGAATTTGTTTCGCATTGCAATTAGTGTGAAAGTTGTGATTTGATTTTTTTCGTTTGCAGAACAATATACGAACTGAGCAGCATATCTCGTCAAGATCCAGCACCTGACGCACTATTCCCAATCAATATAAATACAATGAGATTTCTTAATAGACTTTGTGTGTCCACTGTAAGTGCAGCCAATACCTCAGCTCAATTCAATACAGTATTTTAGTATTTAGAATAAATCGGAAAGGTGCACCTTGTGTCTTTTTACACGGGAACAGCTACTCTCCATTTCATTATCAGCACTTTAACGGAAGTAAAGTTGAGATAAATCTAACACACTATTCAGAAGTTGGTGCAAACTGCAGATATCACCAGTATTCTAGCGATAAGTGCCCCAAAATTTAACACCATGGTGGACTCCATCAAATAACAGTAATAAGAACAAGAAAGAGTCACACAGCAGTTAAGAGAACAACCAAAAACCTTATTAATTTTTTTTCAAACTTTATTTTTGATAATAATAAATATATAAACGATAATCAAACTTTTTTTTAACTAACATATATATGAACAATAATCTAATAAACAAAATGTAACAACAATACTACAAAACAAACAAGGTGGAACACTCCTGTGGGAATCATGGATGTTGACGACAGACCAAGAAAATCAGAAAGATTGTTAAAAAAAAACAACATGGTATTCTCAACAAAATACCACAAGAAACAAATCACAGATATATAAAATGCATACAGCTAACAAAGTTTTATAAGTTTAACTTACAAAAACTGTAAATATTGCCGCTTTAAAATATTTACCGAATCTGAGGAACATTTTTTGCAGAAGGCACCACGCCCACAATGTTTTTCTTCAGTGGTGAGGACATTTTTTACTTTTCCCAAGGGGCAAACAAAGACCAATGGCAACTTCATCACTCGCAAGATTTGCCAAAGAGTTCTGTTACGAGGGGATCCTAACAAAAAATACTTGTGCGGCACAGCAAGTATGATGAAACACCTAAGGACTCTTCATCCAAACAATCTTGCACGAGAAGAGTGCAAACAGATGAGAAACACTCCTGTTCTGTATCTGTAAAAAAGAATCACAAATAAATGTATATTAATAACTTTCAAATTTATACTATTCCATTACTGTACAAACACATTTTATATAAAAACTGACTAAGAAACTATAGCCCTGAACCACAAGTGTGACGATCGTTAAAACACTACATGCATAGTGCATACTACTTTGAAGCAGTTCATGCCCTAAAGCCTACCTCACTAAAAGACTACATGCTAACTGACCAAATGATTACAGTACTATAAGGAGACACACTGGGTGAGTGACAGGGTGTTTGCTAGAAGAGTATGAATACTAACTAGGGAATTGAAGATGTGAAACACAACTGTGTAGGTGATTAGAGGACTGCATCCATACTGCATAGGCATTTAAAGCAGTCCATGTGCTAAGGCCTGCCTCACTGCATCACTACTTGGGTACTGACTGAATGATTAGAGTACAGCAAGGAGAGTGCCTAGCTGAATTCATAAGTGCTAGGCTTTTCGCACAGGGAATGGATTAGTACTTGGTACTGAATGGGTCACTAGAGGAGTGCAAAGGCAGTGACAAGTGCTGGACTTTATGGATACTGACTAGGAAATTGAAAATGTGAAAGACAAGTGTCTAGGTGGTTAGAAGACTGCATGCATAGTGCATAGGGGTTTGAAGCAGTTCATGTGCTAAGGCCTGGTTCAGTGTATGAATACTTAGGCACTGCCTGAATGATTAGAGTACTCCAAAGATAGTATCTTGCTGAATTTATAAGTGTTTGGGTTTTAGCACAGTGAATGGATTAGTACATGGTGCTGAATGGGTCACTAGAGGACTGCAAAGGGAGTGACAGGGTATTTCCTGGAAGTGTATGGATACTGACTAGGGAATTGAAGGTGTGAAAGACAATTGTGTACGTGGTTAGAGGACTGCATGCATAGTGGATAAGGGTTTGAAGCAGTCCATATACTAAGGCCTGGGTCACTGGATGAGTACTTGGGTACTGACTGAATGATTAGAGTACAGCAAGGAGAGTGCCTGGGTGAATTTATTAGGTTTTGGCGAAGTTAATGGATTAGTACATGATGCTGAATGGGTCACTAGAGGAGGGCAACGGCAGTGACAGAGTGTTTGCTGGAAGTGAACGGATAATGACTGGGGAATTGAAGGTGTAAAAGACAAGTGTGTAGATGGTTAGAGGACTGCATGCATAGTGGATAGGGGTTTGAAGAAGTCCAAGTGCTACAACCTGGCTCAGTGCATGAATACTTAGGCAGTGACTGAATCATTAGAGTACTGGAAACAAAGTGTCTTGGTGAATTTATAAGTGTTTGGGTTTTAGCAAAGTGAATGTATTAGTACATGCTGTTGAATGGGTCTCTAGAGGACTGCAAAGGAAGTGACAGGATGTTTCCTGGCAGTGTATGGATACTGACTAGGGAATTGAAGTTGTAAAAGACAAGTGTATAGTATGTTAGAACACTACATGCATACTGCATAGACATTTGAAGCAATCTATTTGGTACTTAGAAACTGACTAAATAATCAGACTACTTCTAGGACAGTGCTCTGGTAAAACTTTTAAAATTTCAGTTCTACCACAGTGAACAGAATAGTACATGGTACTGCACCTTAGTGTCAAACCCTGACTCATTTTATCAATGCATAAGCAAAGACTAGCTTCTAATGCTACTAAAACTTGACAACATGACAGTTATCTGTCAGCAAATACAAGATGTTACCAAATGCTTCTCTCACAGTGGCTCCCAAATGCACACAGACTCACAGTGTGATTCTAGACAACAACCACTATACCTAGGAGTTTACCAAAAATCATTCACTACTGTGGAAGTGGTATGGGAACTGCACACAATCTTCAAATTTCAGGACTGCACTTTTATGTCAAAGCCCAACTCATATAATCAAAGCATAAGCAAAGACTGGCTTCTAATGCTACTGAAACTTCACAACATGACCGGTATGTAAACAGGTATCTGTCAGCAAATACACAATGTTACCAAATGTTTCTCTCACAATCCTTACCCAAATGCACACAGACTCACAGTGTAATTTTAGACAAGCAACACTATCCTAGAAATTTACCAAAACTCATTCACTAGTCTGGAAGAATTAATGGTACTGCACACAATCTACATATCTAATTACACCACATAAGTGTCAAAGCATGACTCATTTAATCAATGCATAAGCAAAGACTGGATTCTAATGCTACTAAAACTTCACAACATGACAGGTTTTAAAACAGTTATCTGTCCGCAAATACATGATGTTACCAAATGCTTCTCTCTAGGCCTGGGCGGTAAATTCCATTCCGTTCGCGGAATTTGCGGAATTTGGGTAAATTTGCGTTCTGCGGAGAACGCAAAATTGCCCAAAATTCTGCTTTCCGCGACTTCGCGAAATTTTTGCTTGTTCGCGTTCTCAAAATGCGTGTTCGTGAGATATTTCTCCCCGAGCACGCAAACAGCGATTGTGAACAGGAAAAAAGCATCGCGAACAAGCAATTCCGCGTGTACGCGGAATTTCTGCGTGTTCGCTGAGACTTTTTACAGTTTCGCGGAGATTTGTGTAACGCGATTACGCGAATTCCGCCCACCCCTACTTCTCTCACAGTGATCCCAAATACACACTAACTCACACTGTGATTCTAGACAAGCACCACTATCCCTATGAGTTTACCAAAACTCATTCACTACAGTGCAAGTGGTAAGGGAACTGCACACAATCTACATATTTCACAACTGCAATTTACTGTCAATGCCTGACTCATATAATGAAAGCATAAGCCATAACAGTCTTCTAATGCTATTAAAACTTGACAACATGATATGTTTTAACCTCTTCTATGCCCATGACGAGATAGTCTCGTCATGGAGCACGGTTGCGCTGTGCCCATGACGAGACTATCTCGTCATGGACCCCGCCCGCTAATGAAAGGCCCGGCACAGGAGGGGGAAAGGGCGGGGCACTGAAGGGGTTAAAAGAGTTATCTGTCAGCAAATACACGATGTTACCAAACACTTCTCTCACAGTGGTTCCCAAATGCACACAGACTCACAGTGTGATTCTAGGCAAACAACACTATCCCTAGCAGATTACCAAAACTCATTCACTACAGTGGAAGTGGTAAGGGAACTGCACACAATCTACATATTTCACGACTGCACTTTAGTGTCAATGCCTGACTCATTTAATCAAAGCTAGGCCTGGGCGAAAATTTTGTTCCGTTCGCGGAAATTGCGATAATTTGACATTTTCGCGTTCCACGGAAAGCGCGAAAATGTCAAAATTTCCGCATACCACAGCTTAGCGATAATTTGGTTCTTGCTCGCGCTGTAAAATAATACATTCTCACGCGCGCGCGATCGCCTTATCTGAATCCCTGCGTTCGCCGACAAGTTTTCTTGATCCGGTCGCGTTCTCCATGAGATGTTGTATTGTTTTTAGCCATTTGCGCTGTCTCGCGACAGTTCGCGCCCGCAGTGACGTCATGCGTCGCGCGATCACGTTTTCTTCTCGCGATCATGCACCGCGAGACAACTGAAAACAAGATGGCCGCGCCCGCGAGCAACCACATGGGTAAGTTGGCGAGCAGCAACCATGCAGAAAATCTCGCGAACATGCGGGAAAAAAACTTCCGCATCTTCGCGATATTTCCGCGTGTTTGCGATAATTTTTAACATTTTCGCGATAATTTGCGAAAGTGGATTTCGCAAATTCCGCCCACCCCTAATCAAAGCATAAGCAAAGATTGGCTTCTAATGCCACTAAAACTTGACAACATGACCGGTTTTAAAACAGTTATCTGTAAGTAAATACACAATGTTATCAAATGCTTCTATCACAGTGGTTCCCAAATGCACACAAACTCACAGTGTGATTCTAGACAATCGACACTTTCCTCAGAGTTTACCAAAACTCATTCACTAGTCTAGAAGAGTTAATGGTACTGAACACAATCTACATATTTAAGTACAGCACATCAGTGTCAAAGCATGACTCATTTAATCAACGCATAAGCAAAGACTGGATTCTAATGCTACTAAAACTTCACAACATGACAGGTTTTAACCTCTTCAGTGCCCATGACGAGATAGTCTCGTCATGGAGCACGGTCGCGCTGTGCCCATGACGAGACTATCTCGTCATGAACCCCACCCACTAATAAAACGCCCGGCACAGGAGGGGGAAAGGGCGTGGCACAGAAGGGGTTAAAACAGTTATCTGTCTGCAAATACATGATGTTACCAAATGCTTGTCTCACACTGATCCCAAATACACAATAACTCACAGTGTGATTCTAGACAAGCACCGCTATCCCTAGGAGTTTACCAAAACTCATTCACTACAGTGCAAGTTGTAAGGGAGCTCCACACAATCTACATATTTCACGACTGCAATTTACTGTCAATGCCTGACTCATTTAATGAAAGCATAAGCCATAACTGTCTTCTAATGCTACTAAAACTTGACAACATGACCGGTTTTAAAACAGTTATCTGACAGCAAATACACAATGTTACCAAATACTTTTCTCAGAATCTAAACCCAAATGCACACAGACTCACAGTGTGATTTTAGACAAGCAACACTATCCTAGGAGTTTACCAAAACTCATTCACTAGTCTGGAAGAGTTAATGGTACTGCACACAATCTACATATTTAAGTACAGCACATCAGTGTCAAAGCATGGCTCATTTAATCAACGCATAAGCAAAGAATGGATTCTAATGCTACTAAAACTTCACAACATGACAGGTTTTAAAACTGTTATCTGTCAGCAAGTACATGATGGTACCAAATGCTTCTCTCACACTGATCCCAAATACACACTAACTCACAGTGGGATTCTAGACAAGCACCACTATCCCTAGGAGTTTACCAAAACTCATTTACTACAGTGCAAGTGGTAAGGGAACTGCACACAATCTACATATTTCAGGACTGCACTTTTCTGTCATAGACTGACTCATTTAATCAAATCATAAGCCATAACTGTCTTCTAATGCTACTAAAGCTTCACAACATGACAAGTTAAAACAGTTATTTGTCAGCAAATATACAATGTTACCAAAAGCTTCTCTCACAGTGGTTCCCAAATGCACACAGACTCACTGTGTGATTCTAGACAAACACCACTATCCCTTGCACTATACCAAAACACATTTCTTCATCTAAGTAGTACTACATTTTACTATAGAAACATAACATAACTCATTTCACAAATTCATAAACAATGACTGGTTTCTAATTCTACCAAAATATAAAAACAGCACAGTTATCTGTATACAAACACATGAAAAACACAAATGATTATCACAGAATGGTTTCTACATAAACACACATTGTAGAGAAAAAAAGTACTCCCTACACTTTAGCAGAAGAAATACATTAGTCTGATTAAAATAAAAATAGTCTACATACATCCCCTCACAACTAAATAACTCACCTTTCAAGTTGTTTTGTACATTAAGAAGTATATCAGTCACACACACCAGATTTTCTCATACAGAATCTCTGCACTGTGCACCTGTCAGCAGAACCAAAGAATGGCAAAGTTTCCCTCTCATTTTCCACACATATACATGTAAACATCAAATCACATTCCTTCCCACATACATTTCTGCAGTAAAATGTTGTACTCCTTGTAGATGAAGAAATGTGTTTTGGTATAGTGCAAGGGATAGTGTTGTTTGTCTAGAATCACACAGAGAGCCTGTGTGCATTTGGGAACCACTGTGAGAGAAGCATTTAGTAACATCTTGTATTTGCTGACAGATAATTCTTTTAAAACCTGTCATGTTGTCAAGTTTTAGTAGCATTAGAAGCCAGTCTTTGCTTATGTATTGAATAAATGAGTCAGGCATTGACACTAAAGTGCACTTTTGAAATATGCACATTGTGTGCAGTTCTCTTACCACTTCCATAGTAGTAAATAAGGTTTGGTAAACCCGTAGGGATAGTGGTTATTGTCTAGACTCACACTGTGAGTCTGTGTGCATTTGGGAACCAATGTGAGAGAAGCATTTGGTAACATTGTTTATTTGCTGACAGATAACTTCTAAATCCTGTCATGTTTTCAAGTTTTAGTAGTATTAGAAGCCAGTCATGTGTTGATTAAATGAGTCAGGCATTGACACTAAAGTGCAGTCGTGAAATATGTAGATTGTGTGCAGTTCCCTTACCACTTGCACCGTAGTGAATGAGTTTTGGTAAACTCCTAGGGATAGTGGTGCTTGTCTAGAATCACAGTGTGAGTTAGTGTGTATTTGGGATCACTCTGAGAGAAGCATTTGGTGACATTGTGTATTTGCTGATAGATAACTGTTTTAAAACATGTCATGTTGTGAAGTGTTAGTAGCATTAGAAGCCAATCATTGCCTATGCTTTCATTAAATGAGTTAGGTATTGACAGTAAAGTGTAGACATGAAATATGTAGATTGTTTGCAGTTCCCTTATCACTTCCAGTGTAGTGAATGAGTTTTGTTCATCTCCTAGGGATAGTGGTGCTTGTCTAGAATCACACTGTGAGTCTGTGTGCATTTGGGAACCACTGTGAGAGAAGCGTTTGGTAACATTGTGTATTTGCTGACAGATAACTGTTTTAAAACATGTCATGTTGTCAAGTTTTAGTAGCATTAGAAGTCAGTCTTTGCTTATGCGTTGATTAAATTAGTTAGGCATTGACATTAAAGTGCAGTTGTGAAATATGTAGATTGTGTGTAGTTCGTTTACCACTTCCACTGTAGTGAATGAGTTATGGTAAAGTACTAGGGATAGTGGTGCTTGTCTAGAATCACACTGTGAGTCTGTGTGCATTTGGGAACCACTGTGAGAGAAGCGTTCGGTAACATTGTGTATTTGCTGACAGATAACTGTTTTAAAACATGTCATGTTCTCAAGTTTTAGTAGCATTAGAAGCCAGTCTTTGCTTATGCGTTGATTAAATGAGTCAGGCATTGACACTAAAGTGCAGTCGTGAAATATGTAGATTGTGTGCAGTTCCCTTACCACTTGCACCGTAGTGAATGAGTTTTGGTAAACTCCTAGGGATAGTGGTGCTTGTCTAGAATCACAGTGTGAGTTAGTGTGTATTTGGGATCACTCTGAGAGAAGCATTTGGTGACATTGTGTATTTGCTGATAGATAACTGTTTTAAAACATGTCATGTTGTGAAGTTTTAGTAGCATTAGAAGCCAATCATTGCCTATGCTTTCATTAAATGAGTTAGGTATTGACAGTAAAGTGTAGACATGAAATATGTAGATTGTTTGCAGTTCCCTTATCACTTCCAGTGTAGTGAATGAGTTTTGTTAATCTCCTAGGGATAGTGGTGCTTGTCTAGAATCACACTGTGAGTCTGTGTGCATTTGGGAACCACTGTGAGAGAAGCGTTTGGTAACATTGTGTATTTGCTGACAGATAACTGTTTTAAAACATGTCATGTTGTCAAGTTTTAGTAGCATTAGAAGTCAGTCTTTGCTTATGCGTTGATTAAATTAGTCAGGCATTGACATAAAAGTGCAGTTGTGAAATATGTAGATTGTGTGTAGTTCGTTTACCACTTCCACTGTAGTGAATGAGTTATGGTAAAGTACTAGGGATAGTGGTGCTTGTCTAGAATCACACTGTGAGTCTGTGTGCATTTGGGAACCACTGTGAGAGAAGCGTTCGGTAACATTGTGTATTTGCTGACAGATAACTGTTTTAAAACATGTCATGTTCTCAAGTTTTAGTAGCATTAGAAGCCAGTCTTTGCTTATGCGTTGATTAAATGAGTCAGGCATTGACACTAAAGTGCAGTCGTGAAATATGTAGATTGTGTGCAGTTCCCTTATCTCTTCCACTGTAGTGAATGAGTTTTGGTAAACTCTTAGGGATAGTGGTGCTTGTCTAGAATCACACTGTGAGTCTGTGTACATTTGGGAACCAATGTGAGAGATGCGTTTGGTAACATTGTGTATTTGCTGACAGATAACTGTTTTAAAACATGTCATGTTCTCAAGTTTTAGTAGCATTAGAAGACAGTTATGGGTTATGCTTCCATTAAATGAGTTAGGTATTGACAGTAAAGTGTAGTCGTGAAATATGAAGATTGTGTGCAGTTCCCTTACCACTTCCAGTGTAGGGAATGAGTTTTGGTAAACTCCTAGGAATAATGGTGCTTGTCTAGAATCACACTGTGAGTCTGTGTACATTTAGGAACCACTGTGAGAGAAGCTTTCAGTAACATTGTGTATTTGCTGACAGATAACTGTTTTAAAACATGTCATGTTCTCAAGTTTTAGTAGCATTAGAAGCCAGTCTTTGCTTATGCGTTGATTAAATGAGTCAGGCATTGACACTAAAGTGCAGTCGTGAAATATGTAGATTGTGTGCAGTTCCCTTATCTCTTCCACTGTAGTGAATGAGTTTTGGTAAACTCTTAGGGATAGTGGTGCTTGTCTAGAATCACACTGTGAGTCTGTGTACATTTGGGAACCAATGTGAGAGATGCGTTTGGTAACATTGTGTATTTGCTGACAGATAACTGTTTTAAAACATGTCATGTTCTCAAGTTTTAGTAGCATTAGAAGACAGTTATGGGTTATGCTTCCATTAAATGAGTTAGGTATTGACAGTAAAGTGTAGTCGTGAAATATGAAGATTGTGTGCAGTTCCCTTACCACTTCCAGTGTAGTGAATGAGTTTTGGTAAACTCCTAGGAATAATGGTGCTTGTCTAGAATCACACTGAGAGTCTGTGTACATTTAGGAACCACTGTGAGAGAAGCTTTCAGTAACATCGTGTATTTGCTGACAGATAACTGTTTTAAAACATGTCATGTTCTCAAGTTTTAGTAGCATTAGAAGCAAGTCTTTGCTTATGCGTTGATTAAATGAGTCAGGCATTGACACTAAAGTGCAGTCGTGAAATATGTAGATTGTGTGCAGTTCCCTTATCTCTTCCACTGTAGTGAATGAGTTTTGGTAAACTCTTAGGGATAGTGGTGCTTGTCTAGAATCACACTGTGAGTCTATGTACATTTGGGAACCAATGTGAGAGATGCGTTTGGTAACATTGTGTATTTGCTGACAGATAACTGTTTTAAAAATGTCATGTTCTCAAGTTTTAGTAGCATTAGAAGACAGTTATGGGTTATGCTTCCATTAAATGAATTAGGTATTGACAGTAAAGTGTAGTCGTGAAATATGAAGATTGTGTGCAGTTCCCTTACCACTTCCAGTGTAGTGAATGAGTTTTGGTAAATTCCTAGGAATAATGGTGCTTGTCTAGAATCACACTGTGAGTCTGTGTACATTTAGGAACCACTGTGAGAGAAGCTTTCAGTGACATCGTGTATTTGCTGACAGATAACTGTTTTAAAACATGTCATGTTCTCAAGTTTTAGTAGCATTAGAAGCCAGTCTTTGCTTATGCGTTGATTAAATGAGTCAGGCATTGACACTAAAGTGCAGTCGTGAAATATGTAGATTGTGTGCAGTTCCCTTATCTCTTCCACTGTAGTGAATGAGTTTTGGTAAACTCTTAGGGATAGTGGTGCTTGTCTAGAATCACACTGTGAGTCTGTGTACATTTGGGAACCACTGTGAGAGAAGCGTTTGGTAACATCGTGTATTTGCTGACAGATAACTGTTTTAAAACATGTCATGTTCTCAAGTTTTAGTAGCATTAGAAGACAGTTATGGGTTATGCTTCCATTAAATGAGTTAGGTATTGACAGTAAAGTGTAGTCGTGAAATATGTAGATTGTGTGCAATTTCCTTACCACTTCCAGTGTAGTGAATGAGTTTTGGTAAACTCCTAGGGATAATGGTGCTTGTCTAGAATCACACTGTGAGTCTGTGTACATTTGGGAACCACTGTGAGAGAAGCGTTCGGTAACATTGTGTATTTGCTGACCGATAACTGTTTTAAAACATGTCATGTTCTCAAGTTTTAGTAGCATTAGAAGCCATTCTTTGCTTATGCGTTGATTAAATGAGTCAGGCATTGACACTAAAGTGCAGTCGTGAAATTTGTAGATTGTGTGCAGTTTCCTTATCTCTTCCACTGTAGTGAATGAGTTTTGGTAAACTCTTAGGGATAGTGGTGCTTGTCTAGAATAACACTGTGAGTCTGTGTACATTTGGGAACCACTGTGAGAGAAGCGTTTGGTAACATCGTGTATTTGCTGACATATAACTGTTTTAAAACATGTCATGTTGTCAAGGTTTAGTAGCATTAGAAGACAGTTATGGCTTATGCTTCCATTAAATGAGTTAGGTATTGACAGTAAAGTGTAGTCGTGAAATATGTAGATTGTGTGCAGTTCCATTACCACTTCCAGTGTAGTGAATGAGTTTGGTAAACTCCTAGGGATAGTGGTGCTTGTCTAGAATCACACTGTGAGTCTGTGCACATTTGGGAACCACTATGAGAGAAGCGTTCGGTAACATTGTGTATTTGCTGACAGATAACTGTTTTAAAACATGTAATGTTCTCAAGTTTTAGTAGCATTAGAAGCCAGTCTTTACTTATGTGTTGATTAAATGAGTCAGGCATTGACACTAAAGTGCAGTCGTGAAATATGTAGATTGTGTGCAGTTCCCTTATCTCTTCCACTGTAGTGAATGAGTTTTGGTAAACTCCTAGGGATAGTGGTGCTTGTCTAGAATCCCACTGTGAGTCTGTGTACATTTGGGAACCACTGTGTTGAGGAAATATGAATTTTGTGATCAGTTATGTCCCCTATCGTAGACCCCAACGGCTCCATGTGCATGCTATAAGTACATGTATGTTCCCTCCTACTCCAGTTTTGAAGACGCAAATATATGTGCGTCCACCGTCAACATGTCCTCTTTCAGATCCGCCATGAATGGGTCAGATATTCCATTCCTAAGTATGAAAGGCCACCGACTTTATGTGGTTCACTTTCCACATTTTACAGATTCAGGCGAGTAGGCCCTGAATTCTGTCATCAAGCCTTTTCCTGCCTTCTGCCTCTGAAAGCTCCAGTCTGAGCCTGCATCTGTATCCATGAACTTTGTCCTACTCCCTGCGCGGCTAACGGTGCCTGATCCAGCCAGTTGCCTGCCAAAAACTGTATTTCGCTTTCAAGATTATCTGCTTCGCTCCTCATCCGATGCATTCCTGTCTAGTAGTTTAGGTAAACATTCCTCTAGCTACCGTGCAAAGGGCCAGGCCTCACTGTCCTCGTGCAAGTAATTCATAGCCCCGTTACCATGGAAGATTCCTGCCCCCTCGCATCTCATGTAGACACTTAGACGCCCGTACACGCACTAACAGTCAGTATAGAATAGATTCCGTCCGAAGAGACCTTTCCTTTTGGATAACACAGTTCTTTAAACATAGGATATTAGATATGATTTGGGATTAGGTTGACATAACCCTCAGACTTCTGTCTCCACATGTAGAGCTAAATGTCAAGTCCCCCTTCACCCTCTAGTTGCACGTCATGCGGCTGCGCACGCATCTCTGCCAAATATTTCTGCTGACATTGCAGGATTCTCTTATGGATCCACCCATTTGTGACATCATGTTTAATGACGTATTTTAGTTACAGTCCCAAAGTGGTGAACTGCTGGGGGGTTGGGAAAATAATGGTGATTGTGAAGGTTCGCGGTGATGTCTAACGTGTAGGCCAGATACTCCTGGGTGGATTTCCAAGTGCCCTCACACACCCTTGCGGGTGCAAAGCATCATCATCGGGCGTTTCTCCTCGTGGGGGTGGCGCTGCAGTCCCTCACGGGCCCTTCAGGAGGGCTCTCTGTCGGAGATCTTTTTACTGGAGTAGCCGTAGTTGTGCGTGCGGGTGTGTGGGGATGGTGGGTGGTGTGGTGAGGCTAAAAAGACCTGTAGGAACCCCAAACGGTTTATTAATGGGTCCTGCGGGTCTGGTTAAAATCTAACGGGGAGTGGTGCCTAAATAGCACTCTAAAAAGGTAGGGGAAAGGTAGATAGTTCTGTTACTCTCGACCCGTATGTGATAAAGTTAGAGTGAGAGTGAGAACGTGAGGTGGGTGGTCAACATGTTTCGCGCTTCCCAGCGGTCCCTAACGGATCCGTAGCGCTTCGTCAGGACCAAAAGGAAAGTGGTAACAAAATTTGATATAGGTCAGAATGTATCCTATATGTCCATAGTATAGGGATCACGTTTTATTCGAGTCCCTATGAGCGAACCTAAAAGGAAAGGGAGGAGAAAAAGGGGACAGGGAGACAAAAAAGGGGAGGCAAAAATGAAGTGGTCAACAACATCTCCAGGGGGCGTAATACATGTCCCTGGTATCAAAACGAGTCGGTGCGGAGAAATACTCGCATCATGGTTGTGCCACATGCCAGGGGAGGGGGCGGGTGCAAGAAAGACTAGTGGTTCTATCAACTCTGTCGGTATACGGGTCACGCAAGATAAATCAGTGCGGGACACATGCATAGTAGACAGCTCCACAGTGTAAAGTTCATGCAGGGTATCAGGGGGCATAACTGCATCCGTTGAGCTGGTGTCTCAAAGTTGACTAGTGACCAGTGAGACTACTTCTTGACAACATGCCTCGTGGTCTGCCCTAGTACATGGTGAGTCATGCAGGGTTTCAGATTGAGGTATGATAGGATCGGTATCTGAAAAATGACTTTGTGTCGAGTGTGATAGCTTATTAACGACATGTCTAGAGGTCTATCTGGTGAGTGAGGATAACGGAGCCGGTGAAATTATTCAGCAGAATCCCGTGATCACGACTATTCTACATAGTGGTGGTGTGGCAATATACTGTTTATAGACAAACTGGTAAACCTACCCAATGTTTAATGGGTCCAGGCTATACCGGATAAGGATCGGCTGGGGCGGAGGGCGCCAGCTAAAAAAGACAACCAGCGTAGTTTTACAATAAACACTTCAAGGGGAGCGGGAAATTGTTAAAAACGCCAGTAAGGCTAATCTTGGTAGAGTAGAGATAACACAAACAAACAAATAGTAAACCAGGCCAGTTGGGCTAACTGGGCAGAGTAAGGATAATTCAAACAGGACTAATAAAGTGGCTGCAAACAGGTACTTACTCACGCCCCGGGTATTCTGCTCTGAACACCTACGTGCCTCCAGGATCTCCGGTAGTTGACACGGTTTTGGAGGCACTATTTATGTCCAAAGTTGATTGGGTGTTCAACCCGGAACAGCTGCGAGTGTCGTGGAAACAGAGGCGGGACTGTGTTTCACGAAGTTGTGGATGGCGGCCATGTTTGAATGGTCTAGAAATGTCAAGGAGTAAGAGTCTCCGTATCGACGATTTAGAAGGGGGGAACACATGAGTGTGTCTCGAGGGTGTGCGTGGCGTATGGACCCAAAAATAAAAAATATAAAATATAAAATAATAATAAAAGTGCCTCAGGGTCACGCAGTGAGTTGGTTGACTGGTAGCACCTCTAGCTACTGTGGTTAGCACGTCGGCCATATTGGAACGGGTCTGGAAGATATCCCAAAGTGTGTATATTATTGAAAGATTGCATGGTCTGGATACAGGCACATGGGTTGGTACAATTGTGTCCGTTCCAAATTTACGTGTCATCGTAAGGGTGTCTCTGTGTCAAAGATCTTAGAAGACATGTGTGGACATGGTGATGCATAAATACAGCAACCGTGTGGTGGTCCCAAAAGCCGGGCAGTAGAGTGAGGTACTATCATCCCATACACTTCTGGGATGGGAGCGTCGGCCCTGGTGGGTACGGGACACTGTTCATGTGTGTGTGTGTCAGCAGAATGACTGGATAAGTTAGGTCATACATAGATATGGTGGTGTCTGAGTGTGATTGACCTGAGAGGTACAAGTGATCTGACACTCAGTGCTGGAGGTGGGGATACACAATTAATAAGGGTCCGTAGACTACAGATATCTGTGCACAAAAACTCTCATGTGTCCATACAATTAAAAGCTGTAGTAATCTAATTGTAAACGGGAAGAGACCCGCTGTTATCGTCAGGAGATAGAAACACATATAGTGACTGTCCGTTGGGTACAGGTGTCAGTACACAAACCCTCTCAAGTGTCCATACATTAAACTGCAGTAATCTAGATCCAAATGATTAGAGGACCGCAATAGTAGTCTGGAGATGGAACACAGGGATGGAGCTACAGTCAAAGCAGGTAGGTGTCAGGTCTGCAGTGGGTGGTGGAGTAAGGTTATGATAGCTGGTATTATGGATTGAGAGAACTCCATGGGATGTCGTCGTTGAGACCTGTGACATCAGTGCGGAGTCTGAAGACCCAGCGTTGTTCTGTTATGAACAGGTTGGTTGGTGTCCATGAGGGATTGTGGTCAATCACAGTCCATTTGAGACTGTCAGGGGAATGGTTGTGTTCCAGGAAATGATTCTGCAGTTTAGTCTGTGTTTTCTTGCACCGTATTGTACTCTTATGTTCTCCGATGCGGGTTTTGACAGGTCTTGTTGTCATGCCTATGTATCGGAGTCCGCACGGGCAAGTAATCAGATAAATGCAGTTTTTAGTATTGCAGTTGGTGTGGTGTCTTAATTGCCAAGGTCTGGGAAGTCCCAGATCCAGCTCTTTCACAGGTTTTGTCTGGTGGCAGGTAGTACAAGAACCACATGGGAAATGGCCTACAACCGGGGGTAGTGCCCACAGGGTTTCTCGTGGTTTCCTGTTCTTTCTGGGGCGGGTATGCACCAGGATATCTCTTAGGTTCTGAGTGCGTTTGAACGAAAAGAGGGGGCAGGGACCGGGGTCAAAGGAACCAGTTTTGAGTATTTTCCAATGACGTTTCACTATCCTCTGGATGTTGTTTGAGAGAGGGGTGAAAGATGTCACACATGTCAGTGCCGTGTTCTCTGATTTGGTCCTTGTTTCTAAAAGTGCATCACGGTTGTTATTCCTAGCCCTTTTGTGAGCTGTTTTAATGATGCTGGTGGGATATTTCCTGGTTACAAGATTCTTTTTCAGGATGGCAGCTTGAGCTTCGAACTCATTGAGGGTGTTACAGTTCCTTCTCAATCTGAGGAACTGTCCTACTGGGAGGTTGTCCCTCAAAGCTTTCGGGTGGTGGCTCTGATAAAGTAGGAGGCTGTTCCTATCAGATGGTTTCTTGTAGTTCGTGGTTAGTAAGCAGCCATCTTTCAAGGATATAGAGAGATCCAGGAAGGGGATCGACTCGTGAGAGTGGGTACCTGTGAATTTGAGGAAAGGGTCGATCGTATTCATCCATGCAAAAAAGGCAGCGCATTCGTCTGTACTCCCCCTCCAGAATACAAGGATGTCATCAATATATCGCCGCCATAGAAGGATGTTGTCTTGGAAGGGGTTGGTAGGATTTTGAATTTTGTCTTCCTCCAGCTTGGCCATGTATAGACAGGCCAGGCTCGGCGCAAATGTGCTCCCCATGCATGTGCCCTGTATTTGATGGTACAGTTTGTTGTTGAACTCGAAAAAGTTTTCTTTAAGCGCGAGTTGGGCACATTCGCAGATGAACGGTATGGGAGTAGTATATGGCCATGGATCGAGAGAGTGTAGAGCATCTTCTAGGACCATCAGAGTGTCGTCCTGGGGTATATTGGTATATAATGCTACTACGTCTAGGGTAACCAGAAGATCGATCGTGTCAGGGGAACTGAACTGTTGTATCAGATTAAGTACTTCCATGGTATCTTTCAAATAGGTAGGGGTTTTTTCTACGAGAGGTCGTAGGAAGAAATCACAGAATTTACTTAGTGGTTCTAATACAGAATTGATCCCTGACACTATAGGGCGGCCCGGGGGGGGGTTGGTACCCTTGTGGATTTTGGGGAGACAGTAGAAGAATGGAGTGCGTGGATTGGTTTGATTGAGAAATGCAGCTTCATCATGTGAAATCCAATCTTCAGCTTCGGCCTCAGTGGTGATGTTCTGTATTTTAGTCATCAGGCGTTTCGTCGGGTCCACGTTGATAGGTTGGTAATATTGTATGTCGGCGAGTTGGCGTTCGCATTCTGCTTCATAGACATCCTTGTCCATGATGACGATGGCTCCACCCTTGTCAGCAGGTTTTAGAATAATTGACTGGTCGTCTGTGAATTGGGACAGGGTGAGTCGTTCTATTTTTGAGAGGTTGTCAAAATGGTGGTTGGGGGTCGCGTCGGCGACATCTTTCAGGACCGCCTGTTCGAAGGTGAGAACCTCATTTGGTGTCATGGCCGATGTGGGGGTGAACTTAGATTTGTTCTTGAGTCCAGTCCCTACTATGGGAGTTTCCGGTTTCCCTTCGAAGAAAGCTTTTAGTCGGATCTTCCTGAAGAATTGGTTGAGTTCCTGGTGAAGTCTAAAGTCGTCCTCTCTTGGGGTGGGAACGAAACCAAGGCCCTTGTCCAAGATTCTTTGTTCGTCCATTGTCAGAATTTTGGTGGACAGGTTGACTACGAGGGTTTGGGTGTTCTGCTCCTCAGGGTCATCTGTTCTTGGTCTTTCCAATGTACGTTCCTTGGTCCTGTTCTTCTTCTGCCTCTTCCTCTGCCCCTCCCTCTGTTTAGAAAAGGTGGGTTCTCGAATTGATGGTACTGAGGCACTAGTGAGTTAGGACCTAGGTGGGGGTTCCACACAGGTTGAGGGCCCATCCAGGGTCCCTGATACACGGGTGGTTGGTATGGGACACCCGGGAAGCCTTGGAATAGTGGGGGAGGTTGAGATGTATTTCTGTATCCTCCACGGTATCTGGGTTTCCTGTTCTCATAGCTTGAATTGCTATTAGAGGAATTGGATCCTGATGAGTAGATGCTGCTGGCATTGTCCGATGTTTCAATAGTTTGAAAGACATAGTCTTCCTTAGTGTACGGGTAAACCTTCTCCTTGTCAAATCGTTTTACGTCCTTTTGAAGTTGGTTGATTTTCTGTTTTGTGAGATATTCCTTATGTTCGTTCATCTCTTGGTTAATCTCAGACAGGCGAGACTTAAATGTCGTGATAGAAATGCCTGTCTTTAATCCATTTTCAGAGAGAGTGATCTGTATCAGAAGTTCATCTGATAGGCGTTTGGCTGTGTTTATAATGAGTACCAGCCAGTCTCTGGTGCACTTCCATGAGATGCGAGACCATTCTCGTCTAAAGGTGAGATCTTCTAAAAAGATTCTTGGTGCCAGGGAAATAAGAAGACCATTTGGAGCGATGTTGGCTCTGAGATATTCGGTCATGATGGTGCCGTGCAGAGCGGTCTTAATCTGTAGTCTTCTCAAAGTTTGGAGAGATTTCCAATCGTCATCTCTACTCCCAGATGGGAGATTACCATCTTCTGCTAGTAAAGAGGGTGCCCTCAAAATTTCTGCTACTGTTTCGTCATCGAAACAGAGACCTGGGTCTTCCATGGTAGAGAGTGATAGGTGAGGTCAGTCTTGCGTGGAGGGGGGTAGGTGTAGACAGGGATAGGAGGTCAGAAAAAGATAGTAGGGGAAGTCCCACGGCAAACTGCCGTACTAAGTCGTAAACACACTGAGAGGGGGGGACCAGAAGCAGGAGTTAAGAAGGAGGTCCTGTACCAGCGCTCCTAAGTTAGCTAAATACACAAAATGGTACCAGTTCCTATGGTGGGCAGTCCCAAAGTGGTGAACTGCTGGGGGGTTGGGAAAATAATGGTGATTGTGAAGGTTCGCGGTGATGTCTAACGTGTAGGCCAGATACTCCTGGGTGGATTTCCAAGTGCCCTCACACACCCTTGCGGGTGCAAAGCATCATCATCGGGCGTTGCTCCTCGTGGGGGTGGCGCTGCAGTCCCTCACGGGCCCTTCAGGAGGGCTCTCTGTCGGAGATCTTTTTACTGGAGTAGCCGTAGTTGTGCGTGCGGGTGTGTGGGGATGGTGGGTGGTGTGGTGAGGCTAAAAAGACCTGTAGGAACCCCAAACGGTTTATTAATGGGTCCTGCGGGTCTGGTTAAAATCTAACGGGGAGTGGTGCCTAAATAGCACTCTAAAAAGGTAGGGGAAAGGTAGATAGTTCTGTTACTCTCGACCCGTATGTGATAAAGTTAGAGTGAGAGTGAGAACGTGAGGTGGGTGGTCAACATGTTTCGCGCTTCCCAGCGGTCCCTAACGGATCCGTAGCGCTTCGTCAGGACCAAAAGGAAAGTGGTAACAAAATTTGATATAGGTCAGAATGTATCCTATATGTCCATAGTATAGGGATCACGTTTTATTCGAGTCCCTATGAGCGAACCTAAAAGGAAAGGGAGGAGAAAAAGGGGACAGGGAGACAAAAAAGGGGAGGCAAAAATGAAGTGGTCAACAACATCTCCAGGGGGCGTAATACATGTCCCTGGTATCAAAACGAGTCGGTGCGGAGAAATACTCGCATCATGGTTGTGCCACATGCCAGGGGAGGGGGGCGGGTGCAAGAAAGACTAGTGGTTCTATCAACTCTGTCGGTATACGGGTCACGCAAGATAAATCAGTGCGGGACACATGCATAGTAGACAGCTCCACAGTGTAAAGTTCATGCAGGGTATCAGGGGGCATAACTGCATCCGTTGAGCTGGTGTCTCAAAGTTGACTAGTGACCAGTGAGACTACTTCTTGACGACATGCCTCGTGGTCTGCCCTAGTACATGGTGAGTCATGCAGGGTTTCAGATTGAGGTATGATAGGATCGGTATCTGAAAAATGACTTTGTGTCGAGTGTGATAGCTTATTAACGACATGTCTAGAGGTCTATCTGGTGAGTGAGGATAACGGAGCCGGTGAAATTATTCAGCAGAATCCCGTGATCACGACTATTCTACATAGTGGTGGTGTGGCAATATACTGTTTATAGACAAACTGGAAAACCTACCCAATGTTTAATGGGTCCAGGCTATACCGGATAAGGATCGGCTGGGGCGGAGGGCGCCAGCTAAAAAAGACAACCAGCGTAGTTTTACAATAAACACTTCAAGGGGAGCGGGAAATTGTTAAAAACGCCAGTAAGGCTAATCTTGGTAGAGTAGAGATAACACAAACAAACAAATAGTAAACCAGGCCAGTTGGGCTAACTGGGCAGAGTAAGGATAATTCAAACAGGACTAATAAAGTGGCTGCAAACAGGTACTTACTCACGCCCCGGGTATTCTGCTCTGAACACCTACGTGCCTCCAGGATCGCCGGTAGTTGACACGGTTTTGGAGGCACTATTTATGTCCAAAGTTGATTGGGTGTTCAACCCGGAACAGCTGCGAGTGTCGTGGAAACAGAGGCGGGACTGTGTTTCACGAAGTTGTGGATGGCGGCCATGTTTGAATGGTCTAGAAATGTCAAGGAGTAAGAGTCTCCGTATCGACGATTTAGAAGGGGGGAACACATGAGTGTGTCTCGAGGGTGTGCGTGGCGTATGGACCCAAAAATAAAAAATATAAAATATAAAATAATAATAAAAGTGCCTCAGGGTCACGCAGTGAGTTGGTTGACTGGTAGCACCTCTAGCTACTGTGGTTAGCACGTCGGCCATATTGGAACGGGTCTGGAAGATATCCCAAAGTGTGTATATTATTGAAAGATTGCATGGTCTGGATACAGGCACATGGGTTGGTACAATTGTGTCCGTTCCAAATTTACGTGTCATCGTAAGGGTGTCTCTGTGTCAAAGATCTTAGAAGACATGTGTGGACATGGTGATGCATAAATACAGCAACCGTGTGGTGGTCCCAAAAGCCGGGCAGTAGAGTGAGGTACTATCATCCCATACACTTCTGGGATGTGAGCGTCGGCCCTGGTGGGTACGGGACACTGTTCATGTGTGTGTGTGTCAGCAGAATGACTGGATAAGTTAGGTCATACATAGATATGGTGGTGTCTGAGTGTGATTGACCTGAGAGGTACAAGTGATCTGACACTCAGTGCTGGAGGTGGGGATACACAATTAATAAGGGTCCGTAGACTACAGATATCTGTGCACAAAAACTCTCATGTGTCCATACAATTAAAAGCTGTAGTAATCTAATTGTAAACGGGAAGAGACCCGCTGTTATCGTCAGGAGATAGAAACACATATAGTGACTGTCCGTTGGGTACAGGTGTCAGTACACAAACCCTCTCAAGTGTCCATACATTAAACTGCAGTAATCTAGATCCAAATGATTAGAGGACCGCAATAGTAGTCTGGAGATGGAACACAGGGATGGAGCTACAGTCAAAGCAGTTAGGTGTCAGGTCTGCAGTGGGTGGTGGAGTAAGGTTATGATAGCAGGTATTATGGATTGAGAGAACTCCATGGGATGTCGTCGTTGAGACCTGTGACATCAGTGCGGAGTCTGAAGACCCAGCGTTGTTCTGTTATGAACAGGTTGGTTGGTGTCCATGAGGGATTGTGGTCAATCACAGTCCATTTGAGACTGTCAGGGGAATGGTTGTGTTCCAGGAAATGATTCTGCAGTTTAGTCTGTGTTTTCTTGCACCTTATTGTACTCTTATGTTCTCCGATGCGGGTTTTGACAGGTCTTGTTGTCATGCCTATGTATCGGAGTCCGCACGGGCAAGTAATCAGATAAATGCAGTTTTTAGTATTGCAGTTGGTGTGGTGTCTAAATTGCCAAGGTCTGGGAAGTCCCAGATCCAGCTCTTTCACAGGTTTTGTCTGGTGGCAGGTAGTACAAGAACCACATGGGAAATGGCCTACAACCGGGGGTAGTGCCCACAGGGTTTCTCGTGGTTTCCTGTTCTTTCTGGGGCGGGTATGCACCAGGATATCTCTTAGGTTCTGAGTGCGTTTGAACGAAAAGAGGGGGCAGGGACCGGGGTCAAAGGAACCAGTTTTGAGTATTTTCCAATGACGTTTCACTATCCTCTGGATGTTGTTTGAGAGAGGGGTGAAAGATGTCACACATGTCAGTGCCGTGTTCTCTGATTTGGTCCTTGTTTCTAAAAGTGCATCACGGTTGTTATTCCTAGCCCTTTTGTGAGCTGTTTTAATGATGCTGGTGGGATATTTCCTGGTTACAAGATTCTTTTTCAGGATGGCAGCTTGAGCTTCGAACTCATTGAGGGTGTTACAGTTCCTTCTCAATCTGAGGAACTGTCCTACTGGGAGGTTGTCCCTCAAAGCTTTCGGGTGGTGGCTCTGATAAAGTAGGAGGCTGTTCCTATCAGATGGTTTCTTGTAGTTCGTGGTTAGTAAGCAGCCATCTTTCAAGGATATAGAGAGATCCAGGAAGGGGATCGACTCGTGAGAGTGGGTACCTGTGAATTTGACGACTTTAGACTTCACCAGGAACTCAACCAATTCTTCAGGAAGATCCGACTAAAAGCTTTCTTCGAAGGGAAACCGGAAACTCCCATAGTAGGGACTGGACTCAAGAACAAATCTAAGTTCACCCCCACATCGGCCATGACACCAAATGAGGTTCTCACCTTCGAACAGGCGGTCCTGAAAGATGTCACCGACGCGACCCCCAACCACCATTTTGACAACCTCTCAAAAATAGAACGACTCACCCTGTCCCAATTCACAGACGACCAGTCAATTATTCTAAAACCTGCTGACAAGGGTGGAGCCATCGTCATCATGGACAAGGATGTCTATGAAGCAGAATGCGAACGCCAACTCGCCGACATACAATATTACCAACCTATCAACGTGGACCCGACGAAACGCCTGATGACTAAAATACAGAACATCACCACTGAGGCCGAAGCTGAAGATTGGATTTCACATGATGAAGCTGCATTTCTCAATCAAACCAATCCACGCACTCCATTCTTCTACTGTCTCCCCAAAATCCACAAGGGTACCAACCCCCCCCCGGGCCGCCCTATAGTGTCAGGGATCAATTCTGTATTAGAACCACTAAGTAAATTCTGTGATTTCTTCCTACGACCTCTCGTAGAAAAAACCCCTACCTATTTGAAAGATACCATGGAAGTACTTAATCTGATACAACAGTTCAGTTCCCCTGACACGATCGATCTTCTGGTTACCCTAGACGTAGTAGCATTATATACCAATATACCCCAGGACGACACTCTGATGGTCCTAGAAGATGCTCTACACTCTCTCGATCCATGGCCATATACTACTCCCATACCGTTCATCTGCGAATGTGCCCAACTCGCGCTTAAAGAAAACTTTTTCGAGTTCAACAACAAACTGTACCATCAAATACAGGGCACATGCATGGGGAGCACATTTGCGCCGAGCCTGGCCTGTCTATACATGGCCAAGCTGGAGGAAGACAAAATTCAAAATCCTACCAACCCCTTCCAAGACAACATCCTTCTATGGCGGCGATATATTGATGACATCCTTGTATTCTGGAGGGGGAGTACAGACGAATGCGCTGCCTTTTTTGCATGGATGAATACGATCGACCCTTTCCTCAAATTCACAGGTACCCACTCTCACGAGTCGATCCCCTTCCTGGATCTCTCTATATCCTTGAAAGATGGCTGCTTACTAACCACGAACTACAAGAAACCATCTGATAGGAACAGCCTCCTACTTTATCAGAGCCACCACCCGAAAGCTTTGAGGGACAACCTCCCAGTAGGACAGTTCCTCAGATTGAGAAGGAACTGTAACACCCTCAATGAGTTCGAAGCTCAAGCTGCCATCCTGAAAAAGAATCTTGTAACCAGGAAATATCCCACCAGCATCATTAAAACAGCTCACAAAAGGGCTAGGAATAACAACCGTGATGCACTTTTAGAAACAAGGACCAAATCAGAGAACATGGCACTGACATGTGTGACATCTTTCACCCCTCTCTCAAACAACATCCAGAGGATAGTGAAACGTCATTGGAAAATACTCAAAACTGGTTCCTTTGACCCCGGTCCCTGCCCCCTCTTTTCGTTCAAACGCACTCAGAACCTAAGAGATATCCTGGTGCATACCCGCCCCAGAAAGAACAGGAAACCACGAGAAACCCTGTGGGCACTACCCCCGGTTGTAGGCCATTTCCCATGTGGTTCTTGTACTACCTGCCACCAGACAAAACCTGTGAAAGAGCTGGATCTGGGACTTCCCAGACCTTGGCAATTAAGACACCACACCAACTGCAATACTAAAAACTGCATTTATCTGATTACTTGCCCGTGCGGACTCCGATACATAGGCATGACAACAAGACCTGTCAAAACCCGCATCGGAGAACATAAGAGTACAATACGGTGCAAGAAAACACAGACTAAACTGCAGAATCATTTCCTGGAACACAACCATTCCCCTGACAGTCTCAAATGGACTGTGATTGACCACAATCCCTCATGGACACCAACCAACCTGTTCATAACAGAACAACGCTGGGTCTTCAGACTCCGCACTGATGTCACAGGTCTCAACGACGACATCCCATGGAGTTCTCTCAATCCATAATACCAGCTATCATAACCTTACTCCACCACCCACTGCAGACCTGACACCTACCTGCTTTGACTGTAGCTCCATCCCTGTGTTCCATCTCCAGACTACTATTGCGGTCCTCTAATCATTTGGATCTAGATTACTGCAGTTTAATGTATGGACACTTGAGAGGGTTTGTGTACTGACACCTGTACCCAACGGACAGTCACTATATGTGTTTCTATCTCCTGACGATAACAGCGGGTCTCTTCCCGTTTACAATTAGATTACTACAGCTTTTAATTGTATGGACACATGAGAGTTTTTGTGCACAGATATCTGTAGTCTACGGACCCTTATTAATTGTGTATCCCCACCTCCAGCACTGAGTGTCAGATCACTTGTACCTCTCAGGTCAATCACACTCAGACACCACCATATCTATGTATGACCTAACTTATCCAGTCATTCTGCTGACACACACACACATGAACAGTGTCCCGTACCCACCAGGGCCGACGCTCCCATCCCAGAAGTGTATGGGATGATAGTACCTCACTCTACTGCCCGGCTTTTGGGACCACCACACGGTTGCTGTATTTATGCATCACCATGTCCACACATGTCTTCTAAGATCTTTGACACAGAGACACCCTTACGATGACACGTAAATTTGGAACGGACACAATTGTACCAACCCATGTGCCTGTATCCAGACCATGCAATCTTTCAATAATATACACACTTTGGGATATCTTCCAGACCCGTTCCAATATGGCCGACGTGCTAACCACAGTAGCTAGAGGTGCTACCAGTCAACCAACTCACTGCGTGACCCTGAGGCACTTTTATTATTATTTTATATTTTATATTTTTTATTTTTGGGTCCATACGCCACGCACACCCTCGAGACACACTCATGTGTTCCCCCCTTCTAAATCGTCGATACGGAGACTCTTACTCCTTGACATTTCTAGACCATTCAAACATGGCCGCCATCCACAACTTCGTGAAACACAGTCCCGCCTCTGTTTCCACGACACTCGCAGCTGTTCCGGGTTGAACACCCAATCAACTTTGGACATAAATAGTGCCTCCAAAACCGTGTCAACTACCGGCGATCCTGGAGGCACGTAGGTGTTCAGAGCAGAATACCCGGGGCGTGAGTAAGTACCTGTTTGCATCCACTTTATTAGTCCTGTTTGAATTATCCTTACTCTGCCCAGTTAGCCCAACTGGCCTGGTTTACTATTTGTTTGTTTGTGTTATCTCTACTCTACCAAGATTAGCCTTACTGGCGTTTTTAACAATTTCCCGCTCCCCTTGAAGTGTTTATTGTAAAACTACGCTGGTTGTCTTTTTTAGCTGGCGCCCTCCGCCCCAGCCGATCCTTATCCGGTATAGCCTGGACCCATTAAACATTGGGTAGGTTTACCAGTTTGTCTATAAACAGTATATTGCCACACCACCACTATGTAGAATAGTCGTGATCACGGGATTCTGCTGAATAATTTCACCGGCTCCGTTATCCTCACTCACCAGATAGACCTCTAGACATGTCGTTAATAAGCTATCACACTCGACACAAAGTCATTTTTCAGATACCGATCCTATCATACCTCAATCTGAAACCCTGCATGACTCACCATGTACTAGGGCAGACCACGAGGCATGTCGTCAAGAAGTAGTCTCACTGGTCACTAGTCAACTTTGAGACACCAGCTCAACGGATGCAGTTATGCCCCCTGATACCCTGCATGAACTTTACACTGTGGAGCTGTCTACTATGCATGTGTCCCGCACTGATTTATCTTGTGTGACCCGTATACCGACAGAGTTGATAGAACCACTAGTCTTTCTTGCACCCGCCCCCCTCCCCTGGCATGTGGCACAACCATGATGCGAGTATTTCTCCGCACCGACTCGTTTTGATACCAGGGACATGTATTACGCCCCCTGGAGATGTTGTTGACCACTTCATTTTTGCCTCCCCTTTTTTGTCTCCCTGTCCCCTTTTTCTCCTCCCTTTCCTTTTAGGTTCGCTCATAGGGACTCGAATAAAACGTGATCCCTATACTATGGACATATAGGATACATTCTGACCTATATCAAATTTTGTTACCACTTTCCTTTTGGTCCTGACGAAGCGCTACGGATCCGTTAGGGACCGCTGGGAAGCGCGAAACATGTTGACCACCCACCTCACGTTCTCACTCTCACTCTAACTTTATCACATACGGGTCGAGAGTAACAGAACTATCTACCTTTCCCCTACCTTTTTAGAGTGCTATTTAGGCACCACTCCCCGTTAGATTTTAACCAGACCCGCAGGACCCATTAATAAACCGTTTGGGGTTCCTACAGGTCTTTTTAGCCTCACCACACCACCCACCATCCCCACACACCCGCACGCACAACTACGGCTACTCCAGTAAAAAGATCTCCGACAGAGAGCCCTCCTGAAGGGCCCGTGAGGGACTGCAGCGCCACCCCCACGAGGAGCAACGCCCGATGATGATGCTTTGCACCCGCAAGGGTGTGTGAGGGCACTTGGAAATCCACCCAGGAGTATCTGGCCTACACGTTAGACATCACCGCGAACCTTCACAATCACCATTATTTTCCCAACCCCCCAGCAGTTCACCACTTTGGGACTGCCCACCATAGGAACTGGTACCATTTTGTGTATTTAGCTAACTTAGGAGCGCTGGTACAGGACCTCCTTCTTAACTCCTGCTTCTGGTCCCCCCCTCTCAGTGTGTTTACGTATTTTAGTTACACCCATGTTCACGCCTTCTTTGGTTACGTATGCATATTTTATCTCTCTTATCAGCTGTTACGCCTCTTGCATCTGTTTCACTGTAATGTATTTTCTATAAAACTGCTTATCTGTCAATAATATATGCGCCCTTCCTTCCTGAACTTTCGTGGTGATGGAATAGAAGCCTGTAATTCGAATTACATTCCTTTGTATAGGAATAAAGCCTTTTTAAACCTCTAATACCACGGATTCTGCCTCTTATATTTACTGAGTTATTCCTCATAGACTTTACCGCATAAAAAATAGTACCGGTAATGAAATATTTACCACATAAATTGGCGCCCGAACAGGGACACTTTCTCATCTCACGCGCCGGCGGTGCGTTGCAGGTCCGGTCTCCTGCCACAGCTGAACGGACAACTACGCGTACCCGAAGGATTTCCTGTATCTCCCTCCGGCCGAGCGGGGGTGACTGAGGCTGCGATCAACACCCAGACGAGGCGGTGAGAAGTGCGAAGTATCCCGACCAGAGCCTAGCTGAGAGAGCAACATCCGAGGTATACAGAGACCCACCAGGTTCCGAAGTTCCGAGTCCAGTCGAGTCGAGTCCAGTCCGGTCCAGTTTCAGTTCCGTTCCGAGGCCTTCCGTTCCGAGCTACCCGGTGAGTACCATTACCGGGGAGGCATTGTACGTGCACATAGTCTGTGCCGGTCA
The DNA here is from genome assembly GCF_964204655.1 of Triturus cristatus. Classification (NCBI taxonomy): domain Eukaryota; kingdom Metazoa; phylum Chordata; class Amphibia; order Caudata; family Salamandridae; genus Triturus; species Triturus cristatus. The sequence continues at coordinate 1,879,887,297 of NC_140589.1, forward strand.
AGACGGGTTTGGGTACACAAATCCGGTCTGCACTGTTTCAGCAGTGTATCTGTACTGTTTAGCAGTATATATAGTATGTCTTGCATATAAATAAGTATTACCTAGTGTCAGTATTATGTCAGTAACTAGTTTTCTATTAGTTATCATTGTTCGTTAAAAACAAAAAAAACTGTTAAATGTTAAATGTTTAAATACGTTCTATACATTGTGGTGTGAATGACTGTTCATTATTGTGTTTACTGTATTAAGTGTGTTCTAATAATAAGATCTAAAAATGCCACTCTTTTCGAAACTAAGACAGATCAAAACTAGAAAAGGGGTACTCGAAGAAGCTGTTCCCATCCCACCTAGGGACACTCCAGGGTATTTTATGTATCATAAGCATGGCCTAGATGCCGTATTATTTCTTGATTTATGGGTAGACTACACCAAGGATTTGCCAGAAAATCAGAGATGGCCCGCAGCAGGGACCTGGGATGCAGATTGCATCATGAGAGTAGAAGAAGAATTATGGAAAAAGAAAGCCAGACAGTCACAGAAAGATGCCATTGAATTATGGCGTAAAGAATCATATAGACGTACAGAAAAAGCGCTCAGACAGGAAGAGAAAGGTAGAGAGAATTCAAATAAAACCCGAGAAAAAGTATTACTTGAGGAAGGTACCCGAGTAAAAACAGAACAAACAGATAGACAACGAAACACTCTTATGAATGGTATGTATCCTCTTCTGGCCGAAGGGTTACCTAAGGCTATCCCGGAAATACCAAAAGACTTAACTCCTCCATTACTCCCGATAAAAGCACATCCCAAAACACATCCCAAAACAGCAAAGGATGTTTTCCTTTCCTCTTATTTAGATGACGTAGCTCCCGAGTATGCTAATGCCATACCGCACACACCGCTTGCCGATGGTGTTCAACACCAAGAGCATCCGTCTGTATCCCCGCAACTACAAACTCCTACACAAGTTCCCACGGGTCCGTCCGTTTCTACAGTTTTTCCCGCATCCACAATCTCTATCCTACGTCCAACGAATCCTTTCGTGCCCAGCGCTTCAGAAGGTGCTACAGGAGGTACGACAGACATGTTTGCTACCCCGCCGAGAAATAAACAGACCCTTAGAGATTTAGCACTCCAACGTACACCCCAACTAGCGACCTCCGACATGTTTAAAGAACAACTTGTGGATTGTAGATACGACCCCGTGCCAGGTAGACAGGATAAATTGCTCATATCATCACTACGTATACGACGAGCTACATTATATTTAATGACGATACCAGGAATGGGTGAACACCTAGACGAAATATATCGCTTTGTCCAAACAGGGCGAGGTCCAGAAAGTATTAACGAAGCTATGGAATATCAGAAAGTGGATGTCCAATGACAACTACTACGTTTTTTCATAAATTGTGTAATTAGGAATCAAGACAGGCCCGGGGCAGATCACGATACCATGCAAAGACTTGTCAAATGGGGTCAGAACATATCAGAAGAGAAACATGATAGACAGGCGTGTATAATCGCCATGTGTCGAAAGATCCGCAAAGAAGTAGAACGAATACATAAAGAAAGACGAGAAACAGACAGAGTGGAATCAGAAGAGGAGGAGGAGCAAGAATCAGTACAAACAGAAACGATAGCTTATGTAGGTAGAGGAAGACCCCATAATAATACTAGAGGTTTTAATGATCAGATACGTCCAATACGTCCAGAACATAATAGACATTTTCCAAATCCTATGTTAAATACCAAATCCCCCGAACACCTATTCCAAGCCGCGGATAAATTACTCCGAGATCGAAGGGGGTACCATATGCTCGATTCCATGGACGAACAAGAATTAGCTAGGTCAGCAGTACAATGGGCTGACAGTCCCAGCGACTACACTGATGATGTACTTGCACACACGTTTCTGAATCTTGACCCATACGAACAGCGTTTAGCTAGTATATACATGATTCAACACCTCCTTATATTATATAAAAGCCAACACTCCGATCCAGGACCCTTACCTGACATATTGACAGAACTACTCACGAACATATGGAGAGGGTCAGGTACTGATTTGATTAAAGAGATTCTAGAATTCCGAAACCAATATTTAAATTTCGTATGCCCAGAACACGTTCCAGTTCCCATCATGGGAAGAAAAATGTATCACATAGATAGACAGAACCCGTTACGCGAAGTACACCCAATCAGAGGTGACGGTAATAACTTTACACGCGTGTTTGTGTACACGCCTATAACTAAACTAGAATTATTAGAAATGAAGAAAGTAGTACCCAGCCATGACAAGGATCCAGCAGGTTTCCACCGTGAAATAAAAGACATGTTACTCATGAGAGAGTATACCTATCCCGACATTATGAAGATATTAAAAGTCCTATTACCCACCGGTGTTTATGAGAAACTTAAAGAAAAGGAATGGGAGGTGGGAGACCAAAAGATAGATTGGACAGCATTAGAAAACGAAGAAAGGGCCCGAGCTGCAGGAGCAGGACTTGGGGAAAAGACTACAGCACTAGCAGGACTACTAGTGCAGGTACTGCCACGTTTATTAACTACGAAAAAGGAAGACTGGGGTGCAATCTCAGCCTGTAAACAAAAACCAGATGAAGACACTAGTGATTTCTATTCCCGATTTGAAAAATGTTTTGGTATAAATAGTGGCATAAAAGCCAGTAGTGAATCATATCCACATCTGTTTGTGACAAAATTAGTTGAAAATTCTCTGCTGCAAGTTAAAAATAGAGTATTGAAATTTGAAAGTACCTGGCAAGGTAATACCCCATCACAGATGTTACAGATGTTACAATATCACCACAACAGAATAAAGGAAGAACAAGAACACGAACAAAGACATATGAAAGATACAAAAATGAAAATGCTTGTTGCTCAGTCAGTCCCAGCTAATGGTCATCAAAAGGGTGATCCCGCAGGTCCTACGAAAGGGACATGCAACTATTGTAAACAACAAGGTCATTATATACACGATTGTCCAGTCCTGAAACATAATATTGCTACAGGTAGAACCCAAGAGAGACCACGTCCACCCAGACAGGATCAGAATCAACAACCAATCCCTCAGCATGCACAACCTAGGTTAGCTCCGCAACAACTAGCTCCGCAACAGGGAGCTCCACCACAGAACGTAGCACCATCACCAGCGCAGCCTATTGCTGCAACACAAACAACAACACAACAAATGTATCAGTATGCACAAGCAGATTATCCCGATTATCAGCGATACTCATGAGATAGCCTAGAGAGGGAAGTTGGCTTACCCCTTATTGAGGTTCCTGTAGACCAAGAGGGACCTTATGTACATAGTGAACTATTAGGGGAAGACAGAAAGTTTTTACTTGATACAGGGGCAAGCAGAACAACTATAAGACGCAGTGAAGTTCCAGGGGCACCCCTCTCAGGCTCACAGAATATTTCCCTTGGATTCTCAGGAAAACCTATAATAAATGACGTAACACAACCTCTTCCACTTACGATTGGTCCATTGACACGTACTACAGATTTATTGCTTACTAAATCATGTCCAGAAAACTTGTTAGGTATAAAAACATTGAAAGCTCTAGGAGCTATAATATGTTGTTCTCCGGAAGGAGTACGACTATTTTTACGTGACTTCAAAGGTCACTACGTGTCCAGAGACATGGATCACCGACTGCAAAATTTACCTACACATTTATGGGCACAAGGCCCCACTGATGTTGGTTGCATGAATATTACACCATATCGTGTCACACTAAAAACAGGAGTAATACTACCACGAATGCGACAATACAAGTTACCACCCGATGCTGTTGTGGCTTTGCTGCAAATCATTGACGAGCTCATTACACAAGGAGTGGTTGTCGAAACCGACTCCAATGTATGTAATTCCCCGATAATTCCGATTCTTAAAAGAACGGATCCAAAAGCACCACCAGTATATCGATTAGTTATTGATCTGCGCGAATTAAATAAATGTATTGTACCACAATACCCTGTGGTCCCAGATATCTCTTCATTATTAACAGCTATCGACTCAGAAGCAACGTTCTTCACTGTAATTGACCTCAAGAATGCTTTCTTTAGCGTCCCAATCGATCCGGAAAGTCAATATCTGTTCGGATTCAGTTTAAATGGACGAAGTTTTAAATTCACACGCGCACCTCAAGGATTTACAGAAAGCCCCAGCATCTATAGCCAAGCACTGAAACGAGAACTTGACAGTATCCACATGCCAGTTAACACTGCCTTGCTTCAATATGTCGATGATCTACTGATCACCGCCCGAAGCGAACCTGAATGTGAAAATGCGTCACTGACGGTTTTACAATTTCTGGCCGACAAGGGGCACAAGGTGTCCCCTTCTAAGCTGCAATTCTGTGTCCAGCGAGTTGTTTACCTTGGGCACTCGCTGTCCAAGGAGGGAAGGCAGCTTACTCCTGACCGTATCCAGTTAATCGCTAACATGCCACCACCCAAGACACAAAAGGAGGTGCGGGCTTTTATAGGCCTCACTTCATACTGTAGGCAGTGGATCCCTCAATATGCATTTCTAGCAAAACCACTCATCCAGTTAACAACACAGGAGGCAGCCATATCGACTGTCCTCCCTTGGACTCAAGAACACACACACGCCTTTGAAAGCTTAAAGAAAGCTTTATGCCAAGCACCTGTTTTAGCGACACCATGTTACAGTAAACAGTTTACACTCTTTGTTACAGAACGCGAAGGTACTGCCCTGTCAGTACTCACTCAGGAACAAGCAGGATCACACAAACCATGTGCTTATTTCTCTAGTACATTGGATCCAGTAGCTCAGGCTCTTCCTGCGTGCCTGAAATCCGTGGCAGCAACAGCTTTAGCAATCAGACAAAGCGATGCCATAGTGTTAGGACACCAATTGACAGTACAAGTACCACACGCAGTAGAGGTTCTCTTGAACCGCACACAAACACAACACTTGACTATAGCGAGACTCACTGGTTACGAACTAACATTATTTCAGCCACACATAGAAATCAGACGTTGTAATACATTAAACCCTGCCACACTGTTACCAGTAGGCGGAACAGATCCATTGGCACATGATTGTGTCGAAGTCATTACTATCACGACGAAACCCAGACAAGACTTGACAGATATCCCTTTGTCAGATCCAGATTTGACATTGTATGTAGATGGGTCATGTATGAGAACAAGTACAGGAGAGTTAGTGGCCGCTTACGCAGTCACAACAGACACTGAAGTCATTGAAACAAACTGTATTAACATTTTGTCAGCTCAAGCAGCAGAGCTCATCGCTCTGACACAAGCCTGTATTCAAGCCAAGAATAAGAAAGTCAACATATACACAGATTCACGTTATGCATTCGGAGTCGTCCATGACTTCGGCGTACTATGGCGAGAGAGAGGTTATTTAACTTCTCACGGTGCCCACATCCAACACGGACCCCTCATTCAAACCCTATTAGACGCAATCCATCTACCTACTGCAATATCGATTATGAAATGCAAAGCCCATACAAAAATTACCGATATCATTTCTCAGGGTAATGACCTAGCTGACAGAACAGCTAAACAGACTGCTCAGAATCAGACTCACACAACTGACATGACAAAGACAATAGTTCCGACACCAACACACTGCATGACAGTTAAGGAACCCGCCCTTGATGTAATTGACATACAGACACATGCTACACCAGAAGAAATAAAGAAATGGACTGAATTAGGAGGGATCCAAACGGATCAAGGATGGATGACGAAGGAAAAATCTATATGGTTTCTTCCCGACTCTATGGTCCAAGTCATCATTAACACAATACATAGTCCAGCGCACCTAGGAGAAAAAGCTATGCTAGACAGCATTCAACACATTTGGTTCAACAAACACTTGCGAGCAGCAGCTAAACAGAAAGTTCGTACCTGTATGATATGTTGTCAGTTTAATCCAGGTAAAAGCATCCCCGTAGAGCAGGGTGGATTTCAACTTCCCGATCATGCTTTTGAAGTCCTCCAGATGGATTATATCCAGATGGAACGATGTCGAGGATTCAAATATGTTCTCGTAGTTGTTTGTGCTCTTTCCCGTTGGACAGAAGCATACCCGGTTTCAGATTACACTGCTCCGACTACTGCCAAACAGTTAGTTCGAGAATTCTTCCCACGGTACGGTTTACCACGTGTTGTCTACTCAGATAACGGCCAGCCGTTCTCCTCCGAATTAATGAAACACGTTTCCCTTTTGTTAGGCTACCAATGGAAATTCCACTGTGTCCGACATCCCGAGGCCGCAGGTCTCGTGGAACGTCATAATCAAACCCTGAAAATTAGATTGTCCAAAATATGTAGGGAAAAAGGTGTCGACTGGATAGTAGCCTTACCAGTTGCGCTCTTTTACATGAGAATGGTAGCACATTCTCGAACAGGGCTATCCCCGTATGAGGTGATCTTCGGTAGACCACCAAATATGTGGGGGACGCCTATACCTCGCAAAATAACTGATGTTGACTGTAATATGCTGACAGATTACCTGGCTTCCTTGATGTCTGCACTACAATCTTGTCGTTCACAGGTAGCCGCAGCTTTTCCCGATAATACTGAGGTGAAGCCCCATGACGTAGTTCCTGGTGACCTGGTTTTGGTCAGGAATTTCGACCGGAAGACCCAACTGGATCCTAGGTGGAAGTCGCCTGAGTTGGTTCTACTGACTACAAGGACTGCCGTGAAGATTGAAGGTTGCAAAGGGTGGTTGCACTCAAGTCATATCAAGAAATTTTATGGACTACCATCCAGTGTCAATACTGAACCTTGTATTCCCTCACAGACAGACTCAAAGCTCCCCTTGGTTGAGAAAACAAAACAAGAACTGTACAAACTAAAATTGAGGTCTAGCAAGTCAGACAATTTGATTGTTTAAGTCCTCTCCAAGGTGAATCGGTTGAATTTGTCTCTGACCTGTATCCTCTAGACCGGAATAGAGAAAGAAATCAACAGGTGCAGCTGAAAAAACATGCATATTGTAAATCACTTCGTAGTCACTGCACAGTAACATTATTAATTTTGTTTTTTCTAAGTCTTTTGATCATTATTTTCAGCATACTATTGCATATGTATTACCCTATTCTTAAACGTGCTTACAATATAACTGCAGAACATTCTTTTAGCGAATTACCTCCGCATGAGTTGTCCTATAGATTTGCGCTGCGCAACAACACATTCATTAGTATGTTACATCATTCCCATCAGACCAGCAATGCCACAAATTGTTGGATATGTGGCCGACTCCCTCCCTATCAAAACTATAAGGGAGTTTTGCCCCTCTTTCCATATCCGTTCACACACAATGGCTCCTCTGGAGCATGGTTTAGTTTGATTAATTCCTTAGATTCTGATTCCGTAGTTTACCAAGACAACTGGGTGTGGGGAAACCTGAACCTAGTTTTGCTTAAAGTCTGCTACCCTAACAAGGAGGGACTTCCCAAAAGAACAGGAACTGATCTAGAAAATGAAGTATATGGATTAGGTAATTTTACACTTAACCTCATGATCCTGAACGTTGAATCTGAAGCTACACCAATCTTGCCCGCCATGTCAGTATTCCCAGTAAAAGGGGAATTATGTATAAGAAAGAATGGTTCCATACATATGGGCCATAGTAAATGCACCACTGTAATAAAATTCAATGATCAAGGCAAGTCTACATTTAGAGCTTCCCATCATTCCTACTTCATATGTGGCCAGACCGCATATATATGTCTACCTTTAGATTGGGATGGTACCTGTTACATAGCATTCCTTCTGCCACCTGTTTTCCTAGCACCGCCTGATTATCACAGAAATACCCATTTAGTACACAATAGACAACAGAGAGATCTCCCAATTGTCGATTACACTGAAACAGCATGGGAAAAATACACAGATTTCAATAAAGGATTCTTTCCCTATATAGGTACCGTCACTAATAGTAAGCTGATACGTAGATTAACCAGAACCCTTGAAGCAGTAGTGAACGAAACTATTTCCGCCTTAGGCAATTTAACAGAAGAGCAGTCTGCTATGCGGATTGTTGTGCTTCAAAATCGTATTGTCCTTGACGTCATCTTGGCCGATAGGGGCGGAGCTTGTAAGGTCATCGGATCAAGTTGCTGCATTTTCATACCAGAAAATTCGCCGTCAGTATATAAAGCCATAACACGCCTTCATAAGATTATAAGCCAGATACACCAGAGTCCAGGCACCTGGACTTGGTCCGGTTGGTTCTGGGTCGTGTTGTCAGCCTGGGGATGGAGAGTACTATCCTTCCTAGGTGTTGGCTTTCTCATACTATTCAGTTGCTGCTTATGTCTACAATGTGGGCCAGCGATTTGTGGTCTGTGTGCCACATCGTGTGTCCCACCTCCAAGTTTTCATTCAAGATCCCGGAAGAAGAAAGAAGAACAAATGATGCTATATGAACAGATCGATGGATTGATGAAGATCGATATCTCCTGAGGGTCCGTAGGGGACAAGGAGGGAATGAGGAAATATGAATTTTGTGATCAGTTATGTCCCCTATCGTAGACCCCAACGGCTCCATGTGCATGCTATAAGTACATGTATGTTCCCTCCTACTCCAGTTTTGAAGACGCAAATATATGTGCGTCCACCGTCAACATGTCCTCTTTCAGATCCGCCATGAATGGGTCAGATATTCCATTCCTAAGTATGAAAGGCCACCGACTTTATGTGGTTCACTTTCCACATTTTACAGATTCAGGCGAGTAGGCCCTGAATTCTGTCATCAAGCCTTTTCCTGCCTTCTGCCTCTGAAAGCTCCAGTCTGAGCCTGCATCTGTATCCATGAACTTTGTCCTACTCCCTGCGCGGCTAACGGTGCCTGATCCAGCCAGTTGCCTGCCAAAAACTGTATTTCGCCTTCAAGATTATCTGCTTCGCTCCTCATCCGATGCATTCCTGTCTAGTAGTTTAGGTAAACATTCCTCTAGCTACCGTGCAAAGGGCCAGGCCTCACTGTCCTCGTGCAAGTAATTCATAGCCCCGTTACCATGGAAGATTCCTGCCCCCTCGCATCTCATGTAGACACTTAGACGCCCGTACACGCACTAACAGTCAGTATAGAATAGATTCCGTCCGAAGAGACCTTTCCTTTTGGATAACACAGTTCTTTAAACATAGGATATTAGATATGATTTGGGATTAGGTTGACATAACCCTCAGACTTCTGTCTCCACATGTAGAGCTAAATGTCAAGTCCCCCTTCACCCTCTAGTTGCACGTCATGCGGCTGCGCACGCATCTCTGCCAAATATTTCTGCTGACATTGCAGGATTCTCTTATGGATCCACCCATTTGTGACATCATGTTTAATGACGTATTTTAGTTACACCCATGTTCACGCCTTCTTTGGTTACGTATGCATATTTTATCTCTCTTATCAGCTGTTACGCCTCTTGCATCTGTTTCACTGTAATGTATTTTCTATAAAACTGCTTATCTGTCAATAATATATGCGCCCTTCCTTCCTGAACTTTCGTGGTGATGGAATAGAAGCCTGTAATTCGAATTACATTCCTTTGTATAGGAATAAAGCCTTTTTAAACCTCTAATACCACGGATTCTGCCTCTTATATTTACTGAGTTATTCCTCATAGACTTTACCGCATAAAAAATAGTACCGGTAATGAAATATTTACCACAGTGTGAGAAGCGTTTGGTAACATTGTGTATTTGCTGACAGATAACTGTTTTAAAACATGTCATGTTGTGAAGTTTTAGTAGCATTAGAAGACAGTTATGGCTTATGGTTTCATTAAATGAGTCAGGTATTGACAGTAAAGTGTAGTCGTGAAATATGTAGATTGTGTGCAGTTCCCTTACCACTTCCAGTGTAGTGAATGAGTTTTGGTAAACTCCTAGGGATAGTGGTGCTTGTCTAGAATCACACTGTGAGTCTGTGTGCATTCGGGAACCACTGTGAGAGAAGCATTTGGTTAGATCGTGTATTTGCTGACAGATAACTGTTATAAAACCTGTCATGTTGTCAACTTTTAGTAGCATTAGAAGCCAGTCTTTGCTTATGTGTTGATAAAATGAGTCATGATTTGACACTAAAGTGCAGTACCATGTAGTATTGTCTTCACTGCACCAGAGCTGAAAATGTAACATTTTTACCCAGGCATTGTCCTAGAAGTAGTCTGATGATTTAGTCAGTTTCTAAGTACTTATGTTGTGAACCAACCATTACCAAATAGACTGCTTCACATGTCTATGTAGTATGCATGTAGTTCTCTAACCACCTATACAGTTGTTTTCACACCTTCAATTCCCTAGTCAGTATCCATACACTTCTAGGAAACACCCTGTCAGTCCTTTTGCAGTCTTCTAGTGACCCATTCAGCACCATGTAGTAATCCATTCACTGTGCCAAAACGCAAACATTTATAAATTCACTAAGACACTTTGTTTACAGTACTGTAAGTCACTGTCTAAGTATTCATACACTGAGCCAGGCCTTAGCACATGGAGTACTTCAAACCCCTATGCACCATGCATGTAGATTTCTAACCACCTACAGACTTGTCTTTTACACTTTCAATTCCCTAGTCAGCATCCATATAGTCCAGTAAACATCCTGTCACTCCCTTTGCACTCTTCTAGTGACCCATTCAGTACCAAGTACTAATCCATTCCCTGTGCGAAAACCCAACCACTCATAAATTCATCCAGGCAGTCTCCTTGCTGTAGTCTAATCATTCAGTCAGTACCGAAGTACTCATGCAGTGAGCCGGGCCTTAGCACATGGACTGCTTTAAATGCGTATGCAGTATGCATTCAGTTCTCTAATCAGCTACACAGTTGTCTTTTGCTCCTTCAATTCCCCAGTTAGTATTCATATACTTCTAGCAAACACCCTGGTACTCGCCCAGTGTGTCTCCTTTTAGTAGTGTAATCATTCAGTCACTTAGCATGTAGTCTTTTAGTGAGTTAGGCTTTAGGGCATGAACTGCTCCAAAGTAGTATGCACTATGTATGTAGTGTTTTAATCATCGTCACACTTGTGATTCAGGGTATAGTTTCTTAGTCTTTTTTTATATAAAATGTGTTTGTACAGTAATGGAATACTGTACATTTGAAAGTTATTAATATACATTTATTTGAGATTCTTTTTTGCAGATACTGTTTTTCAACGTTAAAACTGAGAAATGATGCCAGAAAAAAAAGAACAGAGACAGGAGGATTATTTGAAGAAACATCAACCACAAGTATTGAATGAACAAGATAATGTGGCTAAAAGGAAAAAAAATTCTGGTAAGATCACGAAGCAATTTATTAAAAATGTTTGTAGGAGCAAACAGAATGTAGAGAATGCTGCAACTCCAGAACATTTTTTAAGCAAGAAAAAAAATCAAAATAAGAGGAAAAGTAGAAAAGCAAATGTTCAGTCAAAGGAGATAAAGTATGGTAAAAGAAGACAAAATCAGTATAAGGAATTACGCAAAAAAATATTTTACAAGAGAGTAGTGCATAATTTGCTGAAAGATGTGAAGAAATATAAAAAGAGAGCTTTATTTTATAAAAAGAAGAAGCATATTGAAAGCATTGTGGAAAAGGCTTTTGAAGTAAAAAGGAAACTGTTTATGTTACTTTTAAACAGAATTCGATCACTAGATAAACCAATATATGTAATGAAGGCCAAGATTAGGAGGAAAAGAGTAATTAATAAAAAAAATTGCGATTTTTTTGGGGAGAATGGAAACACAGTTCTAGTTCAGAGCCTTTTTGTAATGAAGAGAGTTATTCACTAAGTGAAAAACTATTGTATGCAGTTGACACCAGTGGTAGAGGTTATGAGGTTAGTGATGGTTGTCCAATGGAGAAAGAGAAAATTATTGAAAGAAATGCAGACGAAGTGATAGCTGATGAAGTTTTAGGGAGACGTGCTAAAAACCCTGGGTACACTTGGGATTGCAGTAGTGTTTGTAGTGTACAACAGGAATCTATTGAAAAATTATGTATTTTTTTATGAGTCTATACTAAAAAAAGTGCAAAACCAAAGAATAAGCTGTTGCAAGGACTAGACCCTAGCAGAGTGAGAAAAAATACTGGTTTGCAAGGTCATTCTCTGGCTTGTCTTTCTAGGAAAGTTTGTGAAAGTGTTTTTCACCATTTCAGAATGCTGGCAGTTCATCATACTCAAATGCGGAAGTTAAGTGAGTTGAACAGTGCTCTTTTATGTGGGTCAGTTTCAGATGTGAAGCAGGTTTGTGAGGATATTGAGTTTTGTTACTTTGGGCCTCAGCAAGAGAGTGAAGAAACTGACACATTAGTAGAACAAAATGTTGAAGACAATGTAGAACCTGTAATTTGAGGATGAAATCACAAAGTTTAAGGTAATTTCAGGTGAAAGAGCAAATGTTTCTTGTATTTGTTGTCGGCGAAATCACTATAAAAATCAGACTAGGGGTGTCAATCTGTATTTAAAAAGTGAAATAGAAGATAATGATAAGTGGATGGAATTTGCAACTTATTTGTTGGTAGAGGATTGTTTTGATTTGGGATGTGAGCAGCGTATTTGCAAATATTGTTATAATAAATTAGATGAGAATAAAATGCCTGCTAGAGCTGTTCATAATAATCTAGAGTTGGTTGCTATTCCTCCAGAGCTGATTGATTTAAAAACGTATGAGTCTATTCTGATACAATGTGTTCACCCGTTTCAGGCTATTGTTCGTATGCAGCCCAAAACAAATAAATTACCTCCATCAGAGTTGCAAAGAGGATTAAAAGGAAGAGTTGCGTATTTACCATTAGATTTAAGGAAAAATGTTGAAACTATTGGTGTAGATCATGCAGAAAATGAGCCACTAGTCATTCTAGTTAATGGTGTTCCTACTTTGGCAAGAGTTAGTGGATGTTAGAAAAGTGCAAAAGGCATCATTGTATCTGATAAAAAATAATGAGTACTATAGAAATGTGTTTGTTCGAGAAGAAGAAATAGCTTTAGCAGAAGTTAGTGAAACATTAAGTGGACAAATTAAAAAAGTGGACATGTCCAGATGTGAAGAGATCTATGAACATTACAGTGTACATCCACTTCATTCACTTCAAAGAGGTGATGGGGAATACAATTGAGTTGTTTCAAATGAAAAAAGCAACAGGAAGTCCCATTAGTGTATGGGAAGAGAGCTTGGAAGCTCGTTGTTTCCCGCAGTTGTTTCCAATAGGAAAAGGTGGACGATATGATGAACGTCCTGTGCAGATTCCTGCATCTGAATATCGGACAACAAGATTATATGCAGAAGATCCAAGATTTCGACAATGTATCCCTTATGTGTTTCATCTTTTGTTTGAAAGTGACTTGTCCGGACTTTCATATGCAGTAAATCACATTTTAAAAACTGGAATGCATCTGCAAAATGTAACTGCAAAGGATTTTATGGATAAATTGCATCAGAGAGAAGATCATTTAGAATGTCAGTTGATTAATCTGATGGTATGTCAGCGTGGGACTAATGAATATTGGTACCGTCGACACGAAGAACTGAAATGTATGCTACGGAACTTGGGAACTCCTACGTGGTTTCTTACCCTAAGCTATGCTGAGTACGCTTGGGATGATTTACTTGAATTTCTTCAAAAGGCAAATTCCAATATAAAAAATATTGAGAATTGTGCTTCTTGGATCCTGTCAATGTATGCAGATATTTCAATCATAGATTTGAAGCTATGATGTCTTTCATCTGCAATAAAAAGAGTCCTCTTCTTGGAGAAGTTGTGGATTTCTTTTGGAGAAAGGAGTATCAAGCAAGAGGTGCTCCTCACATACATATGTTGTTATGGGTCAAGGATGCCCCCAAATTTGGAACAGAATGAGATGAAACTGTTTTGTCTTTCATTGAAGATTATTCTACATGTGCTCTTCCAAATAGCAGAGAAGAGAAAAACTTAAAACAACAAGTCTTACGATTTCAAAGCCACAGGTGTGGAAAATACTGTCGACGAAAGTACAAGTCAAAGGATAAGTTCTATACCAAATGTCGTTTTGGATGTCAGCTGTACGACATACCATCACAATAAAGTCTCCGAAAAACACCTACAACTTAGGAAGAAGCGAAGAATCGAAATACATAAATGACTACAATCCAGTTATTTTATCCATGTGTAATGCTAACATGGATATTCAATATGTTGCGGATAATTCCATTGCTGTTGCTCGATATGTAACGTCCTACTTTACTAAATCAGAAAAGACTGAATTGAAAGAAATGTGGGAAGAGATTTCTCACGAGAAGAGTCTAAGTAAGAAATTATACAGTTTCAGTTTGAAGATGTTATCGCATCGTGAAATTGGAGCATATGAATGTTCAGATCGGTTATCATCTGCAAGTCTATATTCCAAAAGTAGAAGAATCATTTGGGTGAGTCTAGGTCTTGCAGGAATGCGAAATCGGGTACTGAAATCTGTTCAAGAAATTGAATATTTAGCAGAAAATGACCCTGAAATTACAGATATTTTGAAAACCAATATGTTGGACACATACTATCCAAAGAGAAGTCATCATCTTGAGAACATGTGTCTCTATGAAGTGCTGCAAAACTGCACTTTTAAACGGAATATTACAGAGAACATCAATGATGGAAAATATGGAGTGATTGGTTCTGAAGGATGTCTGGTGAAACAAAGGAAAGGAAATTTAATTAATCACAGAAAACTGAGTTGCGACACTGCTGACAAAAGGGAATTTTACTATTTAGCCCTTTTGCAAATGTTCAAACCATGGCGTTCTGAACTGGAATTACTTGGAGATTTTCCCAGCTATGAAGATTCATTTAATGCTTGTAAAGATAACATACAATGCAGTGCTTCCGCAAATTATGTGAAAATGTTGAATGATGAAATTGATCAAGAAGCTACAATTGCAGCTGAGATTGCTAGAGACAGTTCTCAAGACAGTCAAAGTTCTGCTGCACTGAGTCAAGATCCACTAGGACAACCAATTGTTGAAAATGAAGCAGAGATTGCAATGAATGAGGTGGAAACAGCAATGTATCAAGCACAAGAAGATGCAATACAGTTAGGAAACTTGGAAGAGCAACTAAATGTTGAACAGAAACAAATATATCAGCAAGTGAAAGAGCAGATTGACCATGGATTACTTCATGAAAAGAGAGTGTGCTCATGTACATCATTTCAACCTATCCGAATGTATGTGAGTGGTCAAGCTGGAACAGGAAAGAGTTTCTTAATTAAAGTAATTACAAGTTATCTGCAAAAAACAACTGAGTCGCATTTGTCTTGTGTTGTCACTGCTCCAAATGGTTTGGCAGCACATAACATTAAAGGAATTACTGTACATCGTTTACTAATGCTGCCAGTAGAGCATGAGAACAAATTGGAATACCACAAGCTATCTGGAGAAGCTTGTTGTGAAGTTTCAAGAGTGCTGAAGAAAATTAAACTTCTCATTATTGATGAGGTGAGCACGGTTTCAAACTTGATGCTTGCCTTTGTGCATTTAAGAATGCAGCAAATTCTTAAAACAGAGTATGACGTGTTATTTGGAGGAAAACACGTCATAGTTTTTGAAGATCTACTGCAACTGACACCGGTAAAAGGACAACCGGTATTTAAAACACTTGCCCATGAGGATACCAGAAAGTCTCTTGGCAGTGTTGGTAATGTGAACATTTGGAGTAATTTTGAATGGGGAACAACCTTTACAACGCAACTTTTACAACGCACTACCTTTACAACGCATTTTTTACAACGCATAATCCATTACAACGCATGACATTACAACGCATGACACTACAACGCATTTTTAAAAACTACCTTTACAACGCATTCCATTACAACGCATACTACCATTACAACGCATACCATTACAACGCATAATATTACACTACACTATCCAACACTTACCCTACTGTTGCACCCCCTGGAGTTAGAATAGTAATTTTTACCCCTATACTATCCAACACTTACCCTACTGTTGCACCCCCTGGAGTTAGAATAGTAATTTTTACCCCTATTCTATCCAACACTTACCCTACTGTTGCACCCCCTGGAGTTAGAATAGTAATTTTTACCCCTATACTATCCAACACTTTCCCTACTGTTGCACCCCCTGGAGTTAGAATAGTAATTTTTACCCCTATACTATCCAACACTTACCCTACTGTTGCACCCCCTGGAGTTAGAATAGTAATTTTTACCCCTATACTATCCAACACTTACCCTACTGTTGCACCCCCTGGAGTTAGAATAGTAATTTTTACCCCTATACTATCCAACACTTACCCTACTGTTGCACCCCCTGGAGTTAGAATAGTAATTTTTACCCCTATACTATCCAACACTTACCCCACTGATGCACCCCCTGGAGTTAGAATAGTAATTTTTACCCCTATACTATCCAACACTTACCCCACTGTTGCACCCCCTGGAGTTAGAATAGTAATTTTTACCCCTATACTATCCAACACTTACCCTACTGTTGCACCCCCTGGAGTTAGAATAGTAATTTTTACCCCTATACTATCCAACACTTACCCTACTGTTGCACCCCCTGGAGTTAGAAAAGTAACTTTTACCCCTATACTATCTAATACTTACCTTAAATGCAATTTAATATTATGCGTTGTAATGGTATGCGTTGTAAAGGTAGTATGCGTTGTAATGGAAATGCGTTGTAAAGGTAGTTTTTAAAAATGCGTTGTAGTGTCATGCGTTGTAATGTCATGCGTTGTAATGGATTATGCGTTGTAAAAAATGCGTTGTAAGTGCATGCGTTGTAAAAGTGTGCGTTGTAACGTCATACATCCATTTTGAATACAAAGAACTGACAACAAATATGCGACAGGCAAATGATGCTGAATATGGAAGTATTCTTCAAGATATAAGAATTGGAATTCTTTCAAAAAAAGGGAATGAAGCTTTGGAGAGTAGATTACTTTGCAATGTCTTTCCAAATGAAAATTCAGTTGCTGCAAAAGTGTACGTGGAAATTGCTAAAAAAAAGTCAGTGATTTGCTTAATGCCGACACTGCATGAGTGTTCAATATTTAACGAAGAATTATTAAAATTGGAAAATGAAGAAATTGTTAAAATGGAAGCCATCGATAAAATACTACATGAAGGAATCACTATTATTTTGACGGGTAAGTTGAGACCAAAACTATATTGTTTAGAAAAAAAGATATCTAAAACTGCTGGTTTGGAAAAGACACTGTATGTGTGTGTAAACTGTCGGGTAATTTTAAGGCGTAATTTGGATGTAGAGAAAGGTTTAGTTAATGGTGCAATGGGGAAAGTGGTGGATTTTGTGAATTATCAGAAAAAAGAAGGAATTGAATTTTTTAAAATTAAATTTGATCAGATTGATGAAGTTAAAGAAATTGGTCGTTGTTCAGTTCGTTTTTTGCTTGTTAAAGATTTATATGTGCGTAGGAAACAATTTCCATTTTCTCTGGCATATGCAGTGACTATTCATAAATCTCAAGGATTAAGTGTAAACAGTGCATTGGTGAACATTGGATCTACTGTATTTAAAGAGGGTATGGCATATGTTGCTTTTTCGCGAGTTAGAACATTATCTGGTTTGTTTTTGATTGATTTTGATGAGACAAAGGTTACTGCAGATGCAAACTGTGTAAAAGAGTATAATAGGTTAAGAAGGGTGTATGCTCCAAATTTAGGTCAATATCCTGTATTTGAAAAGGGTATGGTTAGTCGAAAAAGAAGATTAGAGAATATCTGTACTGAAGATGTCAAGAAGGGAAAAGAACAAGATAATGTTGCAATTGCAGGTAAAAAGAAATTGGACACTGTTGAAGAGATTGTTGGTTATCAGTTTGAAAATAGTTCTGGTGTCAACTGCTATGCTAATGTAGTGGTCAATGTTGTTTTTTATCTTGAAGGTTTGCAAGAACAAATTATGCAGAATCGGGAAAAAAGATTTTGTTCTCTGTTGCATTCTGTTTATGAAAAATTGACAACAGATAAAAGTAAAATACAATCTGTTTCAGATGTTCGTAATCTTTTGGATGTGTGTTCTGGTTCTACACAATTTACACAAAATATCCAACAAGATGCTCAGGAATTTTTAATGTATATGCTTACCATTTTTGAAAATGAAGGTGTAGAAATAGAAAATATGTTTGGCCTTTCTTACAAATGGGAACATTATTGTGAAACTTGCATGTATACATGTAGCACCAATGTAGACACTGAGAAATTTCTGTATTTAACATTACCAGACTGTATATCAGTGTCTTTCAATAAATTAGTGAAAGGTGCAATTCAAAACATGGAGTATAGCCAATGTAAATCAGAAATGTTATCCACATTATTCTTAACAAAATATGGAAAATACATAATTTTAATGATGCAACATTGTACAGCTGATGGAAGAAAATTGGATACTTTAATAAAGCAGTTTGTAGCAACACAAGTATCAATATCAGGAAGGACTTTTGTAGCAATTGCAATAATTTTCCATGATGGTCCTTCCACCACATCTGGACATTATACTGCCTATCCAAAATGCGACAAAGGCTGGACACTTTGTAATGATGCCCAGTTGGTTTTCAAACAACGTTTGCCTAGGGAATTACAAAATTCCTACCTAATATTTTTAAAGCCAAAGTTTTAGGAAGATAATTCAGTCTCTGAGGAATTTAATATTATAATTTAATAGGACTACCATTGGCCAATTTACATAAAGAAGAAGTGCAAAAATACCATTTGGCCTCAAGGAAAGGTATATTTTTGAATTATGGACTTTTTGGTGGTCATTAATTCGGTGATTATTTTAATGCGGCAACATTTACAGTTTTTATAAGTTAAAGTTATAACATTTTGTAATCTGTAAGCATTTCATATATGTATGATTTGTATTTTCTGGTACTTTACTGGGAATAGTATGTTGTTTTGTTTTTTAACAATCTTGCTGATTGTTTTTTTTTTTGCCCGCTGTTAAGTGATGAGTACCATTGAAATCACTATTTCTAGTGGAATTCAATATATTCTGAGAACAGCAAAAAAGGCAAACAAAGTACTTTGTGGAAATTATGTTGTGTTGTAAAAAATGTATTATTATATGTTATATTTTTTTTTTCTTTCACAGATCCAAATTTTAAAATAAGCAATTTTTAACAATTTTTATTTGAATGAAAAACAGCAAAAAATGAATACCATTTTTTAATCCTATTACTGTGAAGGTAAGTTTAACTAAGTCTCAAAATGCAGAATGAAGAGGCCTGCAAGAAGCTACAAAGTTGAAACACGTTTCTAAAAACACTCTGTTTATGTAGTTTTGAAATCTGACCATAATCAGATATCATGTGACCTGCAAAAAACGAGATTTGAGGGGTTCATAATATTTCACATTTTTAGCTGTTGAAGGACCGCAATCATTTCAATCATTCTTCTTTGAACATCTTTGCAGACAAAACTCTGTGCTTACTTTTATCATTCGCAAGGAAATTTAAAAACGGGAATATGTCACAAACAGCACATGACACAGATATCCTTGCACTATTGTGCAAGGGTGCCTGTGTCACCACATGGCTGCAGGTTAAGCAGCCGTGCAGACAGAAGCATGGATTTGCAACATATTTATGTACATATGTTGCATCCCTGTGCTTCGAAAGTACTACAGCACACTGCAGCTAACGAGGTTACTGTGTGATACTGCAGCACATCCTTATAGTTCTGCACTTATACATTCACCATACGGTACTAATGCATTCATTCAGTCAATTACATACTACACATACATTCATGTAAACTCTCACACACTAACAAAGAAATGTAGCTCTTTTTTTAAACCAGGAAAGTTAGTTCTTACAATACATTTTTTTTCTTCTTTCTTCTTTTATATTTTTTGGGGGTTTTCTGATCAATTTTGTGATTTTTTTGATTTTTCCGAAGAAAAAAAAACAGGAGAAACCAAAGAATGAACTTCAGGGAACATAAAAATTTTTAAAAAAAACTAGCAAATATGACTTTCTTGGCGGCGGCAGATCAGATCGATCGACTGCTCGCCATAGCACAAAGTCTTATTGCACTTAGTGCAGAGCACTTTTAAAAATCGAAATTGAGGACGGATGTCCAAGGTTTATTCTGATGGATGCACTCTTGATGCGCTCGGCTGCGATGAGGTGGATGGCGCAGGAGCAGGAGTGTTTCTCATCCGTCGGCACTCTTCTTTTGCAAGATTGTTTGGATGAAGGGTCCTCATGTGCTTCATCATACTTGCCGTGCCGCAAGAGTATTTCTTGTTAGGATCCCCTCTCGATAGGACTCTTTTGCAAATCTTGCATGTGACCAAGGTGGCATTGGTTTTATTCTGCCCCTCGGGAAAAGTAAAAAATGTCCATACCACTGAAGAGAAACGTTCTTTGCGTGGTAACTCCGGCAAAAATTCATCCTCAGAGGTTTGAGGTGATGCAGGTGATGCCTGCTGCCCTGAAGCCATTTATGGTTGAAAAAATTAAGAGCTAAGTGTAAACTTAGTCTAAAAAATGTTCTTCTCTCCAAAGAGGTGGTTCTCCAAAGAAGCTCAAAGAAGAATGATTGAAATGGGTGGGGTCTTTCAGTAGTTAGAACAGGAAGTGTAATGAACCAATCAAATCTCTTTTTTTACAGGTCACATGGGATCCGCGCACCGTGCGCTTACGCAGCACGCACCCAGCACGCATCCGCGAAATTGAATTAAAAAGAAATATAGGATTAGATGTCAAAATATATTAGTTTTAAGACTAGTTTAGATTTTGTCTTCAATTAACATTCACATGCAATACATAAATATGTTTTTTTAAATGTTAAATACTTCGCGGGATCCGCGCACCCACCGCGTTATAGACGCAGATGACGCATCGCGTATAGGCTAGGAGCCGCGTACCGGTCACAGTGAAATCGCGCACTAACCACGTACCCACCGCATACCATGCGCAGATGCTATCGCGTAGGGATTGAGAATGGTGCGCTTAGGGTGCGCGGATCCAAAAACATTGAAAATAATATATAAAATAAAGTTTTGCACATATAGTTAAAAAAATATTTTGAAAAATATAAAAAAATATGTTTGAAAAACACATTAAGTTCAAATAATATTTTTTAATTTTTAAAAGAATTAATTGAAATAATACATTTAAAAATGGTGATAAGAAAGTATTTTAACAAAAATGTAATTAATGAAATGACACACTGAATTTGAAAAATATAGAAATCCAATCAAAATCATTAAACATGATATCTTCAGAGAAAAGTTATAGATAGGAATTAGCATTTAATAAACCTTTGAAATTCACTGACAAAACCATAGGTTTCATGCACATTATAGTTAGGAATTGGTATTTAAAAAACCTTTGAAATTCACTGAAAAAACCAAAGGTTTCAGGGGCGTTATAGTTAGGAATTGGCATTTAAAAAAACTTAGAAATTCACTAAAAAACCATAGGTTTCAGGGGCCTTATAGTTAGCTGGACATTTCCCTCGTACAAAACCCTAGAAATTCCCCTGTTATAGTTAGTTCAGCTAACTATAACTCAGGCCCCCGCAATGCACTGCTGATGACTTCACATATTACATCACTCATGACATGGTCAGTGACATCACTGATGACATCACTGATGACATCTCAAATGACATCACTGATGACATCACTGATGACGTCATCCATGTGATAAATTAGTGCATCTTCTCACACCCTAATATAACCTTTGATACACTGACTCAAAATTTCAGACTTCCATACTCAAAACCATAGATACTCCAATACCAATAACTACATACACACTCATTGACTCTTAGGTCTACACACACCTCCACTCACTCACCTGTAGAGTCACTCATACTTACAGTCACTCAGTACAGGACTATCATATGCATTTATATACCTATATAGACACTCAGACACCACCAATCATCCATAGACATACTCACACACCTAGTCAGTCCTGGAAATAATTAATCACACTCCCATTTACTCACCTATGCAGTTATACACACACAAGTTCACTTACTCATAAAAATAGTACCACATTCTTACGCTCTTATACAATCACTGATACAAGCACACACTCATCCATACAGCCACTCTCACAATCACACACTCTCACATATACCCACTTATATACTCTTATACACATATATACTGCCTTTCACATATGTCTTTACTCACACATGTACCACTGAGATATACATTCAATCACTAACACACCTATACATACATTCACCCAACCATACAGTCCATCACAGATACACTCTTTAAAACATGCACCCACTGAATCACCCACTCACACATCTAGTCACAGAGTCACACACACACAACCCACACAAACACTCAGGCAACCATAAAGATACTCAGACAACCAATCAATAACCCATATAGACACTCATATAGCTATTCAACAAACCATGCAGCCACTTATACACCAACACACAGACACATACAGACATTCACACAGTTTAGTCACTAGTCTGCAGTAAGATACATTTAATGACTCACTTATAGAGTCAGTTACACACCTAGAAAATCATCCATTCACACACTTATTTTTCAACAGGCCTTTCCCTATATATATTAAGCATAATAAAACTGTTCAGAAACACATACTCAATGGATGATGTCATCAGTGATGTCATCAGTGATGCCATTTGAGATGTCATCAGTGATGTCATGAGTGATGTCACTGACCATGTCATAAGTGATGTAATATGTGACGTCATCAGCAGTGCATTGCGGGGGCGCGAGTTATAGTTAGCTGAACTAACTATAACAGGGGAATTTCTAGGGTTTTGTACGAGGGAAATGTTCAGCTAACTATAACGCCCCTGAAACCTATGTTCTTTTTTAGTGAATATATATATATCTGGATCAGGTCAGGACAAGCACTTTATTTTGGACACAAATTTGACCATAAAAGTTTACAGGACAGACATCACAATCCTACACTTTAAAACAAATTTATAACATAAAGTTCAAAATGAAACAATTCATGTAAAAGTCAGCAGCAAATTGAACTACATAAATACAGCAATGGATCATAAAATAGGCATTACATCATACAAAAGCCAAAGTCTCGCATTACAGAAAAGTACAGGTAAAGTGCAGTTTAAAGTGCCTGAATCACATAAGAAAATTCCTTAGTGGCATATGTTTTTTGTTAAAAGGTTAGACCATCGACCTAAAACAATAATGATTTTCTTCTGCTGACTGCACATTTCAGAAATGAGCAGATATTAATTCAATTAGATAGAGAATCCAGTTGTAAATACACAAGGGCTAGTCCTGAGGTTCTGATCCCCCTTTTTCGTATAATTGGAATTAAAAACCTTTTTGTAAGATCAATAAACAATTTGCAGAAGAAGGTAAAGTGTAAAAGACTTTGCAGAAAAGATTCATCATCTGGACATAACAGGACTTTTGTGTAGGTCAAATTGGCCAAGACTGAAGCCAAGCTACCACCTCACAAATCCTAACCTGAACCTAGTCAGCGCGCACCTGTACCATGAATTATCAATCCACTCAAGGTAAGGCTCCAGGGAACGGGAAAAGGTGGATCTCCGCATAGTCTCTGACAGACCGTGTGCTGAACTCAACATTCTCCTTCAATGAACTTGACCTAGTTTTAAAAGCAGTTTTAACCCACACAATACAGGTCTTCTGGATGGAAGAGGGGTTGGTGAAAAGAGATGGCCTACCCAACGTAGTTAATTTGCATTGGATATCATCAAACCAAGGGATATTCGAGCCTCTCTCACACATGAGGCTATTGTTAATAATTTCTCTAGTTAAAGTGGCATGGGGAGGTTACAGGGACATTATAGATAGAAAATATAAATTAAAATACTACGAAATTCACTAAAAAAGCAAAGGTTAAAGGGACGTTATAGTTAGGCTCAGATTTCACTCGTACAAAACCATAGAAATTCAGCAGTTATAGTTACCTGAGCTAACTATAACTTATACCCCTGCAATGCACTGCTTATGACCTCACATATTACATCACTGATGTAATGGTCCGTGACATCACTGATAACATCTCAAATGACACCACTGATGACATCATCTACAAAATCTCTCACACCCCAATACAGCATCTCATACACCCACTCAACCACTCACATTCCTATTTACAGACCCATACAACTACTCAAACAACCACTCACTGATCCATAGAGCCACTCACACAACCCACTCACTCATTCATACACCCACTCAACCACTCACCCAAACAGCTACTCACACAACCACTTACCCATACACCCACTCACACACCCACTCGCTCACACATATTGCCTTCCAAAACCACCACTTACTCACTCACATGACCATTTACCTACCCATTTACATATTCATACAAGCATTCACACATCACTCTCTAAAGCAGCAACTCACACACCAACTTACTTAAACAAACACCCACTCAAACAGTCACTCACTCACCCATACAGACACGTACACACGCAATCACTCACCCATAGTCACTCACACATTCATTCACCCAGCCATAAAGCCAGTCACTGCTTTTTTTGTTTTTAGGGGAAGAGTTGAAGGTGGAATTGTTCATATATATATATATATATATATATTCCCCCGTTATAGTTAGTTCAGCTAACTATAACTCGCGCGCCCGCAATCCACTGCTGATGACGTCACATATTACATCACTCAGACATGGTCAGTGACATCACTCATGACATCACTCATGACATCTCAAATGACATAACTGATGACATCACTGATGACATCATCCTTGTGTAAGAGTGGCAGACCTCCTCTTATCCTAATATAAACTTTGATACACACATTGAAAAATACAAACTAAAGTTTTGAAAACTATAGAGATACCAATACCAGTTAGAACAACCTATTCAGTAATTCCAAAATCTACATACGCATCCACTCATTCATCAACACTTCTATATAGTCACTCATACATGTACTCAGTCATCATATGTACTCATACACCTATACATCCTGTTACACACCTACACTCATACATAGAGTTACTCACACACATACTGACACATGCAAATAAACATCCATTTACTTGCATGTACAGCTATACACACACCAGTACACTTACTTCTACAGAAACGTACACATAATTACTCTCTAAAACAATCACTTATAGAAACACATACTTATTTATACAGGATCTCTTCCAATCTCTCACTCTCATATATCCTCACTTATTTACATCAATACTCACATATACTAGTTCAAAACATATGGACTTACTCATAAAGACACTATTGAGACAGTCATTCACTCTCTTACTCACCCATACACACACTCATCCACCCATACTGTCCTGCTCCGCTCCTACCCTGAAAGTCTCGGGGTGATTCGTCAAGCGGGGGCCGAGAAAAAAGGGGGGTGCCAAAACGCGTTTTTCCCATTCAATTTTCCTTAGGGACCTTTAGTCCAAGGTACAGCCCGAACGGCTGAACATAATTACTTGAAATTTGGCAGAGAGGTAGTCCTCAGGTCAGGGATGTGCCTTTTGCAGGTCTGGTGTCAATCTGTTCAGTAGTTCCTGAGAAAATCAAAAGTAAAATCATATATATATGTGGGCGGAGCCTAACCACACATCTCATCCTGAGATCTGATTGGCTGTCAGCACTTCATCCAAGAAGTGTTGGCAGCCATCTTGGGACCAATATACATGATAGCACCTCATTAAAAAGCATTGCGGTTAATAGAAGGTTTTAAGACTTTAGTTACATTATAAATCATTTGTTGATGGTACCATACCCATTTTAGGAATTGTGGTGTGTTCTAAGTGATTTTACCATGTGAAAAAACCTTCTGCTGTGATATCATGAATCATGTTTGCGAGAAAACTATTTTCTCATGCTTTTCCCACAGAGGTTTGGAAGGTGATCTATAAGCTAAACTGAGGGCATATTTTCTGTAAATTCACATTATCTTTCTCGGTCATGTGAGAATGAAGTCTGACATTCTCAGTAAATCATGTACACCCAACAAGGGCAGAGACTGTCAGTTGATTCCTTTGTGTTCTACTGCAGCTTCCCAGAGTGTTCTAAACAACAACTAGAGCGCTAACAGTCCTACTTATGACAAACGTATGGCACACCTGAAGCCATCTTGGTTGGAATAAAGTGGTAACTCTTAAAACATTTAATTTAAAAAGGAACAAAATGAGGGGGTTCATTTTGCCATAGAAAGTAGGATTAGTGCTGCAGAAAGAAAATGTACCGAACATTTTGAGTGACTTCTCAAATCCTCTTCTATTTCATTAAAAAATTCTGACATGCAGACTGAAACATGCACTTTCAATACCAGCAGCAGCCTTCCCTGGTGAGCAGTAGCTTTACTACAGTGATCTAATAAGCAACTAGAGTGCTAACATTCTGAATTTATGGCAAATGTGTGACACATCTGAATGCCTTCTTGATGGAATCAAAGTAAAAAACTGAAAGTATTTCCTACTGAGGAGACTGTAGTAAATGAGGAAATTAGGAAACATCATGACAAATAAGTCTCCCAAAATGGCCACCAGAGACAAAAGAGCCCAAATGTAGCCCAAATATCACCCAGATGTAGCCCAAGTATAGCCCAATGACAGAATGTCCCAGAGTGTTCTAACGAACAACTAGAGCGCTAACAGTCTTACTTATGACAAACGTGTGGCACACCTGAAGCCATCTTGATTGGAATAAAGTGGTAATACTTAAAACATTTAATTTAAAAAGAAACAAAATGAGGGGGTTCATTTTGCCATAGAAATTATGATTAGTGCTGCAGAAAGAAAAATTAGGGCACATTTTGACTTCTCAAATCCTCTTCTATTTCATAAAAAAATTCTGACATGCAGACTGAAACATGCACTTTGAATACCAGCAGCAGACTTCCCTGGTGAGCAGTAGCTTTACTACAGTGATCTAATGAGCAACTAGAGCGCTAACATTCAGAATTTATGGCAAATGTGTGACACATCTGAATGCCTTCTTGATGGAACCAAAGTAAAAAACTGAAAGTATTTCCTACTGAGGAAACTGCAGTAAATGAGGAAATTAGGAAACTTCATAACAAATAAATCTCCCAAGATGGCCACCAGAGACAAAAGAGCCCAAATGTAGCCCAAATATCACCCAGATGTAGCCCAAGTATAGCCCAATGACAGAAGTGTGCAAAACACTTATTTGTTGTGTATTTGCAGTTTTATATAGTGCAGACTTTTCACGTATTGGAGTGCTTTACATGAGCATTGGTTACATCACACAAGATCAAATTCATTTTGGTTGTAGACATGGGGAGATTAAGTAATTTGACCAGATTCACAGAATGTTGAGCTGAAGCAGAAACTGCAACATGGTTCCCCAGTTGCAAAGTCTGCAGCTCTGGAAGTAACACCACATCCTCTCCCCTAGGTGCAACATTTAATCAAGTGGTCAACTGGATAAAAAAACATAAAGATTACAAATAATTGAAAAGTTCTTTGTCGCTATTTGAAAACTCAGAAAATATGTCCTCATTTTAGTTATTTAGAGCACTAACCATAATTTTGATGCAAATAAGACCCTCTCATATATGTAATTTCTAAAGGAAATACTCCAGGTATTAGTTTTGATTACATCAACATGACGTCAGGCGTTCCACACTTTTGTAATAAATATACAATGTTAGCAATCTAGTTGTTTATTCGGGATACTGTTGAGAGGCAGAGGCCAGGGGCACGGACTCTGAAAAATGAAGGCAGGTAGGAGAGTGCAGATGCAACAATTTGATTACACTGGGCAGGCAGGAAGGGCAGTGCCAGCACAATAGACTATGGAGGGCAGTAGAAAGGGGGGCAGGGGCAACAAACCAACAATACAGGACTGGCAAGAGAGGCTGTGGCAATATAATAGACCATTGTGGGCAGAAGGAAGAGGCAGTGGTAGTACAACCATACATGCCAACAGACCCGTTTCAGCCAGGAAACGTCCTATGTGTTTAAGCTCAAATAGGCTTTATTTGATCTGTCTCCTATCTACAATCTCCTCTTTTTCAATGTAACTCAAAGGGGAAAATCAATACCCCAGATTTTTTTCAAAATCTCCCTCTTACCAAGTTCAAAAAGGTTCGCAAGCATGGTACATTGGATCATGGTAGGCAGGAGGAATTGGGGTAGGGACATGGACTCGGATAACAGAGGACAGGAGGGACATGGAGAGGTGCACCAAACTGACCCTACAGGGCAGGCATCAGGGTCTTCAGCAGCACAATACACCACACAGCGCATGCAGGACGGGAGTGCAGCACAACAATCCATAGAAAGCAATAGGGAGGGGACAGGACCATGCACATGGACAACAGAGAACAGAGGGGAAAGAGGCAATGGTAGCTAGCTGACCATAATGGACAGACAGGAGTGAAATCTGCAGCATAACAGACCATAAAGGGCAGGAGGGGCGGATCAGGGGCATTACAATGGAACAGACAAGCAAGGAGGGAGGGAATAGGGGTCTGCACATGGAAAAAGAGGGCTGGGGGCAAGGGGGCAGAGCAGGAGAAGCAAGATGACCATGGAGGTCAGGCAGGATGGGCACTAGAAACAAGACACACCATGGAGAGCAACAATGAGACTATGATGGCATACACACAGACCATGGAGGGAAGGTGGGAGGGGGTCAGGGGCAGCTAGCTGACCACACAGGGAAAGTGGGAGGGGCCATGGCAGCACAGAAGACCATGCATGGCAAGCGGGACGGTTAGTGGCAGCACAATGGCTATTATGGGCAAGAAGGAGGGTGCAGAGCATGCACAAAGGACCATGGAGGATAGAAGGGAGGGTCAGGACTTGGGCACAGACAGGAGAGTTCAGGGGAAGGGGCCTCACAACAGACCGTGCAGGGCAGGCAGGAGGAGCAGTTGCAGCACATAGACCAGGGAGGGCAGAATGGTGTGGCAGTAAAATGGACCATGGAGGACAGGAGGAAGGGGATAGGGGCATGGCATGTGGACAGGCAGTGTGGAGGTGGCAGGGACAGGTTACAGTCATCTGACAATGCTAGGCAGGTGGGAGGGGAGTGGCAGCTCAACAGAACACTCAGAGTAGATAGGAGTGGCAGGTCCATGGAACATAGTGGGCAAAAAGGATGGAGCAGGGGCATGCACAAAGACATCGGAGGGCAGGGGGAAGGAGAATAGGGGCAGCAAGCTAAGCACAGAGGCTAAGCAGGAGGTCAATGTTGGGCCATAGAATTGGGCAATGGAGGGCAGGAGGAGAGGACTGGTACATCATGCTAAATGGAGGGCGGTGGCAGCACATCAGACCATGCATGGCAGGAGGGAGGAGGCTAGTCCATGGATTCAGACAACAGAGGATAGGGAGGAGGGGGATGGGGCAGCAGGCTAACTGTTCAGAGAAGGTGGATATTAGGAACTTTATTGTTTTTAAAATGCGTGTCTGTGCGAACTACTTTAAATATAAACAGGTATGCAGCATAATCTCACTTTTATTCAGGAAGAAGAGGACGTTTGTGACTGTGACTCCGGATTCACTTGGCAGAAACATCCCCTGATCCTCCACCCACCATCGCAAAATGTAATGCCCGTGAAAAGGGTAGGTGGACGCAGTGTTATATAGAACATTGTCCTGAGAGCACGATTGAAAATGAAAACTAGATATAGTATATGGTATAAACTATGCACCACAAAGTGTGATATAAGATGAACCGGGGCATGAAATATAATATGCAAAACATTGTGCGCAATGACAGATTCATTGGAGAGCGCGAGAGAGCACAGGCACTAGCGCATGTTATGCGATATGCGCCTTGGAGTGTAATATGCACAGGGTAGTGTTGTGTAACCTAACTAGTCTCTAAAGTTGTAATATAAAATATGTGATGGGGAGTGTAACGTTGCATATGCACTGTGACAAAGATATGGATCCCAGATTTTAATATGTATGGCATAGCACTGTGCGTTATAACACAGGCATCAAGGAAGGCACGTTAGAGGGGGCAATATAACCCGTTCGAAGGCAAGTGTGGCATGACATATTCACGGGGTGGTGTTACAGTGCACATGGGCTAGAGAGTGTCATAGCATACGCACTAGCTGGTGGAATACAACACAGAGGTGTGAGGCACTCGGCGGGCACTGGTGGGTGTAACACAGCATTGGGCTCAGCCAGGAGCACGCTGTGACTCTCAAGTGAGGTTCGTCTCCTTTCCAGAGAGTAAAATAAAAAGTATTACACATCCGGCGGTGGATGTGTGTTTTATTAACTGTGAGGGGGGTTTCTTGCAGAGTTTGGTCGAATTTTTGTTGAATCCGCTTCGAATGGCTTGGTGTGTGTGTATATTAAATGTGCCCGTCAATAGCTACCCATGTTTGTATAAATAAACGACAAGGGTGTCTACTTGGAAAGTACCCACCAGCGGGGGTGCCGGGATTAGGCACTGTAGGGCATCAGACACGTCAGAGCTTCACTAGCGGTGTAAATACATTCCATGTGGATTCATTCTATGCATAACCGCCTTTTAATTAATATCATGCAAATTTTCATGGTGATAGGTACATACGGTTTGTCCAGCATGTCCTAGATTTTTCTATAATTATATATATTTTTTTAAATAATAAAAAACAAAGGCCATCCCTGGGGAATGGGGTCCCCGGGGCCATAAGTGGCCTGAGGAGGGACGCAACGCAGCCCCCTCCTAAAGAATTTAAAAAACAAAAAGGCCATGACCCGGGGGTTGGGGTCCCCGGGGCCGATTAGGGCCTTTGGAGGGCCATATTAACTTTTTTCAACAAAAAAATTAGGGTGGAGGCCCTGGGGGATGGGGTCCCCAGGGCCAGTAAATTAGAAAAAGAAGGGGGGCCACACAGCCCTCCTTCTTAAAAAAATTAAATAAATAAAAGACCGGCATCGCGCCGGAAGGCCACGCCCCCTCCTTGCAGCACTCTGGAAATGCGCCCACTGGCCAGTTGTAAGTTGGGGAATTAATACTCTTCAATACTGAGGGTCCCTGAGGGCCAACTAGCCCAACAGGTATCTCCAGTATGCGCCAGGGAGCTGCGTTGCAGACAGGTGTTCTGAGGCCACGCCCCTTTTTACACCTCTATGCAACGCAGCTCTGTGGCGCTTACTGGAGGTACCTAGTGGGCTAGTTTGACCCTAGGGACCCTTAGGATTCAAGGGGACTTAATCTCTCAACTTAGAACGGCCACAGGGCGCGTTTACACAGTGGTGAAGGGATGGGACAGGGCCTGAGGTGACGTGTGCAAACATGCCCTGTGGCGCGTTTTAAGTTGGGGAAATAATTCCTTTTCAATCCTGAGGGACCCTGGGGCCCAACTAGCCCACCAGGGGCTTCCAGTAAGCGCCACTGCTCTGCGCTGCAGAGAGATGGTGCAGGCCGTGCCCCTTTTTACACCTCTCTGCAATGGTGCTTACTGGACGTACCTAGTGGGCTATTTTGCCCCTAGGGATCCTCAGGATTCAAGGGGACTTAATCTCCCAACTTAAAAAACGGCCACAGGGCGTGTTTACACAGTGGGGAAGGGAGGGGACGGGCCCTGAGGTGACGTGTGCTAACACGCCCTATGGCGCTTTTTAAGTTGGGGAAATAATTCCCCTTCAATCCTGAGGGCCCCTGGGGGCTAACTAGCCCACCAGGTGCTTCCAGTAAGCGCCACTGAGCTGCGTTGCAGAGAGGTGGTCCAGGCCATGCCACTTTTTACACCTCTCTGCAACGCAGCTCTGTGGCGCTTACTGGAGGTACCTAGTGGGCTAGTTGGACCCTAGGGACCCTCAGGATTTAAATGAACTTAATCTCCCAACTAAAAATGGCCACAGGGCGTGTTTACACAGTGGTGAAGGGAGGGGACGGGGCCTGAGTTAACGTGTGCAAACAAGCCCTGTGGTGCGTTTTAGGTTGGGGAAATAATTCCCCTACAATCCTGAGGGACCCTGGGGGCCAATTAGCCCACCAGGTGCTTCGAGTAAGCGCCACTGCGCTGCATTGCAGAGAGGTGGTCTAGGCCGTGCCCCTTTTTACATCTCTCTGCAACGCAGCTCTGTGGCGCTTACTGAAGGTACCTAGTGGTCTAGTTGGACCCTAGGGACCCTCAGGATTCAAGGAGACTTAATCTCCCAACTTAAAATGGCCACAGTGCGTGTTTACACAGTGGGGAAGTGAGGGGACGAGGCCTGAGGTGACGTGTGCAAACACGCCCTGTGGCGCGTTTTAAGAGGTAGTTTTAATCCCCTGCCCTATTACATACTAGGGGCTTACAGAGGAGGTCATGCTGATCACAGGGGGACGCATAGTTTTCCCTAGTGTATGTAGGTGTTTTCACTGTATTCTGAGTGTCTTTTAACATAGCACTGGCTCTAGTACTGGTTAGTCAGACTCAGTTACCACCAGTATCCGTCTGAAAAAGTTGAGGGTACAGGATGATTTTGCAACAAGGCTTCGTTCTGCTCTTCTGTTTGTTCTTTCTGCACGTTATCCTTCTTCCTGCACTTTTCTTCGTCTTTGAGGACATCTGTTGCTCCTTTCTGCATTTCTTTTTTTTTCTTTCTGTGTGTTTTTCCTTCTTTCTTCACATGTCCTATCTCTGTAGGCATAGTTAGGAATTAGCATTTAAAAAACCTTTGAAATTCACTGAAAAAACCATAGATTTCAGGCACGTTAGAGTTAGGAATTAGCATTTAAAAACCCTAAGAAATTCACTGAAAAAAACATAGGTTTCAGGGGCGTTATAGTTAGCTGGACTTTTCACTCGTACAAAACCATTGAAATTTCCCCGCTATAGTTAGTTCAGCTATAACTCGCGCGCCCGCAATGCACTGCTGATGACGTCACATATGACATCACTCATGACATGGTTAGTGACTACTCTCTACTACTCGCTCTCTACTACTCACTCTCTACTATTCTACTACTCTATATTATTCTCTCTACTACTCACTGTCAACTACTCACTATCTACCACTCACTCTCTACTACTCTACTACTCTCTACTACTCTCTCTACTTCTCACTCTCTACTACTCTCTACTTCTCACTCTACTACTCTCTACTACTCTCTACCACTCACTCTCTACTAATATACTACTCACTCTCTACTACTCTCTACTACTCTCTCTCTACTACTCACTCTCTGCTACTCACTCTACTATTCTCTACTACTCACTCTCTACTACTCACTATCTACTACTCTCCACTACTCTCTCTACTACTCACTCTCTACTACTCACTCTCTGCTACCCTACTACGCTCTACTACTCTCTCTACTACTAACTCTCTTCTACTCTCTATTACTCACTCTACTAATCTCTAGTACTCTCTACCACTCACTCTCTACTACTCTACTACTCAGTCACTACTACTCTCTCTCTACTGCTCACTCTCTACTACTCACTCTACTACTCTCTACTACTCACTCTCTACTGCTCTCTCTCTACTACTCACTCTCTGCTACTCTCTACTGCTCACTCTCTACTACTCACTCTCTACTACTCACTCTCTACTACTCTCTACTGCTCACTCTCCACTACTCTCTTCTACTTACTCTATTACTCACCCTCTACTACTCTACTACTATCTCTAGTTCTCACTCTCTACTACCATCTCTACTACTCACTCTCTACTACTCTCGACTACTCACTCTCTAATACACACTCTACTACTTGCTCTCTACTACTCACTCTACTACTCAATCTCTATTACTCTCTACTACTCACTCTCTACTACTCCACTACTCTCTACTACTCACTCTCTACTACTCACTCCTTACTACTCTACTACTCTCTACTACTCTCTCTATACTACTCACTCTCTACTACTCTCTACTACTCACTCTCTACTACTCTCTACCTCTATTTCTCTACCTCTACACCTCTCCGTCTACACCTCTACCTCTCTACCACTCTCTACCTCTCTCTACATGCACACATATGCGCATATATATGCATATATATGCATGTGCATTTATATATAGGTATGTGTATATACATATATGCATACATATGCATGTTATGTATTTGAAAAACACTAATATAAGCAAAGCTAAAACGCTACCTAATTAATATCAGAATTGCTTTAACTTAAACGAGGGCGATACCTATTACATTTTCAATGCTTGCTTACTTTGATTCCATCAAGAAGGCATTCAGATGTGTCACACATTTGCCATAAATTCTGAATGTTAGCACTCTAGTTGCTTATTAGATCACTGTAGTAAAGCTACTGCTCACCAGGGAAGTCTGCTGCTGGTATTGAAAGTGCATGTTTCAGTCTGCATGTCAGAATGTTTTAATGAAATAGAAGAGGATTTGAGAAGTCACTCAAAATGTGCCCTAATTTTTCTTTCTGCAGCACTAATCATAATTTCTATGGCAAAATGAACCCCCTCATGTTGTTCCTTTTTAAATTAAATGTTTTAAGAGTTACCACTTTATTCCAATCAAGATGGCTTCAGGTGTGCTAGACGTTTGTCATAAGTAGGAATTTTTTAGTGCTCTAGTTGTTCTTTAGATCACTCTGGGAAGCTGCAGTAGAACACAAAGGAATCAACTGACAGTCTCTGCCCTTGTTGGATGTACATGTTTTACTGATAATGTCAGACTTCATTCTCACATGACTGAGAAAGATAATGTGAATTTACAGAAAATATGCTCTTAGTTTAGCTTATAGATCACCTTCCCAACCTCTGTGGGAAAAGCATGAGAAAATATTTTTCTCTCAAACATGGTTCATGATATCCCAGCAGAAGGCTTTTTCACATGGTAAAATCACCTTAGAACACACCACATTTCCTAAAATGAGTATGGTACCATGAACACATGATTTATAATGTAACTAAAGTCTTAAAACCTTCTATTAACTGCAATGCTTTTTAATGAGGTGCTATCATATCATGTATATTGGTCCCAACATGGCTGCCAACACTTCTTGGATGAAGTGTTGACAGCCAATCAGATCTCAAGATGAGATGTGTGGTTAGGCTCTGACCAGATATATATGTGATTTTGATTTTGATTTTCTCATGAACTACTGAATGGATTTATACCATTTAAGCAAAAGGCACAACTCTAAACCAAGGTCTACCTTTCTGCCAGATTTGGTGTAATTCCATTCAGCAGTTAGGGCTAAAGCTACGACTAAAGGTCCCTATGGAAAATTGCATGGGGAAAACACGTTTTGGGACCCCGTTTTTCTCGGCCCCCGCTTGATGAATCGCCCTGAGACTTTCAGGTAGGGGTGGGCGGAATTTGCGTAATCGCGTTACGTAAATCTCCGCGAAACGGTAAAAAATCTCCGCGAACACGCAGAAATTCCGCGAACACGCGGAATTGCTTGTTCGCGATACTATTTTCCTGTTCGCGATCGCTGTTTGCGTGCTCGGGGTGAAATATCTCGCCAACACGCATATTGAGAACCCGAACACGCCAAAAATTTCGCGAAGTCGCGGAACGCATATTTTTGGGCTATTTCGCGTTCTCCGCGGAACGCGAAATTACCCAAATTCCGCAAATTCCGCGAACGGAACGGAATTTACCGCCCAGGCCTACTTTCAGGATAGGAGCGGACCTGAGTGGGCCATGAGTTTTGAAAATATCGTGAAGATTCATCAACCGACTCCAAAGTTATTCCAAATAGAATGTTGCGGATAACCTATGGATAATAGGTCCTAACTATAACTACCTACTGGTGACCGCCAGTAGGTAGTTATAGTTATAGTTATAGTCCAGTTCGTGGGGCGTGCGTGATGGATTGAGGACAGTTTCTACGTTTGAGGCTCATGTGAGAGCCTTATCTGGAAAAATTTAGGAGCGCATCCATTCAGGTTTTAATAAATGGACTTCAACTCCAGTGAGGCAATGTGTTGTTTTCATATAGAATAGCCCATCTGGGCGCACAATATGGCCGAATGAAGGAAGAGAGGCACCAAAATGCACTCCTCTGATTGCCTCTGAAGTAGTGATTAACGAAAAGCATCAGACGAATCAGGTGCTTTAAAAGTGATCAAACATGGAACTGCCCATACCAGTTGACACTCTTTGGGGAAGGTGCGCACACGTTCAAGTGTGGCTTGCTTGTTGGACACACCAGGAGCAATAAATAAATATGTCAGCTTGCTGCCAGAGCAGTCCCCTTGCCTGCGACGTTGGTGCTGTCAGTGGCAGCAGCAGCCACTATAGTATACTTCGAAATCCTTTATTCCGTAAGTAAATTCCAAGAATAACGGGACAGTACACCAGGAAACGGCACAAAACTTTATTGTGCGCTAGCTTTTCAAGGACGATGCGTTTCGGCGTTAGCCTTTGTCAAGTTACTTCCTGCATGCCGAAAAGCCATAGAAATACAAAAGCGTAGTTCATGAACATAGACGAACTACTTCAAAATCGTACTTCATAACGAACGCGACATAGATCAGAATAAACTTGAATTGATTGTTAATAGTCATACACTGAATACATAAAGTATAAAAAGACTATCCTTGATTACCATACATTTTTGAGTGACTGGTATTTCCAGGGACTGATTGATACTGATGAGTACAATTTCTTAAGAACAGATAAACCATGCATACCATGCATATACTTTCTCCCGAAGATCCATAAACACGTCACTCTACCACCAGGGCGTCCGATAGTTTCATCAAACGGGGTATTACTTGAAAACACATCCATATTTTTGGATTTATTCCTGTCTAAATATGTACTTAATCTAGTGTGATATTGCAAAGATAGTTCAGATTTCTTGCGTAGGCTCCATGACATACAATGGGAGGATGGATACATAATGATCAGTCTAGATGTATGCTCACTCTATACATGCATTGATCAACACAAAGGAGTAGCAGCATGTATGCATTTCCTGAAGAGCAGACATATAGATCACTGGGAGCATAATAGAATGTTAGAAACAATGATGCTATTCTGTCTTCAAAACAATATCTTTCTCTTTGAAAAGTCAGTGTATCGTCAGCGGTCTGGTACTGCTATGGGTACTTGTTTTGCCCCAAGCCTAGCGAACCTTTTCCTAGGGTGGTGGGAAGAACAAATAGTGTGGACACAGCATCTACAAAGGTATACCGATCACATATTAGTGTGGATCAGGTAAATAGATGATATGTTCCTCATCTGGAACGGCCCACAGAATTTAGCCAAGGAATTCATCGAACGATTAGGAACTAATGATCTGAACTTACAATTCACACATAAGATCAATCCAATTTATTGTGAATTCTTGGATATAGCAGTGGAAATAAGGGAAGGGAAAATTACAACACGCCTTTTCCGCAAACAAACCGCAGGCAACACGTTGTTGCATGCGGCAAGTCACCATCCAATCCCCCTAAAGCAAAGCATACCCTATGGGGAATTGCTAAGAGCTCGCCGTGCCTGCAGCACGGACTGTGACTTCAGAAAAGAGCAACAGACCATGCTTACACGTTTCAGAACAAGGGGATACAAAGAGGGAACCTTAGAGATAGCCCAAAACAAAGTCAAGGACTTACAACAGCACGACACACTATTTAAGACATCCAGTAGTACCATCAAGAAAAGTGATGATGATAGTAACCAGTTCAGTGCACCAAGAATGATAACTCAGTTCAGTAGGGGAGCATGGACATTAGAGAAAATCATGAGGAAACACTGGAATTTATTGACAGCAGATCCTATTATTGGTGAATGTATAGGAGCCAGACCACAAATAACATACAAAAAGGCCATATCATTAAAAGATAAACTGGTCCATAGTTATCGTGGAGAGGATACCCAACCACAATGGTTGCAAATGCCGAATGGCTTTACCTTATGTGGGATGTGCAAGGCAGACCGCAATGGCAGGAATTGCAAAGAGTACACCACAGGCACGAAACAAAAACGTCCAATAAAACACATGATCAACTGCAATAGTGATTTTACTGTCTACATACTTGAGTGCCCTTGTGGCCTCCGGTATGTAGGCAGTACTAAATTACCACTTAAATTGAGAATCTTGCAGCATTTACGTGCCATCACAAACTGTGATCATAACTATCCAGTGGCGCGTCATTACTCTGAAGTCCACAATAGTGACAATAGTAGCCTACGGTTTTTTGAAGTTGAGAGAATTCCCAGACACATACGAGGAGGGGATCGAGAGAAACACCTGAGAGTACTCGAGTCCAGATTTATTTTAGATCTGGACTGCAAGGCACCTAAAGGACTTAATAGTGGGGAGGAACTTGCAACTCATATAAGCTTGTAGTCCTCGGCAACACTGTCTCAGAAGCAACATGATTACTCCTAACCTTTGATTGGGATCTTAAAATATTTTGATATTCATTTCTTTAAACTCACTTTTATTAAGATAGGGAAATAGGTTTACACTGGATGAAATTATATTTCCCATTTGGGACATTGTATGAGCATCTACCGCAATTGTGGAAAGCTCTTAATGGAACCCCTAGGGTTCCCCCTTATCATCCTAGTCATTCCCTGATACCCTTCCTCTCTCACACGTTTAATTATATACTTGATTACACACCACACCATCCCGTCACTCCCATTATACCTAGCACTTAGTAAAGGGTACTATCTGCACTTGCCATGCACACTACAACATAAGTGAGGGATAGTTTGTGCATTTATTCAACTGGGAATCTATGGGTGAATGATTGGAACTCACGGTCCAAAAGATTTATTTGACCCAAAGTTATCCATTATAATATAAACAGATACGATGATCTTAGGGTCCTCTATAACTGTATACGCAATGGATAACTCATTGAATTGTATGGCTATTTCGCCCCAATTGAAATAAGTCCATATTTTATGGTATAAATGCACATGGTACTTTATAATCATGATGTATGCAATCATCACCTTTTTGTTGACATCGTTCCCAACTTTATTGTTCCCTCACTGTTATCAAAAGCGAGATCATAATGCTTATTGAAATAGTATGCACCCAATTTCATTTTTCTGCAATTGCAGTCACTTTATGTATTCAGTGTATGACTATTAACAATCAATTCAAGTTTATTCTGATCTATGTCGCGTTCGTTATGAAGTACGATTTTGAAGTATTTCGTCTATGTTCATGAACTACGCTTTTGTATTTCTATGGCTTTTCGACATGCAGGAAATAACTTGACAAAGGCAAACGCCAAAACGTGTCGTCCTTGAAAAGCTAGCGCACAATAAAGTTTTGTGCCATTTCCTGGTGTGCTGTCCCGTTATTCTTGGAATTTACTTACGGAATAAAGGATTTCGAAGTATATATATATTCACTGAAAAAACCATAGGTTTCAGGGGTGTTATAGTTAGCTGGACTTTTCACTTGTACAAAACCATTGAAATTCCCCCGTTATAGTTAGTTCAGCTAACTATAACTCGCGCGCCCGCAATGCACTGCTGATGACGTCACATATTACATCACTCATGACATGGTCAGTGACATCACTCATGACATCACTGATGACATCTCAAATGACATCACTGATGACATCACTGATGACATCATCCAGTGAATGTGTGTTTTTCTGAAAATTAAATATGTTTTATATATGTATATCTCAAGGTCGATGGAAGAATAAATGGGTATATAAGTGTCTAAATGGATGATTTGTTTTTGAAAAATTGATTGTGTAACTGACTGATTAAGTGTATCATAGTGAATACATGGCTTAGTGAGTAATGTTTAAATATGTAAATATCTGTATCAGTCTCTCACTTTGTGTATAAGTGGCTGCATGGGTTGGTGAGTAGCTACATGGGTGTCTATATAGGTTATTAGTTGGTTTTTTGAGTATCAGTGTCTGATGTCTGTATGGTTCGGTGGGGGGTATTACGTAGTGCATAGGTGCATGAATGAGTGACTCACTGTTTGTATGTGTTGAACACAGCATGTGTGCAGGACTGTATGGGTGGATGAGTGTGTGTATGGGTGTGTTAGTGAGTGAATGACTGTCTCAATAGTGTCTTTATGAGTAACTACATATGTTTTAAACTAGTATATGTGACTATTGGTGTATATATGTGAGTATATGTGAGAGTGAGAGATTGAAAGAGTTCCTGTATGAATAAGTATGTGTTTCTATAAGTGATTGTTTAAAAGACTAAGTATGTGTAAGTTTCCGTAGAAGTAAGTATGGTGGTGTGTGTATAACTGTATATGCAAGTAAATGTATGTTTGATTCTTTATTAGCATGAGTGACTATGTGTGTGAGTAACTCTATGGATGAGTGGCATTGTGTAACAGGATGTATAGGTGTATGAGTACATATGATGAGTGAGTACATGTATGAGTGACTGTATAGGACTGTTGGTGAATGAGTGGATGTGTATGTGGATCTTAGAATTACTGAAGAGGTTGTTGTAACTGGTATTGGTATGTCCATTGTTTTGAAAATTTTAGTCTCTATTTTTG
Organism: Triturus cristatus; assembly: GCF_964204655.1. Lineage (NCBI taxonomy): Eukaryota > Metazoa > Chordata > Amphibia > Caudata > Salamandridae > Triturus > Triturus cristatus. The sequence goes on from NC_140589.1 coordinate 1,879,927,713, forward strand.
AATGTGTGTATCAAAGGTTATATTAGGGTGAGAGGAGGTCTGCCACTCTATCACAAGGATGATGTCATCAGTGATGTCATCAGTGATGTCATTTGAGATGTCATCAGTGATGTCATGAGTGATGTCACTGACCATGTCATGAGTGATGTAATATGTGACGTCATCAGCAGTGCATTGCGGGCGCGCGAGTTATAGTTAGCTGAACTAACTATAACGGGGGAATTTCAATGGTTTTGTACAAGTGAAAAGTCCAGCTAACTATAACACCCCTGAAACCTATGGTTTTTTCAGTGAATTTCTGAGGTTTTTTAAATGCTAATTCCTAACTATAACGTGCCTGAAACCTATGTTTTTTTCTGTGAATTTCAAAGGTTTTTTAAATGCTAATTTCTAACTATGCCTACAGAGATAGGACATGTGAAGAAAGAAGAAAAAATGCACAGAAAAAAACAAAAGAAGTGCAGAAAGAAGCAACAGAAGTCCTCAAATACGAAGATAAGTGCAGGAAGAAGGATAACGTGCAGAAAGAACAAAAAGAAGAGCAGAAAGAAGCCTTGTTGCAAAATCATCCTGTACCCTCAACTTTTTCAGACGGATACTGGTGGTAACTGAGTCTGACTAACCAGTCCTAGAGCCAGTGCTATGCTAAAAGACACTTAGAATACAGTGAAAACACCTACATACACTAGGGAACATTATGCGTTGGGGTCCCCCTGTGATTAGCATGACCTCCTCTGTAAGCCCCTAGTGTATAATAGGGCATGGGGATTAAAACTACCTCTTAAAACAGGCCACAGGGCGTTTTTGCACACGTTAACTCAGGCCCCGTCCCCTCCCTTCACCACTGTGTAAACACGCCCTGTGTTAATTTTTAGTTGGGAGATTAAGTTCATTTGAATCCTATGGGTCCCTAGGGTCCAACTAGCCCACTAGGTACCTCCAGTAAGTGCCACAGAGCTGCGTTGCAGAGAGGTGTAAAAAGTGGCACGGCCTGGACCACCTCTCTGCAATGCAGCTCAGTGGCTCTTACTGGAAGCACTTGGTGGGCTAGTTAGCCCCCAGGGGCCCTCAGTATTGAAGGGAAATTATATCCCCAATTTAAAACGTGCCATAGTGCGTGTTTGCACACGTCACCTCAGGCCCCGTCCCCTCCCTTCACCACTGTGTAAACGCGCCCTGTGGCTGTTCTAAGTTGAGAGATTAAGTCCCCCTGAATCCTAAGGGTCCCTAGGGTCAAACTAGACCACTAGGTACCTCCAGTAAGCGCCACAGAGCTGCGTTGCAGAGAGGTGTAAAAAGGGGCTTGGCCTCAGAACACCTGGCTGCAGCGCAGCTCCCTGGCGCATACTGGAGATGCCTGTTGGGGGCGCGTTTGCAGAGTGCGGCACGGAGGGGGCATGGCCTCCGGCACGATGCCAGTCTTTTATTTATTTTAGTTTTTTAAGAAGGGGGGCTGTTTGGTTCCCCTTCTTATTCTAATTTATTGGCCCTGATGACCCCATCCCCCAGGGCCAGTCTCCTAATTATATTTTTTTGACCCCAATCCCCAGGGCCGGCCACTGTTTTTTATTATTTTTAAAAAATATATATTTATAGACACACCTAGGACATGCTGGACAAACCGTACGTACCTATCACCATGACGATTTGCGTGATATTCATTAAAAGGCGACTATGCATGCAATGAATCCACGTGGAATGTATTTACACCACTAGTGAAGCTCTGACATGTCTGATGCCCTACCGTGCCTAATCCTGGTAGACACCCTTGTCGTTTATTTATACAAACATGGGTAGCTATTGACGGGCACATTTAATACACATGCACACCAAGCCATTCAAAGGGGATTCGACAAAAATTCGACCAAAACTATGCAAGAAACCCCCCTCACGGTTAATAAAACACACATCCACTGCCGGATGTGTAATACTTTTTATTTTACTCTCTGGAAAGGGGACGAACATCACTTGAGAGTCACAGCGTGCTCCTGACAGAGCCCAATGCTGTGTTACACCCACCATTGCCTGCCGAGTGCCACACACCTCTGTGTTGTATTCCACTAGCTAGTGCATATGCTATGACACTCTCTAGCCCATGTGCACTGTAACACCACCCCGTGAATATGTCATGCCACACTTGTCTTCGCACGGGTTATATTGCCCCATCTAACGTGCCTTTCTCGATGCCTATGTTATAACGCACAGTGCTATGCCATACATATTACAATCTGGGATCCATATCTTTGTCACAGTGCATATGCAACGTTACACTCCCCAGCACATATTTTATATTACAACTTTAGAGACTAGTTAGGTTACACAACACTGCCCTGTGCATATTACACTCCAAGGCGCATATCGCATAGCACGCGCTAGTGCCTGTGCTATCTCGCGCTCTCCAATGGATCTGTCATTGCGCACAATGTATTGCATATTATATTTCATGCCCGGTTCATCTTATATCACACTTTTTGGTGCATAGTTTATACCATACACTATATCTAGTTTTCATTTTCAATCGTGCTCTCAGGACTATGTTCTATATAACACTGTGTTCACCTACCCTTTTCACGGGCATTACATTTTGCGATAGGGGGTGGAGGGTCAGGGGGTGTTTCTGCCAAGTGAGCCCGGAGTCACAGTCACAAACGTCCTCTTCTTCCTGAATAAAAGTGAGATTATGCTGCATACTTGTTCATATTTTAAGTAGTTCGCACAGACACAATGTTTTAAAAACAATAAAGTTCCTAATACCCGCCTTCTCTGAACAGTTAGCTTGCTGCCCCATCCCCTTCCTCCCTATCCTCTGTTGTGTGAATCCATGGACTAGCCTCCTCCCTCCTGCCATGCATGGTCTGATGTGCTGCCACTGCCCTCAATTTAGTATGATGTACCAGTCCACTCCTCCTGCCCTCCATTGCCCAATTCTATGCCCCATCATTGACCTCCTGCTTAAACTCTGTGCTTAGCTTGCTGCCCCTATTCTCCTTCCCCCTGCCCTCCGATGTCTTTGTGCATGCCCCTGCTCCATCCTTTTTGCCCACCATGTCCCATGGACCTGCCACTCCTATCTACTCTGAGTGTTCTGTTGAGCTGCCACTCCCCTCCCACCTGCCTAGCATTGTCAGATGACTGTAACCTGTCCCTGCCACCTCCACCCTGCCTGTCCACATGCCATGCCCCTATCCTCTTCCTCCTGTCCTACATGGTCCATTGTACTGCCACACCCTTCTGCCCTCCCTGGTCTGTTGTGCTGCAACTGCTCCTCCTGCCTGCCCCGTGTGGTCTGTTGTGAGGTCCCTTCCCCTGAACTTTCTTGTCTGTGCACAGGTCCTGACCCTCTCTTCTATCCTCCATCGTCCTTTGTGCATGCCCCTCCACCCTCCTTCTTGCCCATCATATCCATTGTGCTGCCACTAACCCTCCCACTTGCCATGCATGGTCTTCTGTGCTGCCATGGCCCCTCCCACCTTCCCTGTGTGGTCAGTTAGCTGCCCCTGACCCCCTCCCACCTTCCCTCCATGGTCTGTGTGTATGCCATCACAGTCTCACTGTTGCTCTTCATGGTGTGTCTTGCTTCTAGTGCCCATCCTGCCTGACCTCCATGGCTATCTTGCTGCTCCTGCCCTGCCCCCTTGCCCCCAGCCCTACTCCCTCCCTCCTGGCTTGTCTGTGCCATTGTAATGCCCCTGATCTGTCCCTCCTGCCCTTTATGGTCGGTTATGCTGCAGCTTTCTCTCCTGTCTGTCCATTATGGTCAGCTAGCTACCATTGCCTCTTGCCCCTCTGTTCTCTGTTGTCCATGTGCATGGTCCTGTCCCCTCCCTCTTGCTTTCTATGGATTGTTGTGCTGCACTCCCGTCCTGCATGCCCTGTGTGGTGTATTGTGCTGCTGCAAACCCTGATGCCTGCCCTGCAGGGTCAGTTTGGTGCACCTCTCCATATCCCTCCAGTCCTCTGTTATCCAAGTCCATGTCCCTATCCCATTTCCTTCCATGATCCAATGTACCATACTTGCGAACATTTTGAACTTGGTAAGAGGGAGATTTTGAAAAAAAACTGGGGTATTGATTTTCCCCTTTGAGTTACATTGAAAAAGAGGATATTGTAGACAGGAGACAGATCAAATAAAGCCCATTTGAGCTTAAAAACATTGGACGTTTCCTGGCTGAATCGGGTCTGTTGGCATGTATGGTTGTACTACCATTGCCTCTTCCTTCTGCCCACAATGGTCTATTACATTGCCACAGCCTTGAAGGAGGGTAGATTTTGTATCACAGGGGGCCCCTGGCCCGTTCTGTCCACACCTGAAGTATGAGACCCTTGTCCTTGCCCTGCCAGCTGCATTTGTAGGCCGTATTAAATTGACCAGCGGGTCCTGTGTTGCTATATAATTATCCTGAGACATCCTTACCACTCAGCCAGCATAAAACCCCTGTGTAGGCCCTTCTGTTCAATATGTAGGCCTCTTTGTTAAATTGACCATAGCTCTGCAATTTTAGTGTATAGCAGTCTGAAGACAGGTCTGCGAGGCCTTCTGATCCAAACTAGTAACCCCCACCCTACCCGAGTGCTCCGTGCTCGGTATCAAAGTTCAACATCCCCCTGAAACTGTCGACATACAGTAGGCTGCATCCTGGACTGGTACTTGCTTCCTGGGCAGGTTTCCCGCTTTTAAGGAAGTGGCAACCGCAGAGCGTCAAGTTAGGAGAACTGAGGAGATTTTATACATGAATATATTGAATTCCCGTACAATACCCATTATTTTCTGCTTGCTCTATGGAACTTACGATAAGCGATTGGCCTGAGAGACTGACCTTTTCACCCAGTCCATTGTCAGCATTAAGTGGGTAAATGACGAAATGTCTGGTAAAATCTGCAGACGAAGCTTTTGGGTAGCATACGTAGGTAGATGTAGCGTGCAAAGGAGCCCACAAAATGATATAAAAAGGGAGCACCCACAGATATCGACGGACTACCTCGCCGTCTGTATGTAGGTTAACAGGCAGTGCAGGTTTTCCCCAAGAGCTGGGAGCTCTTGTCTTCCTTTGCTTAAAATGTCTTGCTCTGCTTTGCTTGAAGTATCTTATTCTATTTTACCTATATGAAATGTCATGTTATGTTTAACCATTGTTCTCTTTACTTTTGCATTTAAAAGATTTTGTATTGTAATTGCAGGAATACTTGCTCTAAGAGTAAACGTGAGTGTTCCTAGGTAACATTTTCCTTGGTGTAACTTGTTTCTCATGATGCATTTATAGATGTGTTTTCTCTCTCTCTCTGTCAGTACATTAATTGAGATACAGAGAATATTATGACAGCTGTATGATTATCTGGATTCTGTATTTTGTACTTTATGTCTCTATTCTGCGGTTTCTTTGAAGTTGCATCTTCTCATTAAACTGCCATTGTATTCTGCCTCCAATTCCATGTCTCATATGTCTGTTTTCTTCATTTTTGGAGCAAGCGTTCCTAGGCACCCCGGCTCAAATTAAGGTGCCCCTTTTGTCCCTGACTCACTCTCCTGCTCAGTTCTGTGGTGGCTCCCGGGGATCTGGGGACCGCCCCTAGCTTCCTTGACCCGTAATAGATCTTCCCTCCAACAGCCTCTCTTGCAAGTCCTGTATTGTTGGTTTGTTGCCCCTGCCCCCCTTTCCACTGCCCTCCATAGTCTGTTGTGCTTCCACGGCCCTTCCTGCCTGCTCAGTGTGGTTAAATTGTTGCCTTTGCACCCTCCTACCTGCCTTAAATTTTCAGAGTCCGTGCCCCTGGCCTCTGCCTCTCAACAGTATCCTAATGAACAACTAGATTGCTAACATTCTATATTTATTACAAAAGTGTGGAACGCCTGACATCATCTTGATGTAATCAAAACTGTAATACCTAGAGCATTTCCTTTAGAAATTACATATATGAGAGGGTCTTATTGACATCAAAATTATGGTTAGTGCTCTAAAAGACTAAAATAAGGACATATTTTCTGAGTTTTCAAATAGCGACAAAGCACTTTTAAATTATTTGTTATCTTTATGTTTTTTTATCCAGTTGACCACTTGATTAAATGTTGCACTTAGGGGAGAGGATGTGGTGTTACTTCCAGAACTGCAGACTTTGCAACTGGGGAACCAGGTTGAAGTTTCTGCTTCAGCTCGACATTCTGTGATTCTGGTCAAATCACTTAGTCTCCCCATGTCTACAACCAAAATGAATTTGTTCTTGTGTGATGTAACCAATGCTCATGTAAAGCACTCCGATACCTGACAAGTCTGCACTATATAACACTGCAAAAACACAAAATAATAAGTGTTTTGCACACTTCTGTCATTGGGCTATATTTGGGCTACATCTGGGTGATTTTGGGCTACATTTGGGCTCTTTTGTCTCCGGTGGCCATCTTGGGAGATTTATTTGTTATGAAGTTTCCTAATTTCCTCATGTACTGCAGTCTCCTCAGTAGGAAATGCTTTCAGTTTTTTACTTTGATTCCATCATGAAGGTATTCAGATATGTCACACATTTGCCATAAATTCTGAATGTTAGCACTCTAGTTGCTCATTAGATCACTGTAGTAAAACTACTGCACCATGGAAGTCTGCTCCTGGTATTAAAAGTGCATGTTTCAGTCTGCATGTCAGAATTTTTTAATGAAATAGAAGAGGATTTGAGAAGTCACTCAAAATGTGCCCTCATTTTCTTTCTTCAGCATTAATCATAATTTCTATGGCAAAATGAACCTCCTCATTGTGTTCCTTTTTAAATTAAATGTTTTAAGTGTTACCAGTTTATTCCAATCAAGATGGCTTCAGGTGTGCCATACTTTTGTCATAATGAAGACAGTAAGCACTCTAGTTGTTTTTAAGAACATTCTGGGACATTCTGTCATTGGGCTATACTTGGGCTACATCTGGGTGATATTTGGGCTACATTTGGGCTCTTTTGTCTCTGGTGGCCATCTTGGGAGACTTATTTGTTATGAAGTTTCCTAATTTCCTCATTTACTGCAGTCTCCTCAGTAGGAAATACTTTCAGTTTTTTACTTTGATTCCATCAAGAAGGCATTCAGATGTGTCACACATTTGCCATAAATTCAGAATGTTAGCACTCTTTTTGCTCATTAGATCACTGTAGTAAAGCTACTGCTCACCAGGGGAAACTGCTGCTGGTATTGAAAGTGCATGTTTCAGTCTGCATGTCAGAATTTTTTCATGAAATAGAAGAGGATTTGAGAAGTCACTCAAAATGTGCCCTAATTTTTCTTTCTGCAGCACTAATCATACTTTTTATGGAAAAATGAACCCCCTCATTTTGTTCCTTTTTAAATTAAATGTTTTAAGAGTTACCACTTTAATCCAAGCAAGATGGCTTCAGGTGTGCCATACGTTTATCATAAGTAGGACTGTTAGCGCTCTAGTAGTTCTTTGGAACACTCTGGGAAGCTGCAGTAGAACACAAAGGAATCAACTGACAGTCTCTGCCCTTGTTGGATGTACATGTTTTACTGAGAATGTCAGACTTCATTCTCACATGACTGAGAAAGATAATGTGAATTTACAGAAAATAAGCTCTCAGTTTAGCCTATAGATCACCTTCTAAACCTCTGTGGTAAAAGCATGAGAAAATATTTTTCTCTCAATCATGATATCCCAGCAGAAGGCTTTTTCACATGGTGAAATCACCTTAGAACATACCACAATTCCTAAAATGAGTATGGTACCATCAACAAATGATTTATAATGTAACTAAAGTCTTAAAACCTTCTATTAACTGCAATGCTTTTTAATGAGGTGCTATCATGTATATTGGTCCCAAGATGGCTGCCAACACTTCTTGGATGAAGTGCTGACAGCCAATCAGATCTCAGGATGAGATGTGTGGTTAGGCTCCGCCCACATATATATAAGCTTTTAAATGCTATTTTCTCAGGAAATACTGAACAGATTTACACCAGACCTGCAAAAGGCACTTCCTTGACCTTATGGCTACCTCTCTGCCAAATTTCAAATAATTCTGTTCAGCCGTTCGGGCTGTAGCTGTGTCTAAAGGTCCTATGGAAAAATGCATGGGGAAAACGCGTTTTGGGACCCCCCTTTTTTCTCGGCCCCTGCTCGACGAATCCCCCCGAGACTTTCAGGGTAGGAGCGGAGCGCCCCACCTATTTTGAAAATTTCGCGAGGATTCGACGACCGGCGCCAAAGTTATTCCAAATAGAATGTTGCGGATTTCCTATGGAAACAGGGTCCTAACTATAACTACCTACTGGCGACCGCCAGTAGGTAATATATATATATATATATAATACCTACTGGCGGTCGCCAGTAGGTAGTTATAGTTAGGACCACGTTTCCATAGGAAATCCGCAACATTCTATTTTGAATAACTTTGGCGCCGGTCGACGAATGCTCGCGAATTTTTCAAAATAGGTGGGGCGCTACGCTCCGCTCCTACCCTGAAAGTCTCGGGGGGATTCGTCAAGCGGGGGCTGAGATAAAAGGGGGGTCCCAAAACACGTTTTTCCCATGCATTTTTCCATAGGACCTTTAGACACAGCTACAGCCCGAACGGCTGAACAGAATTACTTGAAATTTGGCAGAGAGGTAGTCCTCAGGTCAAGGAAGTGCCTTTTGTAGGTTTGGTGTAAATCTGTTCAGTAGATTCTGAGAAAATAGCCTTTAAATCAATATATATATCTGAGCCAGCTTACGGTGCGCTTACGGTGCGCTTACCGTACGCGTACGGTGGCGTGCGCGAGCGCGATTTTGATTGGCTCTTAGATCTTAGTAAACATTCGAATCGGTCGAAACCAGGAAGCGTCGTCCGCCATTTTCTCTCTCGCTCTCTTAGTTGGGCAGCAAAAACGAAGCCAAAAAATGCCTAAAGAGGCATTTTCTTGAGATCCTAACCACCCAGCATTGATATAGGGGTCCCCAAACAAATCGCCGATTACGCTTACCGTACGCGTACGGTAAAAATTTGTAAAAAAAAAAATTATCAACACCCTCCCCACCCCGTGTGCAAATTGTGCCTGAAGGGCACCATTTGTGCATGGCTTATTGGTTGTATGAAATTAACAAAAATTAAATTTCACAAAGATGCGCATAATATGTCCCCCATGTGCGCACGGTGCGCGAAGCGCATCGTGCGTACATGGCCCATCCCGCATAACGTGGGCACGCGGTGCGCGGCACTAACTGCGTAAAGTGGGCGTGCGGTGCGCGAAGCGCACCGTGCGTGCACGGAACGAACTGCATTAACTGGGCGCGCACGCCACGAATGGCGTAAAGTAACTTAGCATTTAAAAAACCGTACAAATTCACTGACAAAACCATAGGTTTCACACACGTTATAGTTAGGAATTAGCATTTAAAAAACCTTGCAAATTCACTGAAAAAACCATAGGTTTCACACATGTTATAGTTAGCTGTACATTTCACTCGTAAAAAACCAATGAAATTCCCCCGTTATAGTTAGTGCAGGCAACTATAACTCACACGACCGCAATCTTCTGCTGATGACATATGTGTCTTTATGAAAAAAAAATATTTGTAATATATGTATAGCTAAAATTTAATGGAAGAAGACATGGGCAAATAAGTGTCTAAATACAGTATTAGTATCAGCAGAGGATTGCGGTCGCGTGAGTTATAGTTGCCTGCACTAACTATAACGGGGGAATTTCATTGGTTTTTTACGAGTGAAATGTACAGCTAACTATAACATATGGTTTTTTCAGTGAATTTGCAAGGTTTTTTAATGCTAATTCCTAACTATAACGTGTGTGAAACCTATGGTTTTTTCAGTGAATATATATATATATATATATATATATATTCACTGAAAAAACCATAGGTTTCAGGAATATTATAGTTAGTTGGACATTTCACTTGGATAAAACCATAGAAATTCCGGCGTCATAGTTAGTTCAGCTAACTATAACTCGCGCCCCCGCAATGCACTGCTGATGACGTCACATATTACATCATTCATGACATGGTCAGTGACATCACTGATGACATCACTGATGACATGTCAAATTACATCACTGATGGCTTCATCCAGTGACTGTGTGTTTACATTTGTTTTATATATATGCCAAGCTGTATTGAAGAATGAGTGGGTATATAAGTGTACCACAAATGCGTTACACATCGCAAAGTCATTACTACGCATTTTTTAGAACGCATGGCCATTTACCACGAATGCCTTTACAAATAATTTTGTTGTAAATGTATGTATGGTAAATGACAATGAGTTCTAAAAAATGTAGAAGATCCACGTCGTTGTAAGGAAACAGAGGCTGTTCCGTTTCCTCACAGCGATGTGCACCGCCCCTCAGAGATGACATGAAGCAGGAACCATGAGGAAAAAGGGGATTGGGCGTAGGGTTGTGGCTACTTTTCTAGGGTTTAGGGTAGTGCAGTGGTGCTTGGGTAGTGTAGGGGGTCATGCTGGGGGCAGTGTTTTAGGGATTAGGGTAACGCAGTGGTGTTTGTGTCGGGTTTATGATACTGCAGTGGTGTTTGTGTAGTGTAGGGGTTCATACTGGTGGTAGTGTTTCATGGTTTAGGGTAGTACAGTGATGTTTGTGTAGTGTATAGGGTTGTGATTGGGGTAGATTTAGGATTTAGGGTAGTGTAGTGGTGTTTCTGTAGTGGTGGGGGTCGTGCTGAGGTAGTGTTTTAGGGTTTAGGGCAGTGTAGTGGTGTTTGTGTAGTGTAGGGGGTCGTGCTGAGGGTAGTGTTTTAGCGTTTTGGGTAGTGCAGTGGTGTTTGGGTAGTATAGGGGGTTGTGCTGGGGTAGTGTTTTAGGATTTAGGGTAGTGCAATGGTGTTTGGGTAGTGTAGGGGGTCGTGTTGAAGGTAGATTTAGGGTTCAGGGTAGTGCAGTGGTGTTTGGGTAGTGTAGGGGTCATGCTGGGGGTAGATTTAGGGTTTAGTGTAGTGCAGTGGTATTTGGGTAGTGTAGGGGTACTGCTGGGGGGAGTGTTTTAGGGTTTAGGGTAGTGCAATGGTGTTTGGGTAGTGTAGGGGGTACTGCGTGGGTAGTATTTTAGGGCTTTGGGTAGTACAGTGGTGTTTGGGTAGTATAGGGTGTACTGCTGGGGGAGTGTTTTAGGGTTAAGGATAGTGCTGTGGTGTTTGGGTAGTATAGGGGTACTGCTGGGGGTAGTGTTTTAGGGTTTAGGGCAGTCCAGTGGCGTTCAGGCAGTGTAGGGGGACATGCTGGGGGTAGTGTTTCACGGTTTAGGGCAGTGCAGTGGTGTTTGGGCAGTGTAGGGGGACCTGCCGGGGATAGAGTTTTAGGGCTTAAGGCAGAGAAGTGGTGTTTGGGCAGTGTAGGGGTAGTGCTGGGTGTGGGGTTTCAGGGTTTACGGCAGTGCAGTGGTTTTCGGGCAGATTAAGGGGTCATGCTAGGGGTGGTATTTAGGGTTTAGGGCAGTGGTGTTTTGGCAGTGTAGGGGGTCATGCTGGGGGTTGTGTTTCAGGTTTTATGGCAGTGCACTGGTGTTCGGACAGTGTAGGGGGTTCGTGCAGGGGGTGGTGTTTCAGGGTTTAGGGCAGTGCAGTGGTGTTCGGGCAGTGTAGTGGGTCGAGCTGGAGGTGGTGTTTCAGGGTTTAGGGCTGTGCAGTTGTGTTCGGGCAGTTTAGGGGTCATGATGGGGTAGTGGTTTAGGGTTTAGGGCAGAGCAGTGGTTGTTCGGGCAGTGTAGGGGGACATGCTTGGGGTGAGGTTTCAGGGTTCAGGGCAGTGCAGTTGGGTTTGGGCAGAGTAGGAGGTCATGCTGGAGGTGGTGTTTAGGGTTTAGGGCAGTGGTATTCGGGCAGTGTATGGGGTCTTGCCTGGGCTGGTGTTTCAGGGTTTAGGGCAGTGCAGTGGTATTCGGGCAGTGTAGGGGGTAGTGCTGGGGGGTGATGTTTCAGGGTTTAGGGCAGTGCAGTGGTGTTTGGGCAGTATAGTGGGCCATGCGGGGGTGGTGTTTCAGGGCTTAGGGCAGTACAGTGGTGTTCGGGCAGTGTAGGGGTTCATGCGGGGTAGTGTTTCAGGGTTTAGGGCAGTGCAGTGGTGTTCAGGCAGTGTAGGGGGTCTTGAGGGGATTGGTGTTTCAGGGTATAAGGCAGTGCGGTGGTGTTCGGGCCGTGTAGGGGGTCGTGCTGGGGCTGGTGTTTCAGGGTTTTGGGCAGTGCAGTGGTGTTCGGGCAGTGTAGTGGCGGGTCTTGCTGGGGCTGGTGTTTCAGGGTTTAGGGAAGTGCAGTGGTGTTCGGGCAGTGTAGGGGGTCGTGCTGTGGGTTGTGTTTCAGAGTTTAGGGCAGTGCAGTGGTGTTCGAGCAGTGTAGGGGGTTGTGCTGGTGGTTGTGGTTCAGGGTTTAGGGCAGTGCAGTGGTGTTTGTGCAGTGTAGGGGGTCGTGCTGAGGCTGGGGTCTCAGGGTTTAGGGCAGTGCAGTAGTTTTCGGGCAGTATAGGGGGTCATGCTGGGGCTGGTTTTTCAGGGTTTAGGGCAGTGCAGTGGGGTTCGGGCAGTGTAGGGGGTCGTGCTGGGGGTTGTGTTTCAGAGTTTAGGGCAGTGCAGTAGAGTTCGGGCTGTGTAGGGGTCGTGCTGGGGTTGTGGCTCAGGGTTTAGGGCAGTGCAGTGGTGTTCGGGCAGTGTAGGGGGTCGTGCTCAGGTAGTATTTCAGGGTTTATGGCAGTGCAGTGTTGTTTGTGCAGTGTAGGGGTCATGCTGGGGTAGTGTTTCAGGGTTTAGGGCAGTGCAGTGGTGTTTGTGTAGTGTGTAGCGCATGCGCTGCATCGCTAGGCGAGACCTAAAAAGCATTGCACCAAGATGGCTGCCAACACTTCCTGGATTGATGTGTTGGCAGGCAATGAGGGCAGTGGTGTTCGGGCAATGTAGAAGGTCTTGCTGGGGTTGATGTTTCAATTTTTAGGGAAGTGCAGTGGTGTTTGTGCAGTGTAGGGGATTTTGCTGGGGGTGGTATTTTTCATGGTTTTGGGGCAGTGGTGTTCGGGCAGTGTAGGGGGTCATGTTGGGGTGGTGTTTCAGGGTTTAGGGCAGTGCAGTATCGTTCGGGCAGTGTTGGGGGCCGTGCTGGGGGTGGTGTTTCAGGGTTTAGGGCAGTGCACTGGTGTTCGGGCAGTGTAGGGGGTCATGTTAGGGGTTGTGTTTCAGGGTTTAGGGCAGTGCATTGGTGTTCGGGCAGTGTAGTGGGTCATGCGGGGGTGGTTTTTCAGGGTTTAGAGCAGTGCAGTGGTGTTCAGGCAGTGTAGGGGTTTGTGCTGGGGTAATGTTTTAGGGTTTAGGACAGTGCAGTGGTGTTCGTGCAGTGTAGGGGGTCATGCTAGGGTAGTGTTTTAGGTTTTAGGGCAGTGGAGTGGTGTTTGAGTCGTGGCAGCGCATGTGCTGCGTCGCTAGGCGAGACCTAAAAAGCATTGCACCAAGATGGCTGACGACACTTCCTGAATTGAAGTGCTGGCAGCCAATTAGAGCCAAGCTCGTGCTTGTGTATTTATGTCCCGCCGAGATATATGAAGATTTTTTTCCTTTAATATCTCGAAAACTACTGAACGGATTTACACCATTTAAAACAAAAGTCGCATTATGACCCAAGCACTACCTTTTTGCCCAATTTGGTGTAATTCCGTTCTACAATTTCAGCTGTAACCGTGTCTAAGACTTTCCTATGGGAAATTGATTTTTTTACCTCTGTTATTTGAATTTCTCAACGGATTTATACCATTTAAAAAAAAGATCTCTTTCTGAACCAAGGGCTACATTTTTGCCAAATTTGGTGTAATTCCGTTAAGCAGTTCAGGCTGTAGTCGTGTCTAAAGGCTTCTATGGGAAATAACATGGAGAAAACACTGAAAAAAACCATAGGTTTCAGGGGCGTTATAGTTAGGAATTGGCATTTAAAAAACCTTAGAAATTCACTGAAAAAACCATAGGTTTCAGGGGCGTTATAGTTAGCTGGACCTTTTCCTCATACAAAACCCTAGAAATTCCCCCGTATAGTTAGTTCAGCTAACTATAAATCGCGCCCCCGCAATGCACTGCTGATGACGTCAGATATTACATCACTCCTGACATGGTCAGTGACATCACTGATGACATCACTGATGACATCTCAAATGACATCACTGATGACATCACTGATGACGTCATCCAGTGAGTCTGTGTTTCTATAAAGTTTTAATATGTTTAATATATATAGGGAAGGACCTGTTGAAGAATGAGTGGGTGTACAAGTGTGTGAATGGATGATTTTCTAGGTGCATAACTGACTCTATAAGTGAGTCATTAAATGTATCTTACTGCATACTAGTGACTAAACTGTGTGAATGTCTGTATGTGTCTGTGTGTTGGTGTATAAGTGAATGGTTTTGTGAATATCTATATGAGTGTCTATATGGGTTATTGATTGGTTGTCTGAGTATTTGTATGGGTGCCTGAGTGTTTGTGTGGGTAGGGTGTGTGTGACTCTGTGCATAGATGTGTGAGTGGGTGTTTCTATGGGTGCATGGTTTTAAGAGTGCAACTGTGATGGACTGTATGGTTGGATGAGTGTATGTATGGGTGTGTTAGTGATTGAATGTATATCTCAGTTGTACATGTGTCGGTAACTACCTATGTGAAATGCAGTGTATATGTGTGTAAGAGTATATAACTATCTATATGTGAGAGTGTGTGATTGCGGGAGTGGCTGTATGGATGAGTGTGTGCTTGTATCAGTAATTGTATAAGAGCGTCAGAATTTGTTAGTATTTTTATGAGTAAGTGAACTTTAGTGTGTTTAACTGTATAGGTGAGTAAATTGGACTGTGTTTAATTATTTGCATGACTGACTAGGTGTGTAAGTACCTCAATGGATGATTGGCGGTGTGTGAGTGTCTATATAGGTATATAAATGCATATGAAATTCCTGTACGGAGTGGCTGTAAGTATGACTGACTGTACAGGTGAGTGAGTGGAGGTGTATGTAGACATAAGAGTCAATGAGTGGATATGTAGTTATTGGCATTGGAGTATCTATGGTTTTCAAAATATCCGTCTGAAATTTTGAGTCGGTGTATCAAAGGTTATATTAGGGTGTGAGAAGATGCACTAATTTATCACATGGATGACGTCATCAGTGATGTCATCAGTAGGGGTGGGCGGAATTTGCGAAAGTGACTTTCGCTAATTATTGCGAACATGTTACAAATCTCCGCAAACACACGGAAATATCGCGAAGATGCGGGAGTTTTTTTCCCGCCCGTTCGCGATATTTTCTGCATGGTCGCGGCTCGCCAACTTACCCTTGCGGTTGCTTGCGGGCGCGGCCATCTTGTTTTCACTCTTCTCACGGTGCATGATCGCGAGAAGAAAGACGTGATCGCGCGACCAATGACATTACTGCGGGCGCGAACTGTCGTGAGACAGCGCAAATGGCTACCAACAATCCAACATCTTGTGGAGAACGCAACTGGATCGGGAACGCGGGGATTCAGGTAAGGCGAATGCGCGCGTGCGAGAATGTATTATTTTACAGCGGGAGCAAGAACCAAATTATCGCTAAGCTGCGGAATGCGTACATTTTTACATTTTCGCACTCTCCGCGGAACGCGAAAATGTCAAATTATCGCAATTTCCGTGAGCGGAACGGAAATTTAGCCCAGGCCTAGTCATCAGTGATGTCATTTGAGATGTCATCAGTGATGCCATCAGTGATGTCACTGACCATGTCATAAGTGATGAAATATGTGACGTCATCAGCAGTGCATTGCAGGGGCGCAAGTTATAGTTTGCTCAACTAACTATAACGGGGGAATTTCTATGGTTTTTTATGAGTGAAATGTCCAACTAACTATAACGTCCCTGAAACCTATGTTTTTTTGGGTGAATTTCTATGTTTTTTTAAATGCTAATTCCTAACTATAACGTGCCTGAAACCTATGTTTTTTTCAGTGAATTTCAAAGATTTTTTAATTATAATGTTCATTAAACCTATCTTTTTTTTCTGTGTTTTTAAATTATCAACTCATGCTCAACCTGGTCAAACTGCAAATCTCACCACTTTTCCATCGATACCTTCCTCCTAAAAAATCACCACAAATGAGAGCCACAACTAACGCTAATGATATGCAAAGTAGGCATTCCCGTGAAAAAAAAAACTAAAACACCACTTCCCCATATTTTCAACGACCAGCCAATTCTGAAATGCAATTCAAAAAGCAGGCGATAAGCCGAGTTAGCAGTAAGAAATTAACATCAGCCTTTAACTGGTGTAAGGAGTTTGACTATCTACAGCTTGAATTGGACGCAACTCACAGCCATCTAAATGCCAACACGTAATACAGCTACTGATCATGCAGCTCCGACAACCAACAAGGCCACAACACCCACCGCCACCATCACCAGGACCTCCCCCTGGACCACCCCCCCTACTACCACTGAGGTAGTGCAAAACAGGACAACGGACTTTCCCAAAACGCCATGGCCCCATAGCCGCACAATAGCTCAATGTTGGGAGATGTGGGAACCAAGTATGTGTGAAGGAGGCAAGTCACCCATCAATAATAATGCACACAATACCAAGTGTATCGGTGATGTGCTGGACAGACCTCATTTTGCAAAGCATAAACCTCTCCATGTGGACATATACTACTGATACTTGCAGTGTTGTGCACAGTGGACGCAGCCATGTTACCCCAGGCAATGGGGAAGATCTCGGTCATGTAGCTGTGTTGTCGCCTCTGAAAGCGTAAGCGGAGTGGGCTGGTCTAACATACGGCACTCCACCGTAGGAATATGAATAAATAGGCTGGGGCTCTGGGCGTGATTCACTTGTGGGAAGGCCAAAGCTTCTGGCAGAGCGGCAGCCCTCACCCTGCCACGTGGCTTCCGCGATGACCGCGGGCCTCCTCAACACAGGCCCCCTGTGAACCCAGCGGCACAGCACCGCAGACTTATGTCTGTACAGACTACTGCCTTCGATCTACACTGCGGACAGCAGAGCTCACAATTCAGATGCAGTGGCGATTGCTGATGACGCAGTCCAGTAGGCAACACACATTGCTGCCACTGCGGCCCGCTCGTACCACGGATGATCGCAGGCTGCGTACATGCTAAGCGCCAGAGGTACCACTAACTCAGTGCACCACAAGTCAACGCCACAAGGCCTTAATAAGGCAGAATTCATTAGACAAAATACATTGCTATCAGTGCGGCCCGCTGGGACCACATATCATCGCAGGGTGTGGACACGCTGAGTGATTTAGGTTCCACTAACTGTGCAGCTCAATTCGACTTCACATGGCTGTGGGCCCATCCTGACAGCTGCCTCCGCACTACACTGGGGTTAGCACGGTTCACAATTCAAGATTAGTAGCGATGTAAATTGTGTAATAGACTATAATACATTAAGAAGGCCAAATGCTCCCAATCTATGCATCTCAAGTCAACGCCACGTGGCTGTGGTCCCTTGCTGACCGCTGCCTCTTTCCTACACTGCGGACAGCAGGGCTCACAATTGTGGTGGAGTGGCTATTCCAGATGATGCAGTCCAGTAGCCAAGACACAGTGCTCCCTGTTCCACCCCACAGACCACGCATAATTGCAGAGTGTGCACACACTGAGAGCCAGAGGTACCACTAACTCAGTGCACCACAAGTCAATGCCACGTAGACTTAATAAGAAAGAATTCATTAGACAAAAGACATTGCTAGCAGTGCGGCCCCCTTGGACCACGCATCATCTCAGAGTGTGCACATGCTGAGCGCCAGAGGTACCACTAACTCAGTGCACCATAAGTCATCGTCACATGGACTTAATAAGGCAGAATTCAGTAGGCAAAAGACATTGCTACCAGTGTGGCCCGATCACACCACACATCATTGCAGGCTCCACACAATCTGGTTCCTTCACGTGCCACTAACTCAGTGCACCACTTATCATTGCTGGCTGCCCACACACTGAATTGCCAATGGCTGTGCACCTGTACTCACTACCACGTGCCTGTTGGCCCTTGCTGACCGCTGCCTCCTGCCTCCTGCCTACTCTGCGGTCATCAGAGCTCACAATTAAATTGACTCTTCATTCATTAATTAAAAGTGCAGTACGCAACTAAGTATAACGTCCCTCAAAACCTACACAATATCATTTTAGTATCCTTGCTTAAAGAACTAGTTTTTTATCAGTTATAGCTTTAGTACAATAACCAAATTCATCTTGCAAGTCCAAACGGACACTGAATGACACTCTACACTGCGGACAGCACAGCTCACAATTTGAACTATAACGTCCCTGAAACCTACATGTTTCGACAATGTATTCCATAGATGTTTCATCTCTTGTTCGAGTCGGGATTGCAGATGACACAGTCCAGTATGCAAAAGACATTGCTCCCAGTGCGGCCAGCCCGGACCACATATCATCTCTGGCTCTGCACATGCTCATTGCTTCTGAAGCCCCTACCTCAGTGCACCACAACTCATGGACCCTTTATGGTAGAATGTGTTGTGTATGATTTCAGATCTGCCGTCCCTACCTCAGTGCACCACAAGTTATGGACTCTTTACGATACAATCTTTTGTGTATTATTTCACATGTAGTCCCCCTACCTTACTGCAGCACAAGTAATAGACCCTTTATGATTGAATCTCTGTGTATGAGCTAACAATTATTTTGGTACTTGTTACCACCAACAACTATTCCCAGAGCACTGGCTTACACTCATCCCACATGCACCCAGCACACACGTCACTGGACATTTGACCATGGTAATAAAAAGGAGTCGAGCGAACGTGCCCATACCCAGTTCAACTATCTATCTGTGTTTGTGTGTTCATTATGTATGCAAGATACTGCCCATGGACCCCATCACATTACATTGTGTTGTAGACAGGGTATGCAACCATGTTACCTCTAGCAGTGGGGAAAACTTTGCTTATGTAACTTTGTCTTGCTCATTGTACAAGTAGGTACGTAGAGACTGGATCATTAGAGTACTGCACGGAGAGTGTATAGTCAATTTATAAATGCGTGGGGATTGGCAGAGTTTTTTTCTTTTTTTGTTGCATATTTTTGTAGCGAGAACTCCACCTGAAGGTATTGGAGCGCTTTACATGAGCATCGTCTTTACATTACACATTGAAGCACGCAGAGAATAAGTGATTTGCCCAGAATAACAGGATGTGTACGCGACCATGAGCTTCGCTGTAATTGGCTGCCCTTCATGTCCTAAAAATTGCAACCTGAACTTTCCATGGCCTTGTATTGCTACAGCTACAACACTGCAGTGAATGTACAATAAACATTCATATCCACAGAAATGTGTCATCTCCACCATCTTTCATGTGTGGAACTATGGATGAATGTAGGGTCAGTGATTCCCAGTACCTTCCATGTTGGCCATGTTGTGAGACTTCACTCACAGAATGACACATTTTGACCCAGGTGACGGCAGCACTACAACACGGACACCTGCATCAGTTAATTCCTTATATATCTCATGATGGAGCCACGCCCATAGCCCGGCAGTCATTCTTCACAGTCTCACACAGCACTGGCATATGCCACACCAGCCCATTCCGCTTACGCTTACAAAAAAGGACAACAACACTACATGGCCCATATTTTCAGTATAGTGATCTGCTGGTCACAGGTGTAGTTCTCAGCACGCCACAGGCACTCCCTCATGGCTGCTATACACCAACCCCACACCCATCCAGCAGAGGCATCACAGGACACGTGACCCTGCCAATAAAAAAGACTGGGCGCACGTGCTCGACGCCATTTAAGAGTTGCTCGCAGCCGATGCACTGGGGCCGGCACAGGCTTACAGACACAAATGGTGAATTTCAGTCCACTGAGGTAAGGGCATTGTAAGTGCTGAGTGGGTGTGGAGCCTGCGGTGATGGCCCTTCCCGGTGGTCCGTACACCTCATCTATTGTGTGCTGTGCTCGACCGCAGTGTAGGCCTGAGTCATGTAACATGGGGGCGTACCGCCACGTGCATGCCCTAACTAGTCACTGAGTTAGTAGCACTGCAAGCACTGAGCAGGTGAGCAACCTGCGATGATGATGGGTGCATGAGTATGTCCTCTGCCATGCAGCTATCAAGACTCAGCACCAATTGTGAGACTTCTGGCTTGCAGAGCGGGGCTGCATAATGTGGAAGATGCCCTGTACGTGAAAAGGTGAGCAGTGAGGTCTGGGTGCGCAGTGGCGAGCAGATACCTCTGGGCGGCCGGAATGGATACGGTGCAGCAGCTTGGATACAAAAACGCGTCACAGCGATTTAGGCGTACACAGTCGTATATACCCTGGCTTTACCCTGTCTTATTGCATTTTGATAAAAAAAAATCAATAGCAGGGCAGTTTTTAGAGTCGGTCAACTTTCCATCGCTCCCACATCTGTAGCAAACTAGTTGACTATATATTTTTTCATACTTTGTACCCTTAAATTTCCCATCAAATTTTGACAGCCTTTGCTTTCTCTCTTTTTTTTATAAGGAGGTAAGGTGTGTTATCAGCATCGAATCATGCAGACACAAGGGTGACATTCCTCTCACAGCTTGTGGCTGACTCACATCGCTTTGGGAATGTTATGTTTTAAATGTGAGAAGGTTGGGACGTAGAAGTTAATGGGGATTCACTCATTCTTCCTTCATACTTGCTGCTTAAAAGACGTGTTCTGTCTTTTTATTCCTGCATACTGGACTTTCCTACAATTACTAATTCTCTACTATCTTTCAGATGTGGAGCTTAAGGATGCACTATGTTTCTGCACATGCTTGGAGACACACCGGTGACAGAAAGGGGAGCTGCGAAGATTTTCTCCAGTGTCACTCTCACTCTTTCTCTCTCTCTCTCTCTTCCTCTATCCTTTGATGGACGCATGACGCACAATCTTATCTTCCATTTTATCTAACAGGCTGTGTTTCACGAATTGGCGCCCCCCCTCAACACCACCAGAGCTGAATGCCTGTTGAACCTGCAATGATGCGTGGCCATCCTCAACGCCTGAGAAAGTTGCTTTGGCATGTGGTGGACCCTCTTACGTACACGTAGGTGGTAGAAGGTGAGCAGAGAGGCTTCTTTCCACAGCAGCGAGCAGTCTCACATCTAGGCGCTGGGAGAGGATAGTGTGCAACAGCTTGGCTGCACAAGAGCAGGCAAAAACCTCAGGGCAGTGGGAGTGGATGGGGTACAACAGTCTGGGTGCGCAGGAACAGGAAGTCACCTCTGGGCAGTGGGAGTGGATGGGGCACAGCACCCTGAGTGCAAAAGAGCGCATAGACACCTTCTTGCAGTGGGAGTGGATAGGATGCAGCAGCCTGCGTGCGCACACGTGACACAGAGAATTACATGTGTGCAGTTATATGTACTCTACAATTACTAATTCTATACTATCTTTCAGATCACTAAAATTGAGGGTCCACTATGACTAGGCACCTCATTGGACACACACCTATGGCACAAAGGTGAGCTGCGAAGATTTTCTCCAGTGTCAACAATCACTCTCCATCTCTTCCTTTCTCTCTCTCACACTTTCTCTATCTCTCTGGGGCATATTATCAAGAACCTTATCGCCGCAATATGTGCATTGCTCTATTATCACGTTAATTGCCTTAGCACTGCCTTGGTAATAGGGCCCCTTTCACGATAAACCTATCCTGAACGGGGCGTGCAGTGGGTGTTGCGGCATACACCGCAAAACACCCATTCACTTTGACGCTGCCACCTATTATCAAGCTTGGCAATTCTGAGGTGGCAGCGCCAAACTTAAGACCCGAAAAATCCTGGTCTTAAGGTGGCTAAATGAGGAAAAACGCTTCATTTCTCCTTGTTTTGCTTTTTCCATGTGTGCTACCTTATGCAGCACACATGGAAAAAGCTAAATCCCAAGGTGTCTTTATGTACGGGAAAGTGTCCCTTCCTATACATAAACAAACCTCTTTTAAAAAATTCCAATTTGTAACTTACATGTGAACTGCATGAAACAGCACATATGTAAGTTACAAAATGGCATTTGAGGTTTGGTTATGTGCAGGAAGAAACTCCTTCTTCTACATAAACAAACCTTCCCTCCTCGCAGACACCTGCGCTAGTGGTAACTTGTAAAACTTATCTCCATCGCAAGGGAAAACGCTAGACTGCACCATATCCTTGGTAATATGGTGCAACCTAGCATTTCCGAAGTG